>NC_084703.1:42228736-42540046 GCF_033807575.1 Cydia pomonella
ATTCGATACATCGGTAACTACAGAGTATAATGGATTCAGACCATCGACCAACTACAGCAGTGTAACAAAAACATGCAAGTTGTAGAACCGTCTAAACGAGGCTTGAATAGTAAATATTCCCACCTGTCCCGTGCCGCTGGCGCTCTGCCAGTAGGTGTGCGGCTGCGCGTCGAGCAGGCGCCGCGCGCCCGCGCCCGCCCGGCACGAGGACACGCGCAGCACGCGGACGGCCCCGCGCCAGTTCACCGTGGCCCCGCCGGCCGTCTCGCCCCATTCCGCTGACAATTTAAGATCAAATACTTTATGACAAGGGGACGACAGGTTTAAAAGTAGGGAACATTAGTAAACATCTACTAATTGGATCAACGGACAAAGTTAATCAGTTTAAGTACCTCGGGTCCATGCTAACAGCCGATGCCAACATAGACGCAGATGTCACCCACAGAGTCAACACAGGATGGTTGAGATGGAGGACCCTTACCGGGGTGCTTTGTAACAACCAGATGCCAATACGGCTAAAAGGGCACGTCTACAAAACCGCAGTACGACCGGCATTAATTTATGGCTCCGAGTGCTGGGCGACCAACAAGAAACATGAACAAAAGATGCACACCAATGAGATGAAAATGTTGAGGTGGGCAGCGGGAGTGACGAGACTGGACAGAGTTCGAAATGAATATATACGAGGCTCTTTCAAGGTCGCTCTCATTGCAGAAAAGATGGCTGAAAGTCGTTTGAGATGGATCGGGCATATAATGAGACGCGACGAAGAGTATGCGGTCAAAAAGGCCTTGGCCATTCCAGAGAAAAACGGCAAAGGGAGGCCGCTTACCACGTGGTGGACAACCGTTATCAGGGACATAGCGGGCGCAGATCAATACCCAGACAACCCAGGACAGAAAAACCTGGCGCCTTCGAACGAGGAGGACCGACCCCAGATAACGGGACAAGGCAAAGAAGAAGACAAGAAGTACCGAACCACTACGTCATTAGTCATGTGCTTATTTTAAAGAACATCTAGATCGAATTGTTTACGGAGCTACAGAGCGAGACGAAACTACCAGGAATTCATCTAATGTGCACTTTGCCTGTCCTTACTTTACCTCCGGAATATCTTGAATTCAAGTCCAGTTGGATGTTAAGGTCAAAGAAGAAACGCTCAATTGAGAACTAGGCAAGTCAGTTATGCGCACATGAAATAGTTATAGGTCAGACTGAGACACAAATACCAGAAGACGAAGCTAATGCAGCTTAATAAAGGTAAAAAGAAGAACAATTCCAAAGATAATCAGAAGCTGCAAGTACTTACAACACCTAGTGTATTACTATCTTGTATACCAAATTGAAAGCAATAAACATATACTTACTTTACTATAAAGTGTGTATTTTTTTATTTGGATTTCATGCTTTTAAAACCTTTTCTACATAATATTAAGTCTACTTGGGCGGCTTGTATGATATCTTGTAAACTAAAAAAAAACCTTTTATAAGTTACAAGAAATCAAACAAACAGTTGACTTGTAAACCACCCAAGTAGACTTAATATTATCTAGGACGAAAATACCTACACATACGGTTGTATATGTAGATGTGCACGCACACATAGTTAGATTTGGATCCAAATTAGAGATAGCGCTTCCAAATCTGTTTCCTTAAAATGCTGCAAGAGCGCTCTCTTTACCTATATAATTACTTTACTCTTTGGTTTCTGATCTAAAAGCCAAGAGAATGTAGGGGGAAATACTCTTGTATTTCCCCCTACATTCCCTTGTGCTCTTGCACGGCATAGGAAACTTGTGAGTTTTGACTCCGAAAGTTTAATCCAGTTCTCAAATCAACCAAAATGTTGCAAGATGAACCAAAATGCTTCGGAAAATTAATAATTATGATCTCACACATCATAATTATCAAATGTGGTACATACGCTGATTTTAATTTTATAGGGTTTTTCATAAATCAAATTCAGTTATCATTATGCGTGGCCACTATTTTAAAGCCCAACCAGAAATATATGATCATAGTGGCGTTGTTATTCTCATCTGATCATACTCGTCTGTTACTGGTCAGGCTCTAAATAATACAAAGAAGAAATACTAACATTGATCAGTAACCAGCTCCATTTCGCTGACCTGCCCCGTCCAACCGGGCTGTTGTGGGAAATCCACCGTCAAATCTCTGCCGTTAGGGGAGATACCTGAAAATCATATAATAATATAACTAAGATAGACAAAAGACAGAGATCTCTTTTTGGTCAAAGTAAAGCAGTTTAATTTCTGTATTCCTGACTAATGGATATTGTCGGACTCGTCTAGCACTATCTGTACTGGTGCTTCTCATAACCTTCTTCTTCTAAGTTTAACCATGACATAGCTTACCATATAGCTAGCATAGTCGTGGAAAGCAGCCTAGCAGCGGGTTCCTAGTTTTCGCTTCAACCATTTGTTCGACAAGTGGGAATTAAATACAACCTCTTTTTCAGTGGTTGTACTCGTATTTATTTAAGTCAAGTCATTATATTCTTTATTCTGAAATTTTACAAATATCATCTTAATCTAAATATCAGAGCAATTGATCGATGCAGTTATTGTAAGACTGACCGACGACAATGCCGACGCTGGTGTGGTCCACGCAGCCCCACTTGTAGCGCGGCTGCGTGACGGCCGCGCGCACGCGCACGCGGTCGCCGCACGCGAAGGGCGCGCCGCCGGAGACCACCTCGGCGTTGACGGCGCGCACGCCGGCCACGCGGCCCAGGCCGCGCCACTCCACCTTAACGACACGTACAAATTAATAGTTATTTGTTTTACAAGGGGGCAAAGTTGTTGTTTAACCGCTCGTGCTAAGATTGATACCCGAGCAAGCGAAAGATTCCAAAATTGAGCCACGAGCGTAGCGAGTGGTTCGAGAAGTGCAATTTTGCGCGTTGCGAGGGTTTCAAGACACGAGGGTTAAGAAAACTTTGCCTCCGAGTGAAACAACATTTTTCACCACACCAACGCGAGGAAAATAATAACTATATAAAAAAAAAGACAATCCAAATCAAATCCAAATGAACGTAATTATTTATCATCGAAAATCATCATTTAAAAGTCAATTCTACATGTGAATAAAACGCAACTTTCTCATTCGTTTTTGAACAATCAAGAGGGCCTTTACCAGTTCGTGTGGTGAAAATTTACTTTCACGCCCACCTAAACATTTAGCCCAATCTTTTACGCTAATGTGTGTCAAGGTGTGCATCAAATCTAAATAGTGCTTGCTACAAAAAATAGTCCAGTAGAACCCGCTCAAGAGGAAACATTAGTGGCCATATTTCCATACACACGTTCTCGACAATTTTCCTTTCTGGATTTTGGCCATAGATGATTTTTTTACAGACGCCTACAAAATCGACAACAGTAAACGAAAAACAGCCACAATAGCCACATATCAAAACGGCCAAACATAGATAATTTTTATCTCATTCCTTTCCCAAAAATTTCCTTACGATTGGTTAAGTTTTGGAGGAGGAAAATGTCGAGAACGAAACTTCGATATCTGACGTTTTTACGCAGGATTTCTCGCCTAAGCTGCAGTTGTCCTTATAGCACTAAAGTCAGGAGCCACCTGCGTCAGCGCGACGGAGATATTTACCTAAAATTGACAAATCTGAGGAGCTCAACTCTATTACCTCTTAATACGATATAATAAGGCATCGTTTGGTTATAGTTTCGAACCAAAAACGCTGGGGGCAATTTTTCAAAGGCTATCCTATACCCTTTGAATTTTTGAGCAGCGCATGAGGTATTTATTCTGTCTATAGATGAAATTTTGTAGTGATGTCAACTAACAAGATAAATCTTGATACTTACATGCAGGAATACATTTTGCTTGATATCGCGTTCAACCTTTTGGACTTGTCCGACGTCTCCTAGTTGTACCTGAAATTTGTTAGAAACTTAGTATTTACCCAGGAAATAACTTTAATTACATTGCGATAACATGAATGGCGGACATAATATATGTGAAGGAGAAAGTGTGTTACCGCTTCAAAGGCCTTGCAGCAGCGCACGGTCATGCCGGCCGTGATGACGTCCGACAGGTACTGCGCGTACTCCTCCTCGGAGGCGAAGCAGCTGCGCCACCGGTAAGGCGCCTGCTTCTTCTCGCTTTTGGAGGAATTCGGCTTCACCTCGAACACGGACTCATCGATACCGTGCTGGGACAGTTCCAGCAGGTAGGCCACCAGAGTTTCCACTGATGGCACTGTGTTGCCGCCTGGAATAGAAGTACATACAAACTGAAATAAGGTTTATTTAAGTTGGATTAGAACAATTTTAATTAATGATGAAACTGCATGAATGAATAATATTCAATTGTACAAAGTAAAAGAAATAAACAGGCAATGAAATTAGCAGCTATAACGTGTTGGTTTTATAGTAAGTATTACAGAATAGCTGTTGTATTCCCAAACGATCCGACTGATAGAACATCAATCTGAGGTTACTAGTGGGTTGAGAATGCATAAGTCTACCAAGAACAGATATTAGAATAAAAACCTAATTAATAAATGAATAAGGATCTCACCTAGAACTTGTATGGCCGAGTAAACAGCGTTTCTCGAGAACCCCATCTCCACAACTTGCTTCACCTGCGGTGAGTTGCTCCACGTGTTCAAATCTTTGCGAGCTGAGAAATTATAACCGGATTTATAGTATATATGAATTATGTCCTATAATTTTAATCTGTTAAGCAAAAGCCTTTGTTTCTTTTATATAGAGCAACTTAGCATTAGCGTGCGAAAGCAACCACGACGTTTGAAAAGTTACTATCGGGATATTATTAAGGTTCAAATTGGTGTGATTTATTCTTACTCAAAAATATGTCCCATAGCATCTTATTCCAGTGTAATAAGATCGTAGTACCATATTTATGAGACGATTCTTTCGATACATATTTTTGCACTTGACTGAACAATTAGCCACCAGGTAAGGTCTAAAGTAGTGAGTCCATACCTAATGGAGCCGTGCTACTCGTACTGGTCGAGGGGCCGCTGGAAGCTTGCATGAGATTGCTTCGGTCGGTCGCGGGTAGCTCCGGGGGTGCTTCGTGATCTTTCTCGTCGCCTGCGAAAATGAAACCATTAAGGCTGATTTAGACGGCATGTGAACTCGCATGCGATTTTAGTTACTTTGCCGACTATTGATGTTACAACCTATTCGGCCGATCGATCAAATACCGCGATGTAATTAAACTTGCATGCGAGTACTTGAACCGTGTAAAAGCCCTTAGGCACAGACCACCTCAACTACTAGACGGAATGAAACTAAAAGAGGTCACCACACATTAAAAATTAATTTCAAAAATCAACCAAGAGCATGTCTGGCTACGCTCAGTGTAAGAGTTCTGTAGTTACAATTCTGTGAGAATAGGTTAAACGGGGACTATTAGTAAGTATCATGTATGCACGTTCGCAGCGCTTTGTAGGTCTTTCTACTAAGAAGAGAAGACTTTTCTCAAAAACCGCTGGACTGATCATGTTTGCTATAGCTATAGTTTTAATTGATCGTATTCATTAAGGTTATGTTTTTAGTTTTTTTTTTTCATATTTTTTGGACCCATGGCTCAAGAGTAAGAGGGGGACACATTTTCTTTCTTTTAGGGCGATAATTTCCGAAAATATTTACTTTATCAAAAAATGTTTTTCGGAGACCATTATTCGTTTTGAAATACCTATCCAACGATACCCCACACCATTGCATTAAAGCGAAAATTGTTTTTCTGAAACAAAAATACCCTGAAATCTGAAACAAAACTGAAACAAAGGTACGCAAAATTTGTTTTTGGAGTTTTTATTTGCATGATTTATGTATCCATGCCAGCTTTCTAGCACTAACGGTCACGGAGCAAAGCCTCGGAGAGACAGACAGACATGGAGAAACTATAAGGGTTTCTAGTTGACTACGGAATCCCACAAATTAAGCTTTTAGAGTGTACCTCGGCTGTTGTAGTATTTTGTGTAAAAAAAAATTATACAGGAAACAAGCAGTCACATACACGTATTACTATATATTAGCTTAAGTAATAACAAACAGACCTTTAGTTCCATTGAAAATAAAAGAAAACATAGTTAATAAACAGATCGAAACAGGGAAGGTGTTAGGCATCTTCTTGCCTGTCACGCATACAGAGGCTTCAAAACATCGGTAGGTGATTAATAAATGTATGACATAGTAGGGAATTTAAAATGGTATACAAAATCAATTAATAGTACATTGTGCGACCCCCCTCGTTGCACGTTGCGCTTTGGATACGAGGGTGGTAATTCCCGACAGCCGGAGACATTACATACAATGTTTTTCATCACACTTGGGAAGATAATAATAATAATTCAGCCAAAAAGCTATAGCTTTTTGTTCATAATCCATAACTCCCGCGGGAACAAAATAGGCCTTTGTCCTTCAGCACGCCTGCATGAAATAACATCTTTTTCGAGCAAGTGTGATGAAAAAATATATGTATCGCTATAGTACAAATAAAATTGCGTCTGTGTGGTTATGTTGTCCTCGTGCTCTAAATAGTAAGAACGTGTAAACTCGTAAGTAGCCTAACGGCACAGACGACACAGACACTGCGTTATGAAGCGTAGATCATAACGCAGTGTCTGTGTCGTCTGTGCCGTTAGGCTACTTACGAGTTTACACGTTCTTACTATTAAGGGAAATCGTCCTCGTAGTTATTACTATTCCTGCTATTGATATGGATTTGCTTATAATCCTTTGCATGTCTGCAAATTACAGTTTACATCTTATAGGATCATTCATTTGAATGTGATTGTTTTCTTTGGGCAGCCCTTATCTCGGTAATAGACGATGTTAGAAATACTTTCAAGACTTAGGAACAAATATTCTGTGCTCATCCGAACGGGATCCAAGCCAAGCATCGCCAGATTTACAGGCAACCTGGCAATAACACGATGGTTATCTTCAATTCTTCACGTACCTCTGAGCGCAGCGGAGGAGAGCCCGCGCGGTGTGTGCGACGCGGCCAAGGGGCTCGGGAGCAACGCCAGGGCGAGCAGGCCCCGGAACAGTGTGCCTTCAGTACCAATAGTCACTGTGAACTTGCTGGGTCATGATGGCACTTACCGTTGACGTGTACATGTGCGGCGAGCTGCTGTATTATAGTGAGTGCGGCGGAGGCGAGCTCGCGCGTTGTGTACGACGCGGCCAAGGGGCTCGGACGCATCGCCAGGGCGAGCAGACGCCGAAAGAGCGTGCCCTCGGTGCCGGTGTTCGCGTCCGATGTACCTACTGGATTTTAATGAGAAGTTTTAATACATATGATTATGGGAGATATGGCTATACTTTTTCGCTTGCCATAAGGACGAGATTTACTTTTATTTTTGACAAGGCGTCCGTATGGCAGGCGACAAATTGGGACGTTTTGCCGAATGCGGTCACATATGGAGACAATCATAGCCATAAAAACATCGACAATATTTTATATTTATTATTACAGGTTTCAAGAGATTATATGTTAGATGTTTTCAATTTAAATACGTAGACGTCGTCTCACCCGGTTGGGGCGGTTGGTAGCATTCGGCTATAGTCGCCTAGAACCACCAGTGACCTGGAGCCCTAGAATACTGCCTTCTCTAATCCCAAAAGCAGTATCTCAAAAACAAATTAAGTTGAAAATTCGCGCGAGAGCACATAGCACCAGAAGCTCGACCTGCTGCTGCCGCACACGTCACGCTTGCATACTAAAATCGAACTTGGGCCCGACTCATTGCACGCCGTCATGGTTGAAACCGCGGTACGCCCGTAGACTTATTTACAGAGTTGTTAGTGCCTCACCGGTGTCGGGCGGCTGCAGGAGCACATTCCGCAGCCGCGTGCGAGTAGTGAGCAGCCCCCGCACCGCACATAGCGTCAGCAGTTCTATTTGCTGCTTTCTTAGACCGTACACGTCTAGTTCGGCTGAAACATTACGGTATACATAAGAATATAGAGAACCGACAGAACTAATAATAAGGTTAAAAAACTGCAAATTACTTACAATATCTAAAGGACGCGTCGTTTAGGACTGATCAGAAAGGGCCTGTTACTTTATTTGCAGTTTATAGCTCATGGCATCCACGATGACGCGCAGATTTGTCAAATCTAACCTTTAATAACATGACATTACAAGTCAAGGCACGCGTCCTCGTGAATGACACGATCTATATGTAGAATCCAAAGAAAACCTCAATAATCGGCCCTAATAGTTTTCAACCTTATTGTATAACTGATATTGCTTCACCCACATCAGCTGGCTATAGCAGAGATCTTCAAATATTTTTGTAGTGCGACTTAAAGTTTTCTTGCGACCAATCGCGAGATAGTTTCAAAAGGAAGTCCCGAATTCCATTTCAATGAATGTTCATGGAGCTCTAAAGAGAATCTGTAGCCGTAATGAACGTAGGTATTGGTTTCCAATGCTCCAGAGGCAACACCTCGACGCTTCGGGTCGCACAGGTATGTAGTTGGTGAATTGGGAACCCAAGGCCTCGTAAGCACAACATACCTGGCAAATGATGTGGATGCATAGGCGTGGCCTGCGGTCCTGCGCCGAGCAAAGCAGCGCACACGCGCAGTCCACTTTCACCGCCGCCCAGAGGGGTGATCAACCGCTCGCTCTCTATGCTTTGAATACCGCTTAACTCCGTCTGTAGAAAATTAACACTTCAACCAGAACTCCGGGTGGGTCAAAATTTACGTGTTTGAGGAATCAGCTGTAGATTTTGGGATTTCAGTTAGAAATACAGGTCTTTACATGTTACTAAAATCAAATTCTATTTCAAAGAGAAACTCCCGAGTGTAGAGCGCTACGTTGCTCTTTGACAGGTACCATAAGGCCCATTGCGGGCGACCCCGTATCAATATTTGTTTCATGATGGTGTTGCCGATCGGAACTGACCACCGCTAGTTATTGCCCTCGTCTAAGCTACCAAATTATGCTTCTTTCCAGCTGCATGTGACTCACCCTCGTGAAAGTGTTATCGTCAGACACCAGGGTGACTTTAGCGCGAGGCGATATTTGCGTGACGATAGCGTTGCGGGACGGAGCCCCCGCCGCCACGCGCTGTCCCAGTCTGATGCGCCATTCTACCCCTCCCGCCACGCCTAACACGCCGGCTGTATGCAAGAAAAAACAAGTGTAAGGCAATTGTAAAAACGCAATAACTAGAAAAGTGAATCTAAAATAGTCTTTAAAAAGTATATTTGTAGATTAACGTTTCTAGGAGCAAATTCTTAAAGTATTGCAATATGTTATAGCCGCGATTGACAGCTCAAGCAGAACTAAGTTATCAAGCGATAACTCTTCCTCGTTTACCTACTGGTGTTTCGGAACCCGGGGTCCGCAATGGTGAACGAAATTCTAAAATAAATAATTCACGTCCAGTAATTCTGACAGACCCCTGGGGCCTGTTTAATTAAAAGATATTGCCTAAGAAGCCTTTTAATACGAGGGTGGGATGATAAGTAACTGGCCTAAGTAGAAAATACTTGAATTTCGGTGTTAAAACTAATTTTATTTTTCGACATAGTCTCCACCTAGCTTTATGCACTTATTCCATCTTCGCTCTAAAGCTGCGATGCCCTCCATAAAATGATTCTTTTCGAGGCCTGCAAAATACTCCTCCACAGCGGCTATGACGGCATCATTAGTGGCAAATTTCTGTCCACCCAAAAAAGTTTTAAGCTTCGGGAACAGGTGGAAGTCGGATGGTGCCAGATCAGGCGAATAAGGTGGATGGGGCAGCAAATCATACTTTAATTCGCCGATTTTTGCCATGGCTTTAACACATGTGTGAACCCTAGCGTTGTCTTGATGGAAGATGATTTTTTTTTTTTGCTAAGCCTGGTCGTTTTTGATGAATGCATTGATGAAGCTTATCTAAAAGATTAGCATAGTATTCCCCATTAATAGTTTTACCTTTGGGAAGGTAGTCTATCATCAAAATTCCACTAGCATCCCAAAAGACGGAAGCCATAACTTTTCCAGCCGACTTTACAGCCATAGCTTTTTTGGGACCCGAACATCCAGATTCAGTCCACTGTTTTGATTGAATTTTTGGTTCTGGCGTGTAGTGGTGAACCCATGTTTCATCTGTTGTTACAAATCGAAGCAAAAAATCAGCTTTATTTTTCTGAAAACGATCCAAACATTCTTCCGAATTTTGCACGCGGATTCTTTTTTGATCGTGCGTAAGCAATCGCGGCACCCAACGGGCGGATAACTTTTTCATATTTAATTCTTCACTTAGAATATGATGTACCCGTTCCTTTGATATCCCTGTAGTGTCAGCTATTTCTGATAACTTCAATCGTCGATCTGCCAAAACCATATCGTGCACTTTGGAGACCATTTCCGGAGTTGTGGCACTTTTTGGACGTCCAGAGCGGGCTTCATCTTGGACACTTGTACGGCCTAGTTTAAATTCAGCCACCCAGTTTTTTACTGTGGCGTGAGAAAGAGCACATTCACCTAAAACATTCTTTAACTCTTCATAAATACCTATCCCCTTCATACCCTTCATGTAAAGAAACTTTATCACCGCTCTTTGTTCAATTTTATCCATTTTGAAAACAATCGTCACAATATATTTTCAAATAACAGAAAATCGATAAAATATTTAAGCCATCAAATTTAAATTTCGAACACAGATAGCCAGAGACACGAAGCTTAAATTACGCTAGTTTATTTTTAAATTCAAACTTTATAATAGCTAAGGCCAGTTACTTATCATCCCGCCCTCGTAAGAGTAATTTAATTATAAAGAAACTTACATATCTGTATTATAAATAAATAGGTCTAATGAAACGGCAAATATTCAAGGCATGAAATATAAATGACAATATCATATGCATATCGTACCTATAAGGCAAGTTTCTAGACTCGGCGGTATCGGTTTGGTGGTGCGTTTCAGTTCTTGGTTGGTGTGTGGCCACCAGTGCCAGTCGCTCGTCACCTGCGGGAACAAATAGTACATTGTACAGATCACTTTTCTAGGCCTATATATTATCTGCAAACCAAACTAACGGCTGAAGTCGTATTGTTATATTTTTCTTCTTGCTACGACGATGAGTATGAAACCGTACCCGGTAGGTAGCTCGATCTTCGGATAGTATAGTTCTGGGTCTTTAGTCGGGGTCTGGTAATTATGCAATCTCGGCTAAAAGTTAAGGCTCATGACTTCGTTTAGGGGTTTGTACATATTGCAGTCTAGGGCGGTTTACGGTATTTTTCTTGTTCAGTAACTAGTAATCTAGTTAGTATAAAGCGATTAACTTTGGTTATTCTGACGCTAGACTGACATAATAAGCTCAAAGTTCACAAATACCCTATGTATTTTGACTATTACTTTTTATATATAGATTTAAATTGCAGCAATAAACTATTGAAATAGTGTTTTGTATGGTTAAATAATTATTTCAACAGTAACTTAATTCTATTGTATGCTTAGTGAACAGACGCAACGAAAGAAAAAAGAAATTCACAGTCGTTATCCCGAATCCCAAAAATTCTGATATCTTTTGTCTTTCTTTAAATTGATATGAATGTAAAAATTATTAAGAAATTACTTTATAATCATTGCGGTTTAAAGTTACATCAACGCCATCTATCAAAGTTAAAAATAACTAATATTGAAATTAGCGCCATCTATAAAATAAATTACGAATTATACGATATTGATAACAACGCCGTCTATTGAACATAACCCTAATCACCTACCGGCGCCATCTATGAAGTTCCATCGTAACTACTAGTATCAGCGTCATCTATGCAGTTACATCGAAACTACTAGTATTAGCGCTATCTATGCAGTTCCATCGAAACTAATAGTATCAGCGCTATCTATGCAGTTCCATCGAAACTAATAGTATCAGCGCTATCTATGCAGTTCCATCGAAACTAATAGTATCAGCGCTATCTATGCAGTTCCATCGAAACTAATAGTATCAGCGCTATCTATGAAGTTCCATCGAAACTACTAATATTAGCGCCATCTATGCAGTTCCATCGAAATTACTAGTATCAGCGCCATCTATGCAGTTCCATCGAAACTATTAGTATTAGCGCCATCTATGCAGTTCCATCGAAATTACTAGTATCAGCGCCATCTATGCAGTTCCATCGAAACTACTAGTATCAGCGCCATCTATGCAGTTCCATCAAAACCACTAGTATCAGCGCCATCTAGGATTACATTCACGCACCACAAAGTACGACATCTATCAATTATCTACAGAACTACTAGGTGTTTGTACGCCATCTTACGGGTTTTGAAGAAACGAGTAGAATGAGTGACATCTATCAGTTGTTACTGAACTAGTAAAAAACTAATATTTGCGCCATCTATCGTACGCTGAATACTTAACTATAAACAACTCGACATCTATCGATAATAGGGAAAAATCAAAACTTCGCACACGCCATCTGTCAACTATGGTGAATACTAACGGGTTCGATGCCATCTATCGCTTGTAGTTGAACTAATAATAAACTGATTTATGCGCCATCTTTTAGAGGTGTCTTGAACTTACCGACGTAAGGCGAATGATGGAAGAACGTTGTTGAATATGGTAGAGGCTGACACGTTCAACGCCTTCTATCGGTATTGATTAAAATTATAAAATCAATTTTAACGCCATCTATTGGTCGTGCCTGGATTAATAAATAAATAATTTTAGCGTCATCTATCAGCTGTAGCTGAACTGACTAAAATCATTTTAAGCGCCATCTACCGTTAATGTATCTATTTACAGACAGTAATGGCACCTTGGCAAATTGTTAGCGGGGGTGGGTGGGGGGGGGGGGGAGTTGTACCTTTTTTTCTGCAGACTACTTGTTGAAACTACGTCATCTATCCCAAAACAATTAAATAGAAAATCAACAGGAAGGACTAAAACATTCGCTATGCGTTATCTATAAACTAGAAATGCGCTCCGTCTATCCAATAACGTCTAAACCATGAAGTTAAACGCTTGTCCTTCGTGTACAGAGATAGATGCCATCTATTAGCTATTTGGTTCACTAACAAATACTGAACCATCAAGAAATAACGCGCCATCTGAATCTGACATTTCTCAGTATAACTATCTAGGTTACTACTTACCAAAATATCATGAGTAGTTTACTGTCGTACGTGTTATTTAGTGCAGCTATTTTAGACTAAGAGGAGGCCGGCGGCAACACTACCTGACCGGGTAGCGTGGCGAACACAATCGTAAAAAGTTATGCCTCTTAGGGCCTGCTACATATTGTCCAAATAAAGTCCTGAATAAGCTACTTGCCACTTATCTGACGAATAAAGTCATCGTTGGCGTTTCACAATCTTCAAATAAGCTTAACTGGTAAATAAAGTGCTAAGTTTAGTAGGAAATTTTATCTGACATTTAATTTATTTGCTAATTAGCTATCCAATACTTTACTTGGACATTGTGAAACAGACCCTTAGTATGAGATTGCCTAAGCCCTAAGCTAAACCTGGAGCATTCTACTACGCTTAACATTTAGGGTGCATAAAAAAAAAGTACCTCATCGGGTAGCAAGATTCGATATATACAGGTGTTGCATCTTGAAACGATACTGCTTTTCGTATGTAGTTGCAAAGCCTAAACCTGGTGCGTTCGGAATAAGCCTAAGTTCCTAAAGGTGCAAAAAATACCTCAGCAAGAAGAGACTTATGCCAATCGAAAGAACTAATCATTGATGCCTGCCCTAAGCCTGAAGTATTTCCACCTCCAGCCTCCTCATCATCAAGTCTGCCAAATCGAATGCTCAACGATTTTCCGCTAATATTATAACCAGAGTAAGCGTTGATAATAAAGTTAGTCTGGTTATAATATTAGTTGAAAATCGTTGAGCATTAGACTTTTTGTTTGCCGCGATATCATTGTCGAGTAGCAGTACTGAGAGTTCCGCTGCTTGATGCTAGATGTCGACTGCGAATATAATAATCATTTTGGTACCAAAACTGATGTATGGAGTGATCAATCTATTACTTGTTATTTCTCTATGATTTGGCATACCTATGATAGAAATCAGACCTGCATGCGTAACATAAGATAAAGTAGTCACATAAGAAGTACTGCCTTGATAGTATACATAGTTTCATAGTTTCCACGACACTAACTTTGCAGGCATTTTTTCTGATTTCTATAATTCGATGCAAAATCATAAAATATTACTTGAGCGCCATCAGCGAACGGCGGTTCGATTGCCACTAGACTAGACTGCACTAAATATTTCAACACTTCGTAAATAGCGTTTTTGTGAACATTTCAATCGATATTGCGGGTTTACTGGCATATTCTTATAAACATTTCTACTAGACCCTACGGTGTAGCAACCGAATCGCCGATCACTGACAATAATTTGATCAAATAACGCCTAACCGCCAACTAACCTATCGCCTTAGCGAGTTCATCCTATCTCCAAAAATCGTACGAAAATAAAGTTCTTTCTGTGGGTTTTTCTGTTCTGTTTAGAACATTTGGCAGCTAGACCCTTACAACGTATACAAAAGGGTGTCTATCTGCCGTACCATCTGCCCAGCGAGCTGCAGTTTATCAAGCAGTAGCGCGGTGATGGGCCCGTGCCACTGGGGCGTTGCGTGCAGCTGACGTATCAGTTGCACCAAAGATGCGCATGTTGCGCCCGTGTGGCTGGCTGTGGCAGGCGCTCGCCACCGGATATCTGGAAGAACAATTGTGATTGGGGGATGTATTCATTTCATTTGTAATCATATAATAATGTCTACGGAACGAGAACTAATAATTTCATACTTACGAAAATAATAAATAGCCTCCCGAAGCACATACAAGATTTATACCTATCCAACTCTAAATGAATTTAAAAAGTTAAAAATTGTTTCATATCAAATAATTACGACTATATTTTGTAAACATATATTTGCTTTGTTATATAAATTAGTTTAATAAGTCCGAACCCTTGCTGTAATTAAGCTATTTATGACTTTAGCAGTAAGTAAACATGGAACTCTGCGAATTTTTTTAAATCAATTGGAACTTTAATAAATAAAAAAATAGCGGTGGATTGCTGGTTTCATTTCCTTAGTTTTTTTTAGACACCTAAGTGCATTTTTATGGACAGTATTTTTGCTCTATGATGGAAATCCGTTTTAAATTTTTAAGGTTAACTGAGGCTATGTCCTAACAAGGTTCGTGTTTGATCCATTAACGCCTAATAAATATATTGGATACTCAATAATATAACAACGATGGACGGAGCGGCATATTAATCGACTCGCACCGTACCTATCTCCTGCTCGTCGCACGGGTACGGGGCGGCCAGCGTCTGCCGCAGCGCCGGGTCGGCCGGGTGCGTCTCCAGCCACAGCCGGCCGCAGAGCGCAACCAGCTGCGCGCACACCGTGTGCCTCCATTCCTCGGGGCCCGTGTGCTCGGCTAGGACTCCACGGAGCAGCCACATGCATTGGATCTTAAAAGTGTATAATCAATGAGAAGGTATATAATTAATAACTGCCTCATACAAAGATATTAAAGTATTTTAAAAACAGCCGAATCTCACAAACTCCAATAAATACACATAATATCAGCATATATTCATCTTTGTTTAGTATCATTACACTCGTTATCGTAATTAAATTAAATTTAACAGCCTTTATTTATTATAATTTACCTGCGAGTAAATGAGATCCTGGGTGATAGCTTTCTCAGTTCCAGATATGATGCTGTAGCAGAGTTCAAACCACGAATCTGTGCAGAATAATATTCTCATATCCGCATTGTGTGCACTCGCTGAAAAAAAAATTACTAAATTTTATACAATGATAGTATTTTAAAAGATTCAGAATAGAGGCGCGGCGCTAGGCGCTATGTTGTACCACTGCTACCATATCGTATGTGTCACTAACTCACCTCGGAGTAAAGCCAGCGCAGTATGATTGGACCCGTTGAACGCGGTCGGCGACGGTGTGTGGTGCGCGTGAGCGAGTGCTAATAATCTACGATGCAGTGCGACCACGTTGCGCCTCGCGACAGCGCTGTGAGCGCTAAGTTCGCCCGCGGCGGCGCAGAAGAGGCGGACCGCGCCGGCGCAAGCTGAACGGACTTCGCCCACGGGCCACCAGTCCAGGATATAGTCCGCTACGAAAAATCGAAATAAATGTTAAGCACCCACTAATCGTAGATAGTAATTATGAAAATTCACACATATTTCAGCAGCTTATTCTCCATACGTCGCAAAACATAAAGTAGTTATATTTAATCCGATCATTTAGCAGCTTAAACAGACGGTACTACATACCTCCTCACTTTAAACAGTAGGTGTTGTCCCAATTTTACTATAAAGCAAAAACACAGGTATTAAAGCCACTGCCTTGGTGAAGAAACCTTGTAAAAGCTGACTATCAATTCAGTAACGAAGGGTTTAGAAATACCGAAATAATATAGTTACACTCACTGTCCTCATTGACAGTTTCATCGTCGGAGGGCGGCGGCGACGGCGTCCGCGCCAGCTTGAGATCGAACTTGCCCTCCTTGCCCATGCGGTAGGAGTTGGTGCCGCCCGCGTCCCACGTCACGCGCACCCAACCGTCTTCACCGAGATCACCTATTACGCGACCTTCAGAGCCGGGAACTCCGTCCTAAAAATATATACTTATCATAAATTAACACTACCAGAACCGCTAAACTACATTTTTGCATGGAATATATTCTCAGTTTAGAGTGGTTTATCGATAACTCTACTAACTGGTTGCTGTCAAACATGGCATCTTGTATACTGTGGGCTCGACGCTACTTGATATTAGCGAACGTTCTGAGAATGATTGTAAAACTTGAGTTGCTTAAAATTGAGTCTACACTAGGCTTATAGCAACCCAATCGGTGCCATGACCAGGATTTTGATATATTGTAACAAATTGCTTTTTGGTACTGACGACAAAATCTGAAAAATGACATCAACCTGGTCGCCCCACTTCCAATCCTTGCCGCGGACGACTCTGGTTCCTATCTTCATGAGAGATGCGAGCTCGAGTCCGGTCAGAGAGGCGCCGCGGGCGCGGGCTCCTAGACGCTCATCTTCGAAAATTAGTAGACGTTCTGTGGCTGAAAATGAAACATGAGCTCACGTTTACTTAATATAAAAGACAAAGTAAAACTAAGACCCGTTAACGAGACAAAATATTACTACCGTCTATTTCACACCAGATATGAATGTTTGACAGTGACAACTTTACTTAAGTGGATTTCCATACATTATGTGGTAAAGTTTATGGTGGGAACTATTCATAACAGGTTTTACCTTTGCCCTTAACCGCGTTGACAACAAAAGAGGATGCTTGCAGTGTATCACCCCCGATTTGCTTGAGGAGCGTGAGGCAGGAGCTTAACGTGCCCCCATTGACTAGTTGCTCCATATCAGGGCCCTGGCAACCCTCTACGAGGAACGTTAGGAAGGCCAGAAGAAATCTGTGAAAATTGCAATATTATGGATTGTCAAACATTTGGATAATCATTTCAGAATAACTTGTACAGTCTGGTCAACCATACCCATTAAAAAGGCGCAACTTCATAGAAAAGTTTATATGAAATTTTGGTCTCTAAATGTGATCAGGAATACACTGTTAAAATCTTTCGGTTTCCTCATATTATACCGTGTATATGTTGCCAGAAATTGCCGTAATTCTTGTAAAGCGTTTTGTCACATAAAAAATATATAACGCGTTTTATTTACATCTCACCTCGCTCTAGCCGGCCTGTTTAGCAACGCGTGCGCTCCATAATTAGCGCTCATCTTCAACGGCAGCGGCTGATTCTGCTCACCCTCCAGCACTTTCGCATTTAACTCTATCAAAAAATAATCTAGGAGCTTTGATTTCTCTAACAACACCATGTATTTAGTATAAGGTATCACAGCTTCAATGCCTTCTAAAGGAGGCTTTAGGGGATGGTGCGGTCGGAGGGGACAGTATGGAGGAGTGTCGGCCACTGAGCCTCCGAGCAGGCCTGTCAGACTGGCGTACTTGACAGTCTCTGACATGGTTTGAGCGGCGCATAAAAGTTTGTTGATCATCACGTAGCCGCTTAGCCTTATTTCAGCCCGCTTGATCTGGAAAAAACGTCCGAATTAGATTATAAACGAGGTGTATTTTTAAAGAGCAGAGATTTAAAAGTTAAAGTAATACCTGGCAATACATCGCTCTCTTTAGAGTGTCGATATCACATGGATTCTCTGAGAGAACGAAGTCGACGACAGCAGAAATTATATTTTGTTGTTCTGCAGACACTTCTTCAAGCATCCACGATAAGTCTGTGGAAAGTAATTAATTTTACCATATATTGTTTTAGTTTCTCCAAAAATAAGATGAGTTGGAGAATCACGTTTAACCACATGATGGCTTTGAATAATACAGGTCGTATTTAAATATAGGAGGATCATGTAGAGTCTGCTACATATTTGATCCACTCAGTATAACCTATGCGTTTGTTTTCCTACAGCTGACTGCAAAGACATTCTCTCATAAGTCATAAATAATACTTAACAGCAAATACCGACTAAATACAGTCAGTCGGCCAAGGTGGTGACAAATATCTGAACACGCACTCTAGCGCCTTGATAATACGGGCGTGTTCAGATATTAGTGACAACCTTGGCCGCTCCGATATATTTTATGGCGACTGCATGCGGGTTATTTCATTTAAAATTGTACACTACACTTTGCTTTTTAATCCAAATTAAAGAGCAAAGTGTAGTGTACAATTGTATTTTTTTATGTTATTCCTACTTAGAATCACGAGCTCTTTCGATTATAATAAGATAGAAAATGTCTTAAGATTTTCATCCCGGTTACGAAATGAAAGGAACAATAAACGCATGGAAATTTTGAGTCACTTTTTTCTTCTATTAAGACCCATTTAGATCAGAAATAAATAAATATAAATATTGGGGGCAATCTTACACAAATTGACATAGTCCCAAACAAGCAAATCTTGTACTATCAGTACTAGGAGACGTACGTATACGAATATATATGAAACCATACTTATGAATATATACAATTATACATAGAAAACACCCTTGACTCTGGAACAAATATCTATGTTCATCACACAAATGCATGCCCTTATCGGGATTCGAACCCAGGACCATCGGTCTCATAGGCAGAGTGACTACCCACTGAGCCAGACCGGTCGTCAAATTTAACCTAAAAGGGATACAGCACTTTGTTATTGTACCTTTTTCTTCGCAAGCCAACTTCGCCACCCAAGCATTGACAAACTTATTCCTCTCCGACGTATCATCGTCCTTTTCTTCGTCAGCCATGATCAAATCATTCTTCAAGTCGTCTGCCAGCAGCAAGACTTGCTTGCCGCTCTCCATCGACTCCTTTAAGATCGAGTTGTCCGTATCATTAATAGAACTAATCGAGATCTCGTTCGTGGGCGTTTTATCGTCATCTTCTCTCTCGGAAAGCTTGCAGTCACTCTGCGTGCGTTGGCCGTCGAAATTAGAGGCGTTTTTCACATCTTTATCGGAGACTTTCTTAGTTTTAGTCTTAGTTTGCTGGTTGGCCAGTTCTTTCGAGCTAGGGTCGCTGGCGCTTTCCATTTTTTCCGAGCACTTGGAATTCTCTAGTATACTAGGTGTGAGCTCGTCGGGCGTTTTGCTGGAGGCGTTGGCTATGGATGACTTTATAAGTAAGGCGTCGCCCTGCAGTAAGCTGCCGGTGGCTTTGAGCATGCTCTTGCTGAGGCTGTTCTGTCTGTTGCGCAGGTCCTTCGTTGTTTCGAAACTAAAACAGAACATTATGTTATTATAATTTGGGATTTGGAGATGGCTAGCGAGGGTGATTTAATTAAATAATTTGTTGGGCGCCACCTAGTACACAAAAGAGAGGTATGGGCATTTTGAATGTCATCTTGCTTTGTGTGGTAGGGCACAGCGCAGCGGATGTCATTCCAGATCTAGAGCAGAGCCCAACCGGTGAAGTACCTCCACCTTACAGAAAACCGTAGCCAAATAACACTAGAGCCTACTCATAGTTTTGTGTTCCTGCCGGTGAGTAAGGTTGCCAGAGCTCAACGAGGGGTGGAGGGGTTAGGGTCGGCAACGCGCATGTAACTCCTCTGGAATTGCAGACGTACATAGGCTACGGAGACTGCTTACCATCAGGCGGGCCGTATGCTTGTTTGCCACCGACGTTATAAACAAAAAAACTGTAAAACACATGCGAGGTAAGTACAAACAGTGGAGAACATCTCGTTACCTTTTATTGAAGCAGCCGGACTTGACGAGCCGCACGACCTTCTGGAACATCCTCTTGGCGGCGGGCGCGCGGCGGGAGGGCGGGCGCTTCTCGAGCGCGGCCACGGCGGCCGACGTGGCGGCGCGCACCTCGTGCAGCAGGAACCGGGCGCGCTCCAGCGGCACGGCGCACACCTGCGCACAGAACACCACCCTCATATGCCGATCTTTTGTACGGCTAGCCATCCCACTCTAACATTATACTTAGAACACAGGAATGTAATACCCAGCCCACTTCAATTAGATCAAGTTTATGTACCGGTATATACAAATTCCAGGGACAAGGTATAATATTCCAGGACTACATAAACTCAAAAATTATGGGACCATACTAAATTACTAAAATGGCATTTTGAAGACGTCAATTATCTCTTATCTCATATAAGTTATTAGGTTTTTACCCTATTTTACTAATTGAATCACCAACCGTTTAAAAAACATTTTTCAACGATACTATACTTATTTCAGATTTATTTTCCCTCCGATTTTGTTCGAGGTATGCTATTTAGAGCAACGTCACTGCTCCCTTACCTCTTTGTACCCTCGCGACTGCTGCTGCTTGGTCCTCATGAGTGTCCACTTGCTCTGCTGTACAACCTTAACTATTTCTGACATCGCAGGAGACAATCTGACTTCACCCTTGTCCATTTCTGTACCCAAACAAAAATAAGATATAAAATAAGTTTTTTGGCAAAAAAATTTGGTACAAGCTTTTATCGCTGACTGTACCCTTCTTTCCACAGGCAACTAATACTCATCGAGACAATTATAAAAACCCCAAACACAATTAGATTGCGTTGTTTTATCACAGAGTTCCAGTGGCTACCCCTGTCTCCATCATCAGATCAGCTCGACGGTACCATAATATTGCATTGTCACCCGACTTTTTACTTTATGTGACAATTCACGTAAACATAAACGGGTACTTTTAATTTCTTTGTCTAGCACGAACATTTATAATATAGTACATTACGATACAAGTGCGAAAAATAGGAAATTCGAATCGAGTGGCGATAAATTAAAACACGACCGAAGGGAGTGTTTTAAATCGACACGAGTTGCGAATTACCTATTCGCACATGTATCGTACAACGTTTTACAGTACATATGGCCCTTTAAATGTTCGGCACAGTAACGTAATATGCTAATTTTCGCACTAGTGCGCTAAAGTACCACCATATGTACTGTAAAACTATTTTCGAGCAGTTCAGTATTTTCATCATTTCTGATCGTAGCTGGTGCAACCCAGTGAAATTAAAAATAAAGTAATTTTATCGCGTTAAAGCCGTCGTGATCACCAAATGTGTACAAAGCGCAGGCTGTACCGACAACTGACCGGCGCTAGCGATGGCGAGGGCGTGCTCGCTCAGGCCGGCGTGGTAGAGCAGCGCGGCCAGCAGCGTCCGTCGGAACTCCTCCAGCGGGTGGTCCGGGGCCAAGTGCGGCGTGGCGCCCTCGCGGCGCTCGCACGCCCACCACAGGTGCAAGGCTAGGGGGTCCTGAGAAATAACACACACACATGTTTATCACTCGCTAATTCTTTGACGAGCCCGTATCGTCAAATGTGCCTGCTTGTGAGAATCAGGTAGTACTGTGACGCATGCTCGCAGGGAGGGATCGATTCATAAATAGCCCGCGAGCGGCGCTAATGCCAAATCGGATGGGTACATTATTTCACGCAAGTACGCTGCTGAGGATAGTCGTAATCTGTCTTATATTTTGTATCAGGAGTCCGGTCCACGGGATTGGAATAAGACGCTCTCAGCGCATCAGCCATTTTTTCTACCATATGTATTTACGGTTTTTACATTTTATATTTTATACGTATAAAGTAACAAAACCTATGTTATGTTTATACGTAGCGTAGCCCGCGGGGCGGTTCCCGGCTCACGGCATTTATCGTTGAGGAGGTCCTCAGCCATTCTTTCAACCCTACGCGAAACTGACGCGGGGAGCGGGGTGTTGCCACCCGTAAATATGCCTCTTATCATACATAGTTCACGCTGTTCTTTTCCAAATAACAAGAATAGCAAGCAAGTATTCACTTACGTGTAGTTTAGGCTCTGCAAGAGCGAGCAGCAGCGCATCAGCTTTAGTTCCTGCGCCGGACCCGGAGCGCGGCGCGCGCGGGGTGTACGCGGGGGGCGGGACGTCACCCGCGGGACTGTTGCCGCCCGTAGATGAGCCGCTTCGAGCCTCGGCCTTTTCTTCTTCGAACGGGTTCGGCGGGTTGGCTTCCTTGGAATAAAAATGGAGCCTTTATAAGGGCCGGTACAGACGGACTGTGGAAGACGGAAGATGCTAAAGTTTGTAACTATCCCCCCCCCCCCCCATAAACTACCCAAACAAATCGTATGCTAAACAACCCCACCTTGTGATTCTAGTTAAAGGTACGCGGTACCCTGAATTCTTTTGGAGAAATCCTGCTACACCTATTAAGTCTTCGGGATAACATAGAATCAGCACTCCAGGAAGAAACCCATATGCACCTTATCACTTTCAAATTAAATATTATTATCTACCATCTTCTAATCGAAGTGTGAATTATTCACACGTGATATTTACTTTACCAGTATTTCACCCAATTTTATGATTAGTACTAGATCATAAAAACATAGTTTCATGTCATTTGAATCTTTAAAAGAGAAATATATACCAACCATATCAGATTTCTAGACCTTAAGAAACTCTATTCCTACCCTTAGATTCTAGCATGTTCAGCACACAGATCGTACTTACCATTGATCTAGTGCTTTGGAACATACACAAGTGTGACCCTAAATGAGCTGTAACCTATAGGCCAGTATTCTTGGCTAAGTAAGTGACGGAGACTAACTTGCAGTCCGCCCCGCAGTATGAGTTGCGCGGCGACGCTTCCCGCCTCGCGCTCGGCGCGCTACTGCGGCAGCGAGCGCGCCAGCTACACGCCGCACTGCGACACGCTGAGCGCTATGTGGAACGCTGCCGACGTCATCAGGTGGTGGACTAATGGAGTAAAGTAAGATAAGTGACGGAGACTAACTTGCAGTCCGCCCGGCAGTATGAGTTGCGCGGCGACGCTCCCCGCCTCGCACTCGGCGCGCTGCTGCGGCAGCGAGCGCGCAAGCTCCACGCCGCACTGCGACACGCTGAGCGCTATGTGGAACGCTGCCGACGTCATCAGGTGGTGGACTAATGGAGTAAAGTAAGATAAGAGACGGAGACTAACTTGCAGTCCGCCCCGCAGTATGAGTTGCGCGGCGACGCTCCCCGCCTCGCACTCGGCGCGCTGCTGCGGCAGCGAGCGCGCAAGCTCCACGCCGCACTGCGACACGCTGAGCGCTATGTGGAACGCTGCCGACGTCATCAGGTGGTGGACTCGGAGAGATGAGGCGCTTTCCTGGAAGAATGGCGGAATAGTGATGAATAGAATCTATTAACTGAATTTTAGACCATTGGTTCGCTCTCGTTTGGGACTCGGCAAGATAAAAGGCGTCAAAAAGTCGGATGGCTTCTAATCGGCCAGATGCACGAGCAAAAAAGCCGTGCAGTTTGCGCACCAACTCAGTGATTATCACATTCAGTTTAAGATACAATACAACTAACCTCCAGCTTGTGCGTGTGTATCTGGTCGGCATCCATCCCCACGCATTTCTCCGTGATCAGCGACAGATACAACGCGTGCGGCTCAACGCTGAGCGCCGCCGTAGCATCGCAGCCGCGCAGTTTGCGCACCAACTCGGTCGTGCTGGGGTTGTCGCATTCAAAGTTTTCCACGTCGTATACGTGGCCTCGGACTATTATCCAGGAGCCGCCTTCTTTCGTATGGTTCAAAAGATCACATCTGGAAAGAAAAAAAAGTCCAGTATTTATTTGATAAATGTGGAATGTAAGCAGTCCGCAACGTTGGAATCACGGACGTCAAGACTTACTTCCGTATAACATTGTTGTTCTGCTGATTCAGCTTGGTGACGAGCCCAGGCCAGCCGAGCTGGTCCATCTCCAACCTAGCGGCGGACGGCAGGATTTGTGCGGCGGCGTCGCAGGCGCGCGCTATGCGGATGAGCGCGTCGGCGGCGTGCGCGAGGATGTTCGGCGAGCGGCCCACGCACGTCGCCACCCACGTCGACAGCTCGCTTACAACTCGCCCTGAAAAATATAAACTACTTAGCACTTTACATAGTGCGCTTCTAAAAAGCCCCACTTTGCTATATTATTTATATTAATGACTTACCGAGAGAAGTAGACCACCCAATGACTTTGTTTGCAGATGACTGTACAGTAAGCATCAATAGTAGCGGATGAAACAACGCGCCAAAAGTATCTGATATTCCGGATAACTTTTCCAAATATAGATCAATCTCTAAAATTCACGTTCAAAAGTATATATTTTACAGTCTTAGTTGTTCTACATATAGAACCATAACTGTTTGTTAAGCTGTTATAGAATAGATACTTTTGAAGCTTTGTTTGATCCGCTACTTTTAATGCTGACTGTACATTAGTAATAGAATGTAGAGATATTTTGACATACGAACTTGACATTAATTCTTCTATTAATCAGATTATTACCTGGCTAACGAGAAATAATCTTCGAGTCAATCTTACTAAAACCAAGTCAATGCAGTTTACACAACGCAAGACTGCGCCACAAACAAACAGCGAATATCAAGGACATGTACTGGAAGAGATAGAAACAATAAACTTTTTGGGGATACAGATTGATAAAAGCCTGAATTGGAAAAAGCATGTCGAAGTTATTTGCTCTAAACTAGCATCATCAGCTTATGCACTTCATAAGCTGAGACACGTGGTAATGTAGAAATAGTATTGTCAGCATACCACGCTCTAGTAGCAGCTATTCTTAGATATGGGGTAATCTTTTGGGGAAATTGTACAGATAGAGAGCATGTTCTAATATCACAAAAAAGATGTATTAAAGCAATGTTTGGCCTGAAACCTCTAGATAGTGGTAGACCATATTTTACAAAATATAAGTAATTAAAATTTCCCTGCATTTATATTTATGAAGTAGCATTATTCGTCAAAAATAATCCTGATCGATTTCAGCGTCATAGTGTAGTATGTGACTATCTCAGACCACGTGATAATAATAAGATAGTAAGCCAAACTGCTAATACTGCTCTATTAAATAAAAGTTTATTTAGTCTAGCGCCTAAAATATACAATAAGATACCATTAGACATTAGGAATTGTAATATTGACATGCTTAAGAAAAGGATGACAGTATTATTAGTGGGAAAATGCTATTATAATATTAATGACTTTTTAAGGATTTGGTGTAGTTATTTAATTTATAATTTGTACGCCGAGAGGCAAAACATGACGGACATTATTGTGAATCTAAGATCACTACGTGTACGTACACTCACTCATGTTTTACAAATAAATTATCCCTTATCTCTTAAAGCTGACTAGAATCAGTATTCTTCTAAATAACGAGAAGGTCAATTAATAACCACAAATGGAATCTTGTATGAAGTTACTCCGGCCACCTCTCTTCACCAATTTTCCGTCGCCCTGTATAAGGGCGTATAAGGGCTTTCTATCGCCCTAAAGGTGTTATTTAGAAGCTTATTTAACGAGCGAGCGTCGCTTGTAAGAAATAACTGAGTATATGCTCAGCTACTTCTTTTGCCTTGATTCGCTGGCGTGATTATCAAAATATTATTGGTAGACGTACCAACGATGTCAGAGGCCAGGATCTCCATGAGCTTCTCTAACTGTGCGTTGTCAGCCTTGTATACGGCCCGAGTGAACTCGCCGAGCGTCACTTGCACCTGGTCGGCGAGCATCTGGATGTATTCGGTGACGATGGCACGGACGCCGGCGCGGTTGCTCCGCCCGCCGCGTAGCCACATCGCTTCACAGAAAACAAGTCTGGAAGGACAGTAGAAGTTTATCAAATATTCCGCAAATAGGCCATCAGGACATTTATAAAGTGTGATGAATGGCGCTTCAAAAATATTTAAAACAAGGAATCAGACGCTGTAAAAAAATCAGCTAAAATGTATTTATATTTTTAGATTTAGTAACACCTTTGAAAGCAAATAAAAGAAGTACAGAAAGTAACAGTCTTGTAAGGGAGTAGTCCCGTAAGACTCACAAAATGGAGTTGTTTTAGAAAAGGCGGCTTTCTCGAAACGCGTATCGGGTGTATGCAACATTTAAGTTGCTTAATAGTGTACATGTTGACTAACCAAAACTGAGGAGAACGGAATAACAAATCCAATCACGTCTATCAATGTTCGAGTCACGTCGTGTCATATCAACATTAGCTGCACGTATTGGCAGCATTGATAGAGTCGAAATCATCGAGACACCTTTGAATAATTTTGACGATGGCTTCTGGTTCGAGCGCCATATTGATAGTCACGCCTCGTGATTATTTGCGTTGTTTTTTGCTCATCAATATTGTTTAAAGTGTAATATCAATAGCTTATTATACAGTAAACTAATGTGGTAGTGTGCAGTGAATGGAGAATTAATCTTGAAACGTGTTTAACCACTACCATTTTGGAGTCAACGGCCGGTAGTCCACGTGCTCCTTCTAAAGTCCAGCTATCGCTTTACAAGGGCTGATAAAATCACCGTATACTGTCTTGTACTAACCGTACAAATTTAGTCATATTTAAAGCTCCTAAGACCTTGATACTGGCGAAATAGTCCCACTGGACAGAAGCCATAATTTCAAAAAAGAAGAACTTTGACGATGTATATTTTTAATTCGTCGAAAGGACCCGCGTACCTTTGGAACCTAATAAGCAATTCGCAGCTAGGGCTGACTGTATCCTGCCGGTTTGAGTCGACAGGGTCCCCGCTGAGCACGGCTCTGAAATATATCTGCGTCTGGGCGCTCGTGTTCTGGATCAGATGTTTTACCTGTAACAGATAACACATTTAGAGACCGATTAACAACACGATCGAAAAAAAATATAGGCGTTTCGATACTTACTAAATGCATTAATGGGACTGCTGCAGCCTTTTCCGAAGCTGATTTCCGATTGGGTTGAAACTGCTCGGACACTGAAACAAGTCATCATGTTGTTACATTTCTTCCTGTACGCTGCCTCACAACGCATAACAGTCATTGGAAACTACTCGTAGCTTGAATTTATTGCGCGTAAGTACGAAAATACGCGGTTGAAGAATTTTCTGATGGCCGTCACGGTTTTTATACCTGCTGGGGCAGTAAGCCTCAATCAGCTGCATGTTGTCTAGTCGGGGCGTCATTTACTGGATGTCAAAGGAATGCCTTATATATTATATACAGGACTTATTACATTTCTTTTTCTGATGAGAATATAATATAAGGGATTACCTACTGCGTTGCGGCGGCAGCTGATCTACACCAGCTCAAGCGATGCGAATCTTACTTAGCGTAACAGTGACCCTGGATCGCTAGTCGTTTATCTATGTCATATAACCACGACGACTTTATCTTTGCGAGTTGGTAGTGATTTACAGACGAGTCACTGTATATACATAGACCAACTATATACTTTTGGAAAAGATATGTATAATCATATACGAGTATGTAGATGTCTGATGTCTAGCGAGCAGAGTACCAAGTAACATGTTTGTGTTTGAAAACATACGCATACATATTTTGCAACCTTGGAAGATATAACTAGATGGAATCGAAATGCGCACAAATTTCTATCTGAAAAATTCTGCCGTTTACGGCGCGGGGGACGAGGTAACGCACACACAAAGTGTTAACACTAATGCATTTTTTGCATGCGTCGCTAAACAACACACGCACACGACTAAATTATCAAACACTAGCATAAACATATTCACACAAGTACAAGAACAAACACAGACAACCCTGTCCGTGAACGAGATGACGCCAGTTTTAAGTAAACCTAGATTTTGCGTTGGACGCGTCGATAATATTGTTGATATTTTATTGACAATGAATTTTAATTTTCTGCTTTTGTCAATAATAATAATATTTAAAAATCAAGTCTTTGTACCAGCATTTTACTAACTTTTTAATGTTAGTAATGTATGTATGTTAGTTTGTCTATTTGTTTAGGGCAAATCTTTTAAGCTGATATAGAATGATTTTCTATTATCAATCTATTAGTTATTTTTTACATGTTGGTTTAGTTCTGATAGCAATGCAATATACCATCGAGCATGCAGATCTCATGACAGAGATGGAAGGCGGCCATAGGATATGATGTAAAGGATATTGAGTGGGGGATTTTTAGTCTACAGCTATACAATATGAAACGCCATGGTACGTGCTTACTGCTTATTAAAAGGTATTTATTTTTTACGTCATTACGGGTAATGGGTAACAATTATTTCCTATCAATACTTGTTTTCAATAATTGAATATATTTTTTTAATTATTACTCATGTTTAAACTCTTGGTGCAATTATTGAATACTATTATTGAAACGAAATGATTGAATACAATTTATTATTGCCGATTCTTGTACAAGAAACTTGTATAATCTAAATGGACCTTTCGGGTTGGCCCAATTTAAGAAAAGAATACAGTAAAATTTCCTTAGAATCGGCCCACCTCTACCCCATGGTGATCATTCGTGATTATTTTCAGACCCCTCCACTCCCCTCTTACTAGGTATGACAGGATTAATGGACAACCTCTAACATACGATCTTGTAAAGACTATAAAATGATTATTTTTTTCACATGGATGATTCGTCTGAATCTAGGCTCAGGCAGAACAATTTTAGGTCATTCTACTTTTTACTATTGATTGCAGCTTTTTTTGTCCCCAGAAGCAAGTACATGATTTTTATAAAACAAACAAATATTTATTCAGCAAATGGGCCACAGGGACACTTTTACATGTAATTTTTTTACAATCAATAAAAATAATACATACATTATAGTTATTTACTATACATACATACATATAATCACGCCTATTTCCCGAAGGGGTAGGCAGAGACCACGGATTTCCACTTGCTACGATCCTGACATACCTCTTTCGCTTCCTTCTCTTTCATGACATTCCTCATACACGCTATACAAGTGCGAAAAATAGGAAATTCGTAACGAGTGGCGTTAAATTTAAACACAACCGGAGGGAGCATGATTATTATTTCATTATTATTTGTTTTTTTCGTGAATGATCTTTTAAATAGGATTAAATCACAATGTCTCGCATATGCAGATGATATAAAAATCTATAAAGTCATTAATACGGAAAATGATTGCCTTATGCTCCAGGAAGATATTGAGTTGATATCTGATTGGTGCAGCACTAACCTCATGTCTTTGAATATCGATAAATGTCAGTCAATTACGTTCACAAAAAAAACCAACTGGATTAATCACGAGTATAATATTAATGGCAAACGATTAGTTAGGGTTTCTTCCATTAGAGATCTAGGAGTATTATTGGATAGTGAACTGTCGTTCCGTTGTCACTATGAGCATATGGTGTCAAAATGTAATCGCATGCTTGGTTTTATCAAGCGAACTGCTAAACCTTTCAAAGGGCCAAATAGCCTAATTGTTCTATACTCCTCATTAGTTCGAACTACGCTCGAATACTGCTCGTCGGTTTGGCAACCAATTTATAAGACACACTCTGATAGATTGGAATCAATACAGGCAAAGTTTTTACGATATCTTTCCACTAAAACTAAAACACGCCGAACGCTTCCTGAGTATTCAGATAGACTTTTAGCATATAATTTACAATCACTATCGTCCCGACGCGATGTCGTTGATATGGTTACACTTCATAAAATTGTGCATGGTGGTCTCGACAGTAACCTCATGGATTATGTTTCACTTAGAGCCAACAATAAGAGAACACGGAATCTAGAATTGTTTGCCTTGCCTATGGTTTCTAATAACAATGTATCCAATAATGCGCCTGTCTTTAGAATGTGTCGTGTATATAATAATTTAGATATTGATTTAGATATTTTGAACGTGTCTTTACCTAAGTTCAAAAATGTTTTGCTGTCCCAAAATTGTAAGTAAATATCTTATCGTAACAGTTTGTTATATTTTACTATATTCTTTACTGCCTTTAATAACAAGATTTTATAGTGAAAAATTGTATTTAGCTTAATAATTGTTCCGTGGTTGTGTTGTGTACAATTGTAATCGTGGTGTGGGTAGTGTATAAGATACTTATATATGGAATATTTTAAAATGTTGTTGCCTGCATTGTGTTATTGTACCTATCAAAATAAAATAAAATAAAATAAAATAAATTAAAGAAGAAACAAAGTAACGCCTGATTCTATTAAGGCGCGGTGTATAGTAAAATGCGCTATTTTTAAATCGATATTTACAAGCTTGTACAAAGATTTCATCGATTATTTTCTAGTATGTATAACTTCAGTCCTTGAACTAGCCGTATGCTTGTCAGAAACACGAGGGCTCATCTTTTTCTCGATAGATTATCGCTTTGAAAATATGGTTAGAATTGTGTCTATTCCGATATTTTAGAAGTACTATGACGAATATCAATATGAAATTTACTTCATTCGATAGCTTTTAAGTAACTCTATGATTTTGCTTGTCATTTTATCGGTGCGTTAAATTTTTCATTCATAATTATGAATTCAACGTTTTGTCTACTAAACGTTACCCTGCGCGGCAATACCGTCAGTACGCCAGTACGCCCGTGACCACTGTCAGCGTCGGACCTGTGCTAGTTTAGCGGACGTTACATAAAATGGATAATCACACTATAAATACACAAATATGTTATACACACAATGTTTTTATCACACTTACGAAGAAAAACTAAAGTTTAAGCTACTTGATTCCTAAATACGGTGACATTTCAGACATCCGTCCGTCATATTATGTTTTTTGACAAGTTTTACACACGCATCATCCGGCATTCAGCCACGATTAACCAAAGATTGAAATGGTGCCTTGCAACCGAGTTAAACACTCTACTTTTCATTTTTAATACGAGGAAAGTAAAAGTAAAAAAAACACGGCTAAATATAAACTTCAGTAGTATTTCGTAAGATTTAGGTAAAACATAATTATTTATGGAATGGGCAGTTAATTATCAGAATGGAAATGATACATCAAATCCATTTAAAATCAAAATTTGAAATGCTTATCGTAAAAAAAGAAACAAACGTACTAAGAACGTACAGTGCTGTAGACTCTCTCTAGAGCAGTAACTTTTCTGCACTCTTTTGAAAACAACAAAGACCCACTTTCGGAGCATGAGAAATGATAAAATATTTTAAATGGCTATGCAGTAATAAGCAAATTGAATACCTATTTTTAAACGTAAACAAATAAATCAATTCGCTTGTTTAATTTATATCAGTCATTATATTGGAACAGCTTCAATTTTAACACATACAGGATGCAGGAGATATACTGGATTCAAATATGTGGGAGTGCTTAGTGAAAGATACCATATCACGACTTTTAGTTTGCGAGTTACATGCGTTTTTGTGGATGCGTAATAGTTTTGTGTTATATAGCCTGTTCCGTTAAGTCTTTATACAAGAACTTCTGCTGAATTTGGATTTCTGATTTATTAACTTTCATATTTTAATGTATCATGGTATACATATAAGACTTTATTCGCAACATTTATCAATTATTTGATTTTGTAAGGTGAGCAGGAGCGATATTTACCCTTTAAGTCCATACAAAATTTTCGCAGTTCGGATATATTTGTACCTTTCGCCAATATTTTTATTTCACTGGTTAATTATTCTGTAAATTCAAGAATATCACTAAATTCCATTTTTGTAAGTGCTAAACATAAAACCCTTTGTACAAGTTTGGTAAAATTATATGAATAAGTACTTTTATAGCATGCTATTTCTAATTTGTATGAATAATGGTGACATTTTATTTCTTTTTTCTAGTATAAATTTCGATGACATTCTGCCGCCAATTTCAGGTCTCAGCAATAATTTTACCTTCTTCTTTGAAACCTTGGCCCTTGTTATGTCTTTGTGATGTGCTTTTATCTTTAAAGTGGCGGGGCCCCGTTGGGTGTTCAGCGCGGATTTAGAGAATATTACAAATTCAACTATTTAAGCTTATCTATGTATAACAGTATATATTGAAGCATATATTGTTAGAAGTTATGTCTTTGTGATATGCTTTTACTATTTTTCCTGCCAATACAAAATATTAGTGGAAAATCGATTGAAAATTTCACAAAAGATATTTTCCTCATTTTTGTATTAGGGTGCGTATGTGTAATATGTATGTATTAAAATGGTTTATTTTGAAATGAATCACTAGTCAAGGCCTATAAAATATCCCTTCAAGTGGCGGCAGCGAATAACGTGAAAAGTAGAAAATTGGCGGGGCCCCGTTGGGTGTTCAGCGCGGATTTAGAGAATATTACAAATTCAACTATTTAAGCTTATCTATGTATAACATAGTATATATTGAAGCATATATCGTTAGAATAAGCATCAAATACGGTGTTCGAATAGAACAATTAAATTATTGTATGTATGTATGTATATATTTTATTGTACATAGAAATAAAAACACGAAAAACACGGTTACAGAGTAAATTAAATACAACAAAGGCGAACTTATCCCTGTATGGGATCTCTTCCAGTTAACCTTTGAGGAAATGAGAATTGTAATGTTTATGCATTTCGCCACACGCACCTAACTAATTAAACCTAGCAACAGTGACAGGTGGCCGACAGCTTACTGGCTTTCGCATCGACCCGTGAGTGGTGGGCCGCCATTTGAAGGGATAAATAACATAGTTATAGATAAAATAATTTTGTTCATCGGAAAGTTTTGTATATTAATGTGTTCTTGTAAAAAACATTCCGGAACAGGTCTTAATTATACTTCGTTCTACAGGAAAATAACACTTATCGAGACAATTCTAACAACCTCAAACGCAATTAGGTTGCGATGTTTTTACACAGAGTTTCTATGGCCACCTCCTCTCTCAATCATCAGATCAGTTCGATGGTACCATAATATTTCATTGTCACCCTACTTACATATGTTTGCAGATTTTCAACTTCATCTGACCTCCTCAACCTCAGTGGGTCAAATATACTTGTAATATTTGATTAGAGACAGAGTAGACAGACAATAGACTGCTTCTGTATTAGACATTAATTAAAGTCAGCCAATTATACCCATTACTATATAACTTCGAAGTAGAAGTGCGTTTTTTAAAACTTTAAATAATATGTAATAATAGCAATTTTCTCGACTTTTGCATTGAAAGTTTATAATCGTCGTCAATTCAAAAAATAATAAAGAAATACATAGTCGTTACAGTTAGAGTCATGGTTCTTTCTTGTGAAGATAGCAAGTTTTATCTACTTTTTGGAGCTACATAATATATGCTTATGCATACCTTATGCTTTTGTTTTGTGTTATCTCAATACCTGCAAAAAAATCTACCTTTCCACATTCACTCCCACAAATTACTTAGCTTTGCTAGTATTCTTCCTTTTTTCAATACTTGCACGAAATTGACATCTATTGCATTTTTAAGGTCAACTAAGTTTTGAATAGGTATCTATATATGATTTAAAACAGACAGTTGTAACTTTTGTCTGAATTATTAAGTAATATTTTTTCGTCAGAAAATTATTTGGTATCATTTTACTAGGTTATCAGTTTGCCGCGGTATACTTTAGTATTGTATATAATTATCTAATTTTTAATTTCATTGAGTAAAAATCATAATCGATATAAATTTCCGGAAAAGATCCCAGAACTAACAAACCAGAATACGGATGGCGTCAGAATAAGGACGTAGGCATTCTGCGGGCGCGGCGCGCGGGGCGCCCGCCTGCTTGCTCTGCCACTTCGTCTGCTTCACCCCCTCAAAAACCTAAAATCCGACTATAAGAGCGCCTTAATTACTAGTAACATGAAGTGGTATCCCTTTCAGATTGACAATATTTTTTAGTTTTTTGCAAAGTTAGTGCACTATTTGATAATATTTAGATGTAATAGTACTTACAGATGAAAAGATACTTTATCTTTTTTGTAGTCTATAGTTTTCGCATCTGTTGCACGAGAACACGCTGCATTCGGCATTTTCAGCTCCTGTAATTCCGCTTACACTGATGTTTGCTGAATGGCACATGACGTGCGGCAACTAGTTTTATATAACTTCTATGACCGGCGGCCGGGATTTTTTGGCAGAGGGGAAAGCGTGTTAATGGCCGGTCCATACTGGTTTACTCGTCCAAGTTTGCAACTCACCTACGCAACATTCCGTTTCAGTGCAGCAAGGCGAGACTCCGTTCCCACGATGCCCGGTTGTAATGTCGATTTGATCGTACCCTCTGTAAGCAGATAACATTTATGTTTGGACTAAAAAGATACATTTTGTGGCAGCCGCATGAACTAATGTAATGTGTATGGTGTTCACAAGACAGTAGCTGTCAGACAGTACTATAACATGCAGTAATATGCTTACTCGAATAGTTCGAGATGCGCGTATTCATCAGCAGTGTGCTCTTGAAGGACACTTTGTAAGGCATCGCTCAGACCGCCGCCGCCGAGCAGAGACCACACCAGTAGTTCTATCATAAAGTGCGCGCCGGCACTGATCGAGCTTGTGCCTGCAGAAATAACAAGTTATATAAAAAGTATTGGATTAAGGGCTCATTTTCTATTATGGCGGGAAACGGAAAATTTAACTCCAGAAAGGTTTCTGGTAAAAGGTTCAATGTTATAACCCTTTCTATGCGACTTGCGAATGTTAAAGATAATGAAAGTGCGTATTCTGTATTTTATTCTATTCTTCTTGACGTAATTTATACGGTTTTTTTTTTTGAATAAAATACTTAATAGATAAAGTAAGAGCGAATCGCCTAGCGTGGTATGGGCATGTGATGCGGAGGGATGAAAGTCATGTGACGAGAAAGGTATTACGAATGAATGTGGAGGGATGGAACGGGAGAGGAAAACCTAGAAAAAGGTGGATGGATTGTGTGAGAGATGACATGAAACGAACGCGAGTGAATGATGAGATGACGGGTGACAGAAAGATATGGAAGAAAAAGACATGCTGCGCCGACCCCAAATGAATGGGATAAGGGCAAGCGAATGATGATGATGATGATGACTTTATTTTTATACTTAATAACAATATTCATAATGGATATGTACAGAGGATAACTATAACTAGCTTAAATCTAAAATAGGCCCTTGATGCATTGTACTAAGGATGCTGGTGACATTTCATCGTTGTATTGCAACGTTGTGCGAGGAAGCCGCTAGCTCTTCGGTCCCTAGTTACGTCAACTAGACGTTTCGCGATTTCTGCAAAATCTGTGTGGATTATATTTAAAAGTCAATACCTACTTGATTATGAGGGAAAGAAAAACGGATCTTCTAGCCTTCAAGGCTACGCAAAGTAAAGCGATATCCAAGATCTGCATTCACTTCAGCCGTAGCCGTAGCCGCGGGAGCGCTACGTTATATGCCCGTGAACCAAGATACCACATTCTGTAATACTGTCAACGTCCTAATTCCAGTCATTTGACGTAAATGGTACATAAGCATTGAACCTTTAAGTCTAAGGAGAGACTTTGCTTCCTTGTGCGTGTTCTACCGCTTGTACAATGGGCTGTGCTCTGAAGAATTTTTTGACATGATACCAACGGCCGCTTTCTATCAGGGTGTTCATCCTCATACCCTAGAGCCTAAATGGCCGCGTACTGTGCGGTTTAAGAGGAATTACCTCCAGCGGACGCTCCGGCTGTGGAATGAGCTCTCTGCCGAGGTTTTCCCGAGAGTATAGAGTATGGGGTTCTTCAAAAAAGGAGTGTACAGGTTTTTAAAGGGTCGGACGCGCATGTAATACCTCTTCAGTTGCAGGCGTCCATAGGCTACGGTGACTGCTTAAAATAAAAAAATAAGTCCAACCAACCTTGCGGCAGCAGGTCTATGAGGTGCTGCGCCCGCACCTGCGGCGTGGGCAGCAGCAGCGGCCAGGCGGCGGCCAGCGCGCGCCGCGCGGCCGCCGCGGCCGCCGGGGCCGCGCGGCCCTCCACCAGCGCCACCAGCGCGCCGTGCAGCCCGGCGCACCAGGGGCGGACCGCGTTGGCGTCCTCGCAGATAGGGCCGCGGGCACATTGCCATGCTTGAACCTGAGGGCATCGCATTGTACACAAATTAACTTGATAAAAAGTAATAAATTTTTTCTACTCCTCTACTGTTATCTGACATTTCTTCATCCATTCACAAAAAATATAAGAACATATATAACAGGTTTGAAGAAAAATCTATATGGTCTATTCCTGACGACCTATTGGGTAGTGACCCCGCCTATAAAGCCGATGGTCCCGGGTTCAAATCCTGGTAAGGGCATTTATTCGTGTGATGAGCACGGATATTTGTTCCTGAGTCATGGGTGTTCTGTGTATATTTAAGTATTTATAAATATTTATATATTATATATCGTTGTCTAAATACCCACAACACAAGCCTTATTGAGCTTACTGTGGGACTTAGTCAATTTGTGTCAGAATGTCCTATGATAATAATATTTATAACAGCACTTGTGCTTTAAAATCGCTAAAACGTTACTACGAAGCGGTAAATGGCTATCACAACCTAACAAAATCAAAATCAAACTAAAGTCAAACTAAGTGTATTGCTGCCAACTTACAAAATATTCATTAGGTTACATAGTAGAAACAATTGCTGCATAAGTCAGAAACGCGCATGAGACACCCTTAATATAGCAACATCTATAGACTACGAAAACCGGTTAGCGTTGCTTGTTGTGTAAAAAAACTGTCCAAAAATGTTATTTAGCAAAGAGCAAATACCAGGGCCTCATGAGAGAAGGTGTCGCTGACCAGCCGGGCCGGGGCATGCCGGGCGCGTAACAATGTACTCTCGATTCTACTAGTTTAAAGTTTTATTGAAATTAAAATTTCTTTAGCAGCGCTGTGCACTTTTTGTGATGGGGAAAAAATGTTAAACTCGCGTCAGGGCGTCAGGTGTCACGTGACAGTCAGATTGAAAATTCTTAAGACGGAGATGTGACATCATGGTGACGTGCAAATTGAATGTCATCGAAGCCTGGTTACTTTTGAAAAATCGTATCTCATTCAAGTGTGATATTTTATTTTCTTCATAATGAAAGTGCTGTTCATAACGGTTAAAGAGGTTTAATATTTGTTAATTGTGTTGTATTGTATCTTTGTGTTGTTGGGTGTCCATGATTGTAGATACTCAAATTTTTCCTTACCAAAAAGTTAAATAACAGAAAAGAAGCGTGATTGTTTTACTTAATTTAAAACGATTCACTATCATTTACTGATTGTGTAGGCTGTAGTCCTGCTCACGTCTCATGAATTACTCTGTATATGTTATATATTACTTAACACTAAAATTCGCTACTCAATTTCTCCAAAATATCAAAAATGCACAACGTTAATATTCAAGTTTTCACTTCTGCCGGCACTCCCGAAGTGCAACCCGTTGTTTTTTTTTGTTGACTCGTAGAATAAGTATTGTATGCAACGCTGTATAAGTAGGTCAAAAAGTGCTCGTGGCGTGGCGTATTACTTAACCCACGCCACACACAAAATTCAATTTTTCCTCTTTGATAGTCAATTAAACACTGCACCCGGGCCATAAAAACTGGCATTAAATGATTGATGGAGTTGAACCAGCATTATGCGACATCTATAAGACTACTTTTCAGATCCAATTATCGTCGAACGCTGTCGTTACTTTCAAATACTTGATATTGACGTTTTAGCCTTAGTTATGTGGAAATATTGTCAGGGATGGCATATATAAAAGGGACAATTTGTACACGTATGCCGACAATTTCTGCACATGCGTACAGTTACTAAGATTACCTGAGTGAATTATCTAAAGATTACCTGGAGCCTCAACAGATTTAGACACGAAACGGCGAGACATTCATTTTCGTGCATGGTCTCTTCGCTGGTTGCGCCATTGCTATGCTCCACCACTAACTTGAGCAGCTTCTCTAGTAATCTGAAAATATAATTAACTATTAAATACGGTTAATTAAAAAAAAATATATATATAACAAAGGATGCCGTTGGCCGATTCTATAAATTATTAAACCGCTTTGTTTATGATGGCTCTACATAATAGCTTATTTTACTTACTCGAATGTACTGTCGGAAAGGTCGATGACGAAAGGCAGAGAAGCAGGAAGATCGCGAGCCGTCTCCTCGCTCCACACAAACATCTTGATGAGGCCCACGGTGACGCCTGAAGACAATAGGAAACTCAAGTTTTACCGACTATTTGACGAATCAAAGTAAGGCTTATGGTGCTTATGTATAATAACAATTTTGCTGCCTTGAATTCTTTATAATTTGACGCTTTACGCAGCGTCAACTGGAAACCAAGGCCTAAAAGACCTATCATACCAAAGTTTAACACAACGTAAGCGCAGTAACCCGTCTTGTATTTTCAACATATGTTTCTGACCAAAGGATATTTTGCAGTTTGGCTTTTAATGTTTTAGCGATGGTAACCATTAACTCTAAAGGGGGACGTCTTCTGCGTAGCTCACGAGTGCAATGCCCTGGCCTTTTACGTTATATACCCTGACTTACCATTCGTTCTAAAAAGTGACATCAAACTTGACTGGCTTCCATGAGAGCAGATAAGCTCTCCCGTGCGAGAAACGCCACGCCGCAAGATATGTGAGATATGTCCATCACTCTTTTCCGTTTTCTCTGACTTACCATAAGCTCTAAAAGATGACGTCAAAACGTTAACTTTGACCGGAGAACAGATAAACGCAACGTTAGCGAGCAATGCAAAGCCGCTAGACACATCAGTCACCCTTTTAAATTATCTCCGCCTTACCATTCGCTCTAAGTTACTTTGGTATTGACGAGAGCGCAATGGTGCATTCCACGGGCTGTCCCGTACGGACGCATTTTATTTCCTGCGTCGGCGTTTAAAGCAGGTGATTATTTTTCTGTGCATATTTTTGACCATTGGTCACAGAAAAGGGAACTATTCTACCTGCAAATCTTTAGTTAAAATCGCGTTTGTACGGGACAAAGGTAGACAATTTCATGGAATACACACCAACATATTTTAACATTATATTCCCCGACTCACCATTAGCTCTAAAAGGTGACGTGAGAACGTTAAGTTTGACCGGGGTCGAAGAGAACAGATGAGCTCGTTCGTGTGTGCCCCACGAGTACAGCTGCCCGTCGGCGAGCAGCGCCACGGCGCAAGATGCGCCCAGCGACACGTCGATCACGCGTTTGCCTGGAATAACACACATTATATTTATTTAATCTTTATTGCACAAAAGAAAACCTTATAGTACAAAAGGCGGACTTAATGCCATGAGGCATTCTCTACCAGTCAACCTTTAGGCAAAGCAGAGATTGTGGGTGGTGCTACTTTAAAAACAACAACCAAATATAATACAATAACATACCATACATATTACTTATAATATATACATAAATAACGACAAAACATATAGAGCTTAGCTTACACATACATTATGAATTATTTTTCATTCTGCTAGCAATGAGAGCACGTAAAGATTTTTTTAATGAAAACTTATTTTGAGCATTTTTGATTCCGTAGGGAAGTCCGTTCCAAAGACGGGTCGCCTGCTTTTATTTTATTATGATTATAAAAGGTATGATTTTGAACAATTGATACACGTCTTAATCATTGCAGAGAGGCAGATATACATATAGGGACCGTGCGCGTTGGAGGGTCTGCCATCTTGTGGCCTGAATCGGAACAATAAACATGTACATTTACACGTCACGTGTTGTCTTGTGCATAGTAGGTTCTGCCATCTTGTGGGCTACATCGGAACAATAAACATCACATTTACGCCTCGCGCCAAAAATCTGACGGCTCCTGTGCTGCCTCCTACAGTTCATGCACGCTCCCTATTATGTCACGATGCTGAGGCTTCTCTTGGTATGAAGGCAATCTACGTTTGAAAAAAGGATGATGTATACATGATTGAAAGCTAGCTATTAATTGTAAAGATACTTGTACCAATTTAACGGTCCACAAACGGAGACTATATTTGCCGCAAAACTAAGTGGCGAGTCAGGTCATAATGCCATCTCTTTCACTCTTGGTTAGTCTTACAAGGGTAAAGGAGATAGCATTCTGATCTCAGTCGTCAGTTAGTTTAGTTACTAAGAATAGGCACTCGGGCAGAGTCACATCGCCATGTGGTCAAGAAAATTACACACTAATTTCTTCACGTCAAGTGTTATAATGCCAACTTTCTTGAGTAATGTACCAATGCGCCAGGCGGTCATGGGCTAAGCTAATTGTTAAAAATAAAATATATAATTGCGTTACAAAATTACCCATGAGAGCTTCGACTGGTTTCGGAAAGTTGACATTATCAGCGTTGCCGTGGCCCAGACGGTAGCCTTCTCCTTTGCCCCATGTGTACAGAACACCTCTGAAACATGATAACATTTGTTAAAATAAACTGAAATTACACACAATATAATTTGTACGAGATATTACTCAAGTGAACGCAGCATAAAAATAATCCCGGCACACGAGAGGTTAAGGGTCGGTCGTACCTAACAGTCTGCTAACATCATTGTAGTTTATTAAAATTTCCTTGTACGAAACACTTTATCCCTTGAAGATAAATCGCCATAATTAACGTCGACCGTAAATCTGTGTACATGTAAATAATAATAAATAATAAATATTATAGGACATTTTTACACAAATTGACTAAGTCCCACAGTAAGCTCAATAAGGCTTGTGTTGAGGGTACTTAGACAACGATATATATAATATATAAATATTTATAAATACTTAAATACATAGAAAACACCCATGACTCAGGAACAAATATCCATGCTCATCACACAAATACATGCCCTTTACCAGGATTTGAACCCGGGACCATCAGCTTCGTAGGCAGGGTCACTACCCACTAGGCCAAACCGGTCGTCACATGTCAATCGCACCAAAACTGTTCTTAGGATAATGGGCATAAGTTAGTAGGAGAACGAACTGTTCAGTGAGCACGGCGCAGTAGTTGTCGCCGGTGTAGACGCGCACAATCTTGACGGCGGCCAGCGCGGCGACGGCGCACGGCTGCCCGCCGTCGGTCTCGCCGAACGTGTACACGGTGCCCTCCACGGTGCAGCACAGCGTGTAGCTCTCGCCCCAACCTGCGAAAAACCAACAGTCAGTATTCATTGTTTCGGGGAGAAATTCCGTTTTTAATTGGGTACTTGACACATGTCCAATATTATAACAAAATTTAGCTAAATAGGCGGGTCCACACAGAGCGAGCATACGAGCGAGGCAATTTCCTCACGCCCAGGCGAGGAAAACGCGCGCGCCGCGTCGGCCGAGGCACGTCTACACTGGCCGGTTTGTGCATGAGGAAATTGCCTCGCTCGTATGCTCGCTGTGTGGACCCGCCTAATGGATAGAAAATGAGCTATCCATTATAAAAAAGTGGAATATAAAAAGACATATTGAGATAACAAAAAATAAGTCTAATTTTTTTTACTTTCAAAAAGAAAATGGTACCATTCGATTCCTTACATTTGATTGAAAAATAAATTGTATGACAACTATATACATAAACGCAAAATTTCAGGGTCTAAATAGACATTTTCTTGATCTTTCGTACATTTTGAACAGACTAATATAATGTGACGTCACTTTACAATATCATTTTGTTAGAGGCGTTTCAATCGTCGACTGCGAGCGTCAGACTTTAACTCTCATTTCTGACCTTTGTGTTGCTCAAATGCCATGAGTCCTGAGGAAACATTTGATCCTTAGGGAAATCGAGTTCGATTGGCATTATTATTTTTTTTATTCTTTTTTTAACAAAATTTATTTACAAAAAACTTTCAAGTAGCCAATTACAAAATTCGTGTACGCTTGTGCTCGTGATACACTGCGTGATGTACCGCTTCAGAGGTCAGTTTATGATTTTCGGGGGCCCTTGCGGATACACTTCGACCCATAGGGATCTTTTGTGTAGTTGCCCCCTTAGGAAAGATCCGTCAGATACTCAAGAGCTTTTTTGACCATCTACATGTACCTGATGATGGAGCTTATGGGTAGCCTATTGAATTCCTTTGGTTCCAGATAGCCTGCTCCAAAGACCTTCATTCTTTATCTGGCGAGGACGTGACATTCACACATTAGGTGTGTTACTGTGTACTCCTCTTCGCCATACATTCGACAATCGGTGTTGTCGGAGTGTCCCATCCTGGCAAAACTAATGGCCCGTAAACACCCGTCTTATATTTTGGAGTAGTCTCCTGCTAAGTTTTCATAGCTTTTTGTTCCAACCAGAGTCTACTCCTTGTATAAAAAGCTTTGAGTGTTTTAGACCCTTAAGACTGTCCCATTGTTTTTGATGCCTGGTCTTTGATAGCCGTTATAATGCTTCCTTGTGAGAGCCCCACGAATGGTTCCGGACCTATATAGTTACTTACTGATCCGGCGCTGGCAAGTTCATTTGCATTTTTAATGCCTATGAATCCCTGGTTGTGACTTACCGAAGGCAATGTCGACGATGCGCTCCATGCTGTGCACGTGGAAGGTGACGGCCATCGGCGTGAGGCAGGCTTCCAACGTGCCGTGGCACAGGCGCCCGTGGCTCGCGCGGCCCCACGTATAGAGGGCGCCACGGGACGTTATCACAGCACTGTGGACAAATAAACAGACAAGTTCATTTTTGTATCTTTATTTACAAACATTCGTGGTATGTGCCCAAATGAACGCCCTATGCTCAAATAGAAACTTGAGTTATTCATCTGCACCTCAACCTATAGTGCTATACTTTAAATGACTATCTAACAAAATGTTAATATTAATTCTTTTGACAACTCAATAGAAAAGCGACCATAGATATACTAAATTTACCATACTTTAACCTCGTGAGACACAATCAATTGATTGAGCTGTGTGTACGACTAGTAACAAAGCGTTTCGGGGTTCTTGGCGTTCAAAGGGTTAGTAGGTTTGCTTTGCCTCTAACGCAGCAAATATTTTATATACGTATAAGTAGCAGTTTTAAGTTCTGTTTGTGTTAAAACCTAATCCAAGTTTTATTTGTACGTCACTAGCTCTTGTAACTGAATGTGGCTTGGGTTAGGTTCCGACCCGAAATCTAAAAACGCACGATTGTTGCAGACCTTTCCTATGGATTAAAAATAGATATTCGCTGCTGAAGTTTTCATCTGCTTGCGCCTGGTGAGCCGCGTAGCCTGCAGCAGCACTCGCTGCCAGAATTCATCGTTCGGCTCGACAAAGATTGGAATTCGGGAAAGTTAAGGCCAGTGACGATATTTTCTTAATTTAGACTCACATATTTTACTGTTATATTGTTTTACTGTAATAACCTAGTTTTCATTTACTATGGCTTTAATTAGCCGGCTACAAAAAGAGTACAAATTACAAATTGAAATAGGTAAGTTAGCATGGTGGGTGTTACGAGGGTAGAGTGACCTGGCGGTGGGCCCCGCCGCGGCGCGCACGACCTCGTGGTCGGCGAGCAGGTTGATCTGCGCGGGCACCTCGCGCGGCGCCACGTCGCCGTGCCCGAGCCGGCCGTCCTCGCCCGCGCCCCACGACCACACGCCGCCGTCCGCCGACACGCACAGGTAGTGCCGCCCGGCCGGGTGGCACGCCACCTGGACCATTATCTTGTTCTCGAACCCTGAAAGGATATATAAATCGATTAATGAAGCCCGACAAGGTTCTACCAATAAAGTAGAATCCACTTGGCCTCGCCATACCGCGAATTTCCAGTGGTACCCATTTATTTTACTGGAAAGGAGTACTTTTTGACAACAGACAGTGAAAGTTATCGAATGACATCGGTGTAAACAAAAACAAAAAATCGCAATATAAGCCAAAAAAAGTCCATAGAATGCAAGAAAAAATATTCTGAATTTAATCAAATATGCATGTACATCAAAAAAGGACGAAGGATTCCTTTGCGTTCCAATGAACAATGTTTTGAAATTGTTCGTAAACATGAACGGTACTGATATTTGACAGTCTTATATGACGTACGCACGTACGTTATTCTCATGTATAGGGTGACAGTTCAGTTTAGTATGAAAAAATTAGTTCCATTGAAAATCCGCAATATGGCACGTGATCATATATTACTGGTCAAGCTCTAAATTTTTTCTAGCGAAACTTAATTCCCGGCCAAGTAGAATCTTATCGGCTTTGACTTTACTTCATTAAGAATTCTCGGTTGCCGTAAAATGTGGGATTTTTGATACTGCTTCATCAAAGCAATGTTTAATAATAATTACAATATATTTATGTATTTAAAAGCACTGCTCATAAATGATCATATTACAATATTAAATTAACTTTAGTCCTAGCTACCTATAACAATACTTGCAATACCCTTTTCAGGGTACCATGTGTTTCTATAATTTAATTATAACAATTACGTACCATGGTTCGCAATAACCGATTTCCGATTTTCTGAACGTTGCAGTAGGTAAAGAAGATTTGATTGAGCACAATGATCACGTCACTGGCACAATCAACAGGATCGCTCACCTTGCACTAGATGCGGCATCATGGTGTCGTAGTACATGGCGTACACGTCGCCATCGCAAGTCAGCATCAGCGCCAGCTTCTCAGCGCACGCGACCTGCCTGAACCGCAGGCCGCTGAAGCACAGCGGCCCGTAGCCGACGGAGTACAGCTCTTGAGCTGACTCGGTGCACTGGAACAATAAACAAAATGTTCACAAAATAACAGTGAAAGAATCAATGTATCACTTTATGGCATACAATTGTGTTTAGTAGCAGCAAAGAGAATTTGAAATAGACGTGGATTGTCAAGAAAACTTTGTAGCCACAGTAAATTTACTGCAGTCTTTCGACACATAATTAAAACTTTTATTCTTCCACTATCCTTATTCTTTCACCAATTTTTATTTAAATATAAAGTGGCGCCATCTAATAGATCAAAAGCCAAAAATAGATATAACCTTCGGCCAATGCCCGGTAAGATGGCGCCATTTTTTGATATTTTTTCTACTCCCGTACTTTTATTTGTCATTTAAAGGGTCGTGCACACATCTTTAAAACCCTACCTTATAGTTTTCAAGGCAAGTCGTTAGTCTGTTCCCCAAAAACGCATTTTTGCATACACGCCGTATCTTTTTGGTACTTTTCGATACTTCGTGTAATGACCACTTAAAGAATATTGTATGAAATACATTGTTGCCAACCTTATTTTAAATGTCATCTATGACAGTTAACTGTACCATAGACAAGTGTTTTTAATTTCATTCATTCATTTTCCCGCCCATTTCCTACATTCTATGTTACTTCTTGAATGAGGTTATTGTGGTTGTCGAATAAAGGTCTTCGCACACTATACCAATTCCACACCAACTCAACTCACTTTTGGTTCACCTTAGTGGACGACGAGTGGACGACGCGTAGACCACCCGACAGTTCAAAATTTTAAACATTGTACTATAGGACACACAAGATAAGGCTTTAATTTCAATATTTAATTTTGAGTCGAGTGGCTGTTGAGTTGTAACAATGTGCTAAGACCTTAAAAACTTAACTTTTGTGTTAAATAACAGTATGTATTTCAAGTTAAAATGGATGAAGACGAAAACTTAGTGTCTACGCCTGAAGAAATATCAGTGATGGCCCAAGAAGTCACTAAACATTTTCTGCCTTCAAAATCTCGATAGATGAAATGATTTTTTTTTGTTAAATTTACAATTTTATTTCAAAGTAAGTTCTTGGTCGTAGTAAAAGTATTGTATGCAACGTTGTTTAACTGAGTCAAAAATTACTCGTGGCGTCTTTATTAACAATTTTCGGCTTCGCCACAAATTGTTACTCACGCCACTCGCCTTTTTTGACCTCTCTTCAACAACGGTTGCATGAAATACTATAACAAATCATTCCTATCATTAAGGTTAGGAACGAAATACTAAGGGTGGTCGAGCAGTACTTGTATCTTGGACATATTCTGTCATTTGATAAAACACACCAGCAGAAGGAGATCTCCAGGAGAAGCCAGGTTGAGCGGCATTTAATAAATACATCCTGAGACCTGCTAACATTCCACAATGCCTGAAAACTCGCCTCTTCAACCAATGTGTCCTGCCCACCATGACCTACGATGCCGAGACATGGACGCTCATCAAGGAGGCTGTGCATAAAATCTGTGTAGCACAGAGATCCATGGAGCGCGTCATGCCAGGTATCAAGTTTTAAGATCGAGTTAGAAATGTCAAGATCCGTCGCCGCACCAAGGTGCTAGACGTGGGTTGCGTCATTACCAAACTAAAATGGAGTTGGCAGAGTGATGGCAGGTGGACTAAAATGTTAACGGAATGGTGGCCGCTTTCGGATGAAAGAAGCCCCTGGTGCCCGTTGGCTCGTTGGGTGGGCCACATGCGGAAGATTGCGGGTCACTTCTGGATGAGAATAGCTAAGGACCGGGTGAAGTGGCGTACTGGAAGAGAGGCCTATGCTCAGCAGTGGGCGATAAAGCGCTGATATCATGAACAAATTTAACACATATCAGTGAAAGAATAAGCATCAAAGTCAAATGGAATTCAAATTTTTATTCATGTGTCGAAAGATGGCAGTTGATTTACTGTGGCTACACAATTTTCTTTGACAATCTACCTATATTTCAAATTATTTTCGGTAGAAGTGACTTAACTTATTTTTAGGAATGCTAGTCCCGATCTGCGATATCTAAATCATCATCATAATTCGCTTGCCCTAATCCCATTGATAAAGAATCGGCGCTGCATGTCTTTTTCTTCCATACCTCTCTCTCGCCCGTCATCTCATTAGTCACTGTCATGTCTAAATAAATACAACTTGATAAAACTTTTTTTACAAATATCTGCATTGCTTTCAGAGTGAGATTAAGAACACATTTATAAAACTCCACTGTCCGCATAGTGTAGTCTATACCACCGTCGACACCGTTAACCGATCGTTCTTAAACTTTATTTAAACGTCATAAAGTCTGCTGGATGCATGTATCCATGCGTGTTATCGGGTGTGCATTTTCGTGTACGACACTTCAATTCTTATTTTAGTTATCTTATGGTATAGATCGTATCATTCACGAGGACGCGTGCCTGGACTTGTAATGTCATGTTATTAAAGGTTAGATTTGACAAATCTGCGCGTCATCGTGGATGACACGAACTGACTATGCTTCTTTTTTTAGCATTAGAAATAACTTCGCAGAAGTAAGCTTGTGGTTCCAAATCGGTCACTTTTTGCGGCAAAATTTAGATGTAAATTATAAGGCTGCCCTGGCTTCCAAAAATCTCGGTGCTCAATAAAGCGAGGCGATACTTTACTCCGGGGCAAAAGCTGCTGCTATATAAATCGCAAGTCAGACCCCATATGGAGTATTGCTGTCACCTTTGGGCAGGAGCACCTGCATGCCAGCTTGGATCTTTCGACTCAGTAAAAAGGCACGCTGTACGAATCGTCGACGATCCCAAACTCACAAGCGGTATTCAACCTTTAAGTCTAAGGAGAGACTTTGTCTCCTTGTGCGTGTTCTACTGCTTGTACAATGGGCTGTGCTCTGAAGAATTGTTTGACATGATGCCATCGGCCGCTTTCTATCACCGCACCGCTCGCCGTCGGCCCCTAGAGTCTAAATGGTCGCGCACTGTGCGGTAAGAGGAATAACCTCCAGCAGACGCTCCGGCTGTGCTCCGGCAGCTCCCTGCCGAGGTTGTCCCGAGAGTAACTATACAGTATGGGGTTCTTCTAAAAAGGAGTGTACAGGTTTTTAAAGGGTCGGCAACGCGGATGTAATATTTCTGGTGTTGCGACGTGGTATTAAAAAAAAGTATTGATCACTGGTAGAGAATGCCTTTAGGCATTAAGTTCGCCATTTGTACTTTATTTGTTATATTGTGCAATAAAGTTTAAATAAATAATAAAATAAAATCATGCTACATTAACATAATGCATTATTATTAACAATTAAAGACCCTAATAATAACTACACGCTTACTTCTGAGGAGTTCTTTCTAATGCTAAAAAAAACGAAGTATACCTATGGAAACTTGTAATTAGCTTACCGTCTATTTCGCAACCTATTTTATTACTCTAGCTGTAAGTTTTTCTAACAAATAAAATAAAATAGTAAGGTTTTGATAATTTGATCAATAATAACTTACAGTAACGAATCCTTTGATTGGGGGTAATAGCGGTTCACCGAGCCTGTTCAGGTGGCACATGAGCGCTATGCCGGCCTGCCGCACCCCCATCAGACCATCTCCGTTGGGTATGTTCAGGTCCCTGTAATACAAGGAAAAGTCTAATAAAAAACGGTGCCTTTTTGTCTTTATTCTGTCCCATCAGCCGGGCGACAATACTGCACAGATTGTTTGAACAACTCTTGTACGGGTACCAAGGGCGTAGCCAGCCAGTGAACTAGGGGGGAGGGGGGAGGGGCAAGTTGATATCGCCGTACCCGATACAAGTTGATGGAAACTTACCTGAGGTACGTTACGGTAGGGTTGGCTTCGGAGTTCGGTTCGGATCTAACCATAGGGTTCGACGCAGCCACCTTCGCCATGCGCCTCAGGAAGGGCCCGAGAGGAGCTGTGCATTCTTCTGGGGTGGTGCTGAAATTATATTTTTTTTAGTTAAAATTAGGAGTATGGAGTGAAGTGAGACTGAAGTTACAGTTGAAGTGAATAGAAATGAGACTAAGATTAATGAGGGCTAACGATTCGCGTTTCATTTCGGCGCTAGTGTATTCAAATGCATTGTATTTTTGGGGATTACACGCTTTTTTTTATCGCGAATATTCAATCCTTATTCATAATTGTGGTAAATCTTTCTCCTATTTTTGATTATTCATAGTAAACATTAGATATAGTTTTTAAAAAGTTAGTGGTTTTAAAAAAGAGCCGACTAAAATATACGCTAAATTAAACAGGCTTGAAAAACGGCAAATTCAGAGGTTAAAATACTTTTGTGTATATTACTTTTTTTTAATAAACATAGAGCTCTTTTTCTGGACCACCATCTACAGTGGCAGCAACTGGTGAGCACAAAAACGGTAGCCCTCATTAACTTCCATCTGCAGGAAACATAATATGCATGTGACCATGTAAGCAAGCAGTCGAATTCTCAACTCGAGTACTTTAAAAAAACTTATGGTGTAGAAAAAAAACAGAGTCTGTTGCGGTGGCGACATATATGTGTACGAGTAACTAACTACATATACCGCGGGCACGGCTTCACACACGCAGAGACGTGCGCCGGCCGCACACCTCGCTACACTGGTGTACCTGTTGTCGGGCTGTCGCTTCTGCTGCGGCGGCAGCGTGACCAACACGTCGGCGGCCTTCAGCAGCGCCGGGAGCTCCGCGCGCCGCGCGCACAGCTCCACCCACACGCAGAGCGACGTACGCCAGTCACCGAGCGGCGCGTTGCAGCCCACCTCGCTATAAACATATACAAATTAACCGCTGTTAACGGTGGGTTTTCGATGATTACTATGTATTGACGGTACCCGCCTATTAAAACTGAGTATAAGAGCGCCACCTAGGGGCGACACGGCGTAAACGTTTGTTCGAAACATGCACCTGCATCGCCGCCGTAGCACCTTATTCATTATTTAGTATTTTAACCGACTTCAATTGCATAGAAGGTTTTGTATAGTGTTTTTAACCGACTTCAATTTTATAGAACGAGGTTTAGTATAGTGTTTTTAACGGACTTCAATTTCATAGAAGGAGGTTTTGTATTCGGTTGTGGCTATGTCATTGTGTTGTACTTCATCCCGGGGCTTGTTAGTTTTATGGACTACAACAACAATATTTTACGAGCCCGTGGCTCACTCATAGAAATGGCAACTTTAAACACTGTTAACTCGATTGATTCTCTGCAGCACTGAACTAATACACTGCTGGTTGTTAATACTTGGAATAGTATAACATATAATAAATCACTACTCACTTGGTAACCACCTGGTGTAGGAACTCGGCGGCGCTGCCAACCACCTCGGCCCATATTTTCTGCGAGCGCGGCACCTGCTGCGCGGAGTCCGCGCCCGCGCCCGCGAACAGCGCCGCGTCGGGCAGCGCCCGAACAGCTTCGAGCGCGTCGCGCAACAGCGCCGAACACACATCGGCGTCCTCGCCGCAACGCCACGCGCGCCGCACTAGGGAGAGAGCGAGACGGAGCGCGGCGCGCGCGCCGACTCGGGCTAGACCTAGCGCGCTGTGAGTTCATAAAAGTGTCAAATGAATAGTTTCTTGGTAGTCAAGTACAATTCGCATTGCATCTCGAAGATAGGGGGCCAGTTGCATAACGATTCACAACCAAATACAAACTAGCTTTCTAATGACAGGAATGGAAAGAGATACCTACCGCGCATAATATGGTTTAAGATACGTTATAAGGAATATCTACACTCATAATTATTAATTGTGATAAGAAACAAATCATAGATAATATTCACATTGACACATTGCAAATAGGTTGCCTAATAAAATTGCGTACGGACAGATAAAAACATTTTTTTGTTTGTTTGTTATTTAATCGTATGATGTATCAAATGAGAGCTTAAAATAATAAAATTTTACTGTAATAGGTTGCCTTATTAAAAAGTTGGTGTAGTCCAGTTGAGTAGATTTTATATAAAAATCACATCACAAACATGGACTGGACCAACTTTTTAATAAGGCGTCCCATTACAGTTAGATTATATGTAAAATAAGCTTTCATTTGAAATGTCATACGATGAAATAACAAACAAAAGAAGTTAAAAAAACTGCGTAATACTTGCAATGTATATCAATGTGAATATTACCTATCATTTATTTCTTATCACAAATAAATAACATATGAGTGTAACGTATCTTCTACTAATATGAGCTATAAATATGAAAAGCTAGATATAAGTCGGTGGTGGCTAAATATAAGGGGACGAACTAATTATGGCGTGGTATAGCAGATGGCGCTTTTGGCGCTAGTATATTTTGTAGGCACTTAGAACACATTGATAATAATGCCCACCCCATTGTTATGCAACAGGCCCCAGGTCGACTTTGATAGGCTCTCGCACGTCGTTTGCGGATGCTAAGTTTTTAAGTTTCCGTCGAATTGAATTAGTTGATGATGATGGGTCCAAATGCAGCCAGTGTTTTCATATTCGATGACCAGCAGGAATTTTCGGGATATTTTAATGGAGTTTAATCTGACACTTAAACGCCATTGTACTCTCATTTGAACTCTTAGAAGAGATAACCAAATGTTTACTTATAATCTACTAAATGAGTTACACAATAGTAATTTATTCCAGAAATGTTGTTATCCAACTTCTATCTAAAAATCTGGATACGACCTGACGGATTTGGATTACAAATCTTATTATTGCTAACACAAAAATACAAAATACCGACGTCACAATACCTCTTAAGGAAAATATCCAAAATTTGTCAGTGATATTTGAATCTACAGTGTAAGAAACAGAGTTCATTATGATTTGTTTGAAAATTGAACGGAACAAAACAAATGCAACTCTGTTCCTATTGAGAATGATTTAAATTACATCGAACTTAATTATCCGTAGCAAGCTCGATTCTCCATAAAAACGTAGTAACGCTGTCATTTTAAAACCACTCGCGTGATTGCTCTGAAACTTTGTACTTACAATAGTATAAGCTATATCTATGCCTATAATTAGTTTGTGTAGCTTCGGATACCACAGTAAAAAGAGTTCAGCTAATTTAAGTGTTTCATGCAAAGCTTGTTTTTGCTCTATTTCGTTTGTTTTATAAGCTGGAGCTTACCGTGAGGTAGGATCGTGGGCATTAGGAGGATACCGTCTGAATATTATTTATGCCATGATGATCTACGGTTTCTCAATCGTCCTTCATTATGGAGTTCCGTTGATAAGTTAGGACTTCATAATCAGTTCCATTTTACCTTAAGCACTAATTAAGTACAAACTTAACAGCTGACACCGTCCTCGTCGGTTAAAACTTGAGGCTTGAGCTTACTGAAGGATTCCGTAGACGATACGCAGACACTGATTAAATACTTTAATACTTACACAGATTATCTTGCGATTGTTTTTCATACAGTTAGTTCAAATAAATGCATAACTTGATCAACTCTAGCTTTTAACTAAGTTTTACTAATTGGCGCAGATGGAGGGGGTACGCTAAATTTATTTCGCACCGAAAAGTCAAGAAAGGGCCTGTATGATTCTGAGCAGATTCAGTTTATTTCGAAGTTATTTCGGTTGATTCACTAACAAACCCTTCGCTATTATCCTTATTGTTGTTTTTGTCAATTCACTACCCTATATCATTTTTCCCCAAATATGTCAAATAAGATGAAGAAGAATTTTGCAAAAAAATAAATCATATTTTTAACAATACCACTGATGACCCATTTCGATTGGAAAGTCAACCTTACTCACGTCCATTTAAGATTGAAATTCGCATATCAGCTGAACTAGCTACTTCAAAGAGAAATACCTCTCAGAATCGGCATCTTGCTCTTCGTGATCGTCACTGGTATTAATGTCATACGTTTGATTCACCAGGCCGACTGTCCTGTCGTCGGCAGCGGAAGTCTTTTTGTCTAACTTGATACCGTTTGTTCTTCCACTAAAATAGTACTCTCTGAAAACATGGAACTATTAATGGATACAGTGTTGGTTGCCTCGTCGAGCGGCGCGTTCGGCGGGGCGTGCAGCGTAGCGTCAAGTTTCTTAAAGATCTGTGCAGCTTGTGCTGAGCCCGGTTAATAGCTCCTCTATACGGTGGCCTAGCGCTGAACCAGCGAGATGGCCATGCGATGGTTGAAACGTAACTACACGATATAATTCTGAAATGGGTCACGTGTAGATGCATACTACCTTTGATGATAAACCGACACTGGCTATCCCATCGCCATTCCGCCGCGCCATAAGCCATCCGACACCACTGCACTCTCCACACGCTGGCCCATCTTAGTAGGCCAGCATGATGGCCCATCGTATAGAGAAGCCATAACATTGACGCCGCGCCGCACGCCTCTCTGATCGCCCCGCTCGAGCATCCACTCAATTTGCACACTTAAAAGCCAAAACACCTTAGAAACGGCTCCAACTTTCTCTGGTAAACACGCGCGTTAAACTGTTTTAATGTATAGGATTTTGTGACAGATATCATATATATCGTTGTGTGCCTTGAACATATTTGAAAGCTGGCATATAATTACATACGTTACTACTGGCGAGTGCACGCGCGTATCTACGCAGGGAGCCGGCACCGTGCTGCTTACATGTTCGTACTGGTCTTGACAATACACAAAAAAAAGCCAATTCTTGTTAATAATCCGTCAACCACAGTGAAAACAGACACACACATAACTTTATACAGCAGTCTCATAATATGTGATATGTCTGACGTGATTGACGTGATGGCATTATTGTTCCTTTTGCAGACGTATCGTGTATTTCTTGGAAATGATATTTGAACGAAAACCGATAACTAATTGCTGTATATGTCACTGTATGTTTTATTAATGAATGAAATGAATGAAAAGGATAATAAGTTAGGTTAGCACATCAAAATATTAAATCATTGCAGTTAATTTCGATTTACACATAATTCTTACTTATTTTCCTTGCCCCCACCTGTCATATTATGCCAGAGTAATGATGCCGAATAAATCAGGAATCGAACCTGATATCGCCTGCTAAAGCAACCAGGGACAGACCCAATTATACTTGCGAAATAAATTGAGGAAACCGTTGTTACTTACCGTACAAGGTGGCAGTTAAACTTAATCTTACAAGGGAATTCGGAAATCAAAACTCGATATTAACTCTCTAAATAAGCTGGGAATCGAACCCAAATGCCAGGATTCGAACGTGATAAATCGTACTAGGCAAACGAGGGATTGAAATCATACTTATTTATCTAATAACTAGGAATCGATACCAATTTAGCTTCTCAAGTTAGCTAGTCGGGATTCGAACCCAACAAATCGATAGTGCTTGCCACACAAGCTGGTCTTTAATACCAATGTAGTTTGCCTGCGAACCAAACACGATATAATTTATGGAGATTACTAGCCGGGATTCGAACCCGACAAATCGATAGTACCTGCCAAATGAACTAGGAATGTTTACCAATTTAGCTTGCCAAGTTAGCTAGGAAGCAAACACGATACAACTTATAAAACTAGTCAGGATTCGAACCCGACGGATCGATAGTACTTGCCACACAAGCTGGTCTTTCATACCAATATAGTTTGCCCGGGAACCAAACACGATATAATTTATGGAGATTACTTGCCGGGATTTGAACCCGACAAATCGATAGTGACTGCCAAATAAACTAGGAATCCATACCAATTTAGCTTGCAAAGTTACCTAGGAAGTAAACACAATATACGTAGTAAAACTAGCCAGGATTCGAACCCGACAAACCGATAGTAGTTGCCACACAAGCTGGTCTTTAATACCAATGTAGTTTGCCCGCGAACCAAACACGATATAATTTATGGAGATTACTAGCCGGGATTCAAACCCGACAAATCGATAGTACCTGCCAAATAAACTAGGAATCCATACCAATTTAGCTTGCCAAGTTAGCTAAGAAGCAACACGATATAACTTGTAAAACTAGTCAGAATTCGAACCCGACAAATCCATAGTACTTGCCACACAAGCTGGTCTTTAATACCAATGTAGTTTGCCCGATATAATTTATGGAGATTACTAGCCGGGATTTGAACCCGACAAATTGATAGTACCTGCCAAATAAACTAGGAATCGATACCAATTTAGCTTCTCAAGTTAGCTAGGAAGCAAACTCGATATAACTTGTAAAACTAGTCAGGATTCGAACCCGACAAATCGATAGTACTTGCCACACAAGCTGGTCTTTAATACCAATGTAGTTTGCCCGCGAACCAAACACGATATAATTTATGGAGATTACTAGCCGGGATTCGAACCCGACAAATCGATAGTACCTGCCAAATAAACTAGGAATCCATACCAATTTAGCTTGCCAAGTTAGCTAGGAAGCAAATACAATATACCTCGTAAAACTAGTCAGGATTCGAACCCGACAAAGCGATAGTGCTTGCCAAACATAATAAGAATTGCTACAAATCTAGCTTGCCACCTAAGTTAGTAATTGAACACGGTATAACTTGTAAAACTAGTCAGGATTCGAACCCGACAAAGCGATAGTACTTACCAAACATACTAAGATTCGCTACAAATCTAGCTTACCACCTAAGTTAGTAATTGAACACGGTATAACTTGTAAAACTAGGCAAGATTTGAACCCGATAAATCGATAGTATGTGCCAAATAAGCTAGGATTCGCTACAAATCTAGCTTGCCAAATAAGTTAGGAATCAAACACGATGTAATTTGTAAAACTAGTCAGGATTCAAACCCGACAAATCGATAGTATTTGCCAATAAACTAAAACTCAATCAATCATCAACCAATCTAGATTTCAAAATAAGCTGAGAATAAACGATGATATAAATTTTTTTTAAATTAGTCGGGATTCGAACCCGACAAATCAATAGTCCTTGTAAACCAATCTTGGTAAACAAGTAAACCAGAATTCGAAAACAATATATAACCTGGAAAATTTACCAGGAATCGAACCCGAAAAATCGATAGCATTCTAGAAATTAATACCAATCGAGTTAGCTAGCCAAGTTAGCCCGGAATCGAGCACTATAGGTACTTAAAAATAAAACTCAATAGTCAGAAATCGAACCTACAATACTTAATAATCTAGCTTGCCAAATAAGCCGAGAATCGACAACGATGTAACATATAAAGTTAGCTGGGATTCGAACCCAACCAATTGATGGTACATTCAAAATATGCCGCAACAAACTCCGTAAAATGTATAGTACTTGCCAAACATGCCGCAATCTAGCTTGCCATATATGCCGACTATCGACAACGGTATATCGTAGAAAGTTAGCTAGGATTTGAACCTAACCAACTGATGCCACTAACCAAACCTGCCGGCTATCAAATTCCGTCAAATGTATAGTACTTGCCAAACATGCCGCATCTTGCCAAATAAGCCGAGAATCGACAACGATATAATATGGAAAGTTAGCTGGGTTTTGAACCGAACCAATTTATAGAACTTTTCTAAACATGCCGGCTATCAAACTCCATATCGAAGCCTAATATCGGATTCGTTTTTACTTGTTAACAAACCCAAGAACCCAGCCTAAAGTCACTTAATAAAGTTATTAAACAAATGCCAATTGCCAAGTTAGCTGGTATTCAAACCCAAAATTGGCAGATTCAAGCTGAAATGTCAATGTAATTATGTTATTTCATTTAGTAACATAAATACCTACATCATAATATGTATATAGTTTCTCAGAAGAATGACTGTGACATATATTTGACAGATGGACGGATGGACAGATGGGCGGACTAACGGATGGACAGTAGGACTTTTTATAACTAACTTACTTATTGGGTTTTTCAGCCTTATAGCTTCGATCACTACGAAACATAGGGACTTTTAACTGACAGAAAGGTGACCCTGGTGAGTTCTTAGTGATTCACCTAAAACGCAAGAGCCATATAAATAGAGGCCTAGTTCAGTTGATGCTTGAAAAACTAAATATGAAGACCAGAAAATTTTACCAGTTGTCACCAAAAACTGAGCAAAACACTTAAGTAGAAGGAACGCCAAAATTATACAAAACATATTGTACGAATAAACAAGAGTATACTTAAAAAAATCAAAACTTAAGACTAACTTAAGTCTAGTCAAAAAGACACCCTAGCTACCGCGTTAGCTAGCGCTAGCCGCGTTGCCACGTTGAATGGCGATGGATAACCTTTGCACCAGGTACGAACCCGCCCGGGCGTCAGACTCCCTTTCCCTCATTCGACGTCCCACTTCCCTAACGAAGGCTCCGACCCCCAGCACCCAATCGTCTCGAACGCAAGGGGAACAAAGAAGTAGACACAAAAGTGCCACAATATACACTGATACAATCACAAAATGTGACAACGTGCTAATACATTTTTATGTCAGTACAGTACATTTCTAGAAAGTTGCGAAGATACTTTTTAAAAATACTAATGATATTTTTGAAGTGCCGACAATCGAAAAACCTAAACTTTATATGTTTCATGTTTTTAACTACAAAACTATGTAATGACTTACAAACTACATCTGTGATATAAATTTCATTTATATAGCTACATCATATAATTCATATTTGTACATAGTTTCTAATTAGAATGACTGTTATTCGATAGATGGACAGACGGACTTTAAAAAATTCTAAGGGTTGGAACCCGTTATTTTGGTAACGGAACACTAAAAATGGAAAATGTAGTCCATTTATTCCTTAGTGAACAAACTTTCCATGAACGTACCGGTATAATATTTTCATGCTAATGTTATACTACTATCCTAAACCATTTGACCGTAATTTGCTACATTAACAAAATACATCACGCACAAGCCTAAATTATTAGCAAAAGCTAACAAATATGAACCTCACTTGAAAGGCTGACGGTTAACAAAACAACTAAACATACAAAGCCTGTGGGGCCTTACCAGTATCAATCAAAGAACAAACTAGTATACGTAGCGCTAGTACAGAACTGGTAAAAAAAAAATTCTATGGAGCAGGTCGTCCAATTCGGCCAATCCTCCAAGTCCATACGAAGACCAAAAAAGGTTTGCATACAAAAAAGCCTTGACAGATTTTAAAATGTGTGTTGTGAAGTCGTTAAAATCTGAATTACTTTTATGACACAAAAAAAAACCAAGGGGCAGTTCGTCCAAGTCGGCCAATCCTCAAAGTCCATACGAATTCCAAAAAAGGTTTCACGTTAAAAAACTGGGCAAGTGCGAGTCGGACTCGCGCACGAAGGGTTCTGTACCATTATTTATAAAAACGGCAAAAAAAATTGTTATAGCGGCAACAGAAATACATCATCTGTGAAAATTTCAACTGTCTAGCTATCACGGTTCATGAGATACAGCCTGGTGACAGACGGACGGACAGACGGACAGCGAAGCCTCAGTAATAGGGTCCCGTTTGACCCTTTGGGTACGGAACCCTAAAAAAATCTACTTTTTCCTTGTCAAAACACGATACCGAATATGCCTTTAACGGATCCCCACTATTTTTGTTACAGCCTATATAATGTTATTATCTAAATTTGTTTTATACATTATTTTTAAGTCCACCATTATATCTAATATTATTATAACTTTTCCATAGTCTGTAACAAAAAAAAATGTATAATAAACTAGCTGTTCTCCAACTATCTCAGTAACAAATGTAATCTATGTAAATCAGTTCAGCGGTTTAAACTTCAAAATGTAACAGACAGACGGACAGAATTGAGAAACACAATGAGAAACCCACATAAAGTCGTAAAATCCTATAATTAGCTAATCATACTTGATTGTAAACCATGCCAAATAATGTAAAAACTATCTCCCTTAGTCATAAAACCTAGTGACCTCTTAGATACCTCTGTTAAATGTTATGTCTAACAATCAGAAATGTCAAAATGACGGATAGGGACAAACGATTTTCAACTGTCTATTACATTTGAAAAACGTTTAGGAATAATATATGTTTAATAATTGCACCCAACTAAAATACTACTTTCTTCTATTTTATGTAATTTATTTGTATTCATAATCTACGTGATTATTATATTTATCATGTATAAGAAATGAAGGAAGGCCTTCGAGTACTTCAACTGAAATTTAACTTCATCTTGGTTCTTAAGAAATTAACATCTGTATAACGTGACTTGTATGTTTAGGTACTTGTCAAACTTTTCGGTACTTACAGTACTTTGCATATGACATGTACTTATATGATTTTTTTGAGTATTAGTAGTTAAATATGTACACCTATTTTAACGCAAGTTTGTACCTCACTCCGTGTATGTGTTTCTGTTTATATGTAAAATGTACACTGATTACTTTAAAAATAATATTGTATAATTCGTGTTCATTATGAGTGTTTCGTGTTCATAAGCAGCCACTAAAAGGCTTTTATTTTATATTTTGGTAAAAATTCGCATAGCCGATCGTATCGCCTGGCACTACGCAAAACTCATTACTTTGTTTGGCAGCCACCAAACAAAGCAAAGGTTCTGCGGTCTTAGAGTCACTAACACTGTACGAACACTGGCGCAACCTGCACTGTGAGTTGTTGACACCGTTAGGACACCGTAGTGTTGCGCTACTCTTGCGAATAACACAACATTAGGTTACCCCCACAGCGCAGTATGCAGCTTAGAGTCAATAGCACTGCACTATACGCAACCCGCAGCTGTAAGTTGTTGGCACCGTGAGGATACATAGTGTCGCATTGATCACGGGAAAAATACAACGCTAGGTTACTCCTACAGCGCGGTGCGTAGTCACACGCGGCACTAGCACTTCGCAAAACCCAGTACTTTGATTGGCAGACACCAACCAAAGCACTGGATGCGTTATAGTCCTTCGCACTGCACAACACTTAACGCAACTACACTGTGGGTTGTTGACACCGTTAGGATACTGTAATGTTATGCCATTATGAAGAATAACACAACATTAAGTTACTCCCACAGTCCAGTGCGTGATCTTAGAGTCTCTAGCACTGCACTTCTTAAAACTAGCACAATGGGCGCCACCTGTACTGTGAGTTGTTGACACCGTTAGGACACCGTAGTGTTGTGCTATTCTTAAGAATATCACAACACTAGATTACCCCCACAGCACAGCGCGTAATCTTTGAGTCCATAGCACTGCACTTCTTAAAACTAGATCTCTTCATTATAACTTCGCATGGCAATAGCAATCCGCCCTGGGTTGTTGGCACCGTTAGGTTAGCTCCCAAAGCGCATTAAGCACTGCGTGAAATATTTCGCACAGCAATATAGTTTTGTTGACGATTATAGTAGGTATGTGTTGTTTTATATTTTCTCAGTGTCTTAATTAAGTATTTACTAACCCCCTTATTCATAAACGTCTACTAAAGTTACGATGCCGCTAATAATCGTTTGTCCCTTTCCATCATACCGATACGTCGGAAAGGGACAAACGATTATTAGCGGCATCGTAACTTTAGTAGATGTTTATGAATAAGGGGGTAAATGTTTAGTGTCACATATCTATGAAATTAGGTAACCTATATTTTACTTCGTGTAATTGTTAGCATTTACTTGCACTGTGTGTGTGTGTGTGTGTGTGTGTGTGTGTGTGTTTAATAATTTCAGTCGATCTTTATTACCTAAGATCGATCGTGTTTTATTTTTATACTACTTTATCTTACTTTAAGTATACTTACTCATATATTTTATTTTTTTAAATGAATATATCACCGAGTCAATTTACCAAAACGTATAACTGAGTATAAAGACACGTATACAACAATCAAATATAGAATTATGTCCAATCAATTTGTATACCCCATTCTAGGCATGGTTCAGAATCAAGTTATAACTTTTCGTATACATGACATGGTTTATACTTTTTATCACCTACGCCGAATTCCACAGACGATTATATTCACAACTATATTATCTTATACATATGTCACAGGTAGCCGCTTACAAAACTATAAACAGACTACAGATTTTTGTAGGACCTCACCTCTTCCTGAAAATAATTTACCTATGTTGTGTTTTCCGAGCCACAACGACATATAGTCATACGACGTAACGGTGAAAAACATGACATAAACATACCCACATATTTACTTACATAGACGGCTAAAACTACAAGCAAAGAGAATTTAGTATAGAGGCGCATTGTCAAAGTAAATTTTGTAGTCAACTAAATTTACTGCCATATTTCGACACAGGACTAAAACTCTTAGAATGACTTATGGCTATTTCATTGGTATGTGTTCTTTCACTGATATGTGTGACATATCAAACGGTATCGCCATCTACTCGAGTTTAGGTCAAAGGTACATCGCCATAAATTCGAGCATACATTTTTCGAGGCATTTTTTCCTTAGACTTCATTTATTAATCTTATACTAGTTAGAAATATCTTTGCTTCAAAGGTTGGGGAATATGCAAGTTATCCCAAACATCTTAATTTACGATGAGAACGATTTTAACAACATCTAATACATACGTTAAAATCTGTTTAACTTGAGATCAAATGCAGTATACATACATGACATACTCAAGATCTATTTCTCTTATAATTTAGTTATATGGCTTATATGTACTAAAACTACGGTATTACGTATCCAGTAACTACAATCAAGTTGGTATTGGAAAGGGAGAACACTCTAGACTCTAACCATAAATTGCGATTAAAAAAAATGTAGTTACTAGCCGTCACCTTTATTTCCTAGGCAATAAAGTTCCTTGAAAAATATCAAGCGAGTGGTAAAAGAAAAATAGAAGACCCATATTGTTATGAACCATTTCCCAAACACTAATCTAGTACCCCATCCCATATCCCTTACTCCAACGCAGCGGGATTGGTTTGAAAAAAAAATAACATCCCTATTTTAAAGTAGGCATACTTATAGTTCGTAACTCTAGGATACCTCCTGAACAAAATTATTTTACATCTGTGGCATCAAATATTTTTAGATTAAAAAGATTATTAATTTATTTATTTATAGGGATATTCTTACACAAATTGACAAAGCTTGTGTTGTGGGTACTTAGACGATATATATAATATACAAATCAATATCCATGACTCAGGAACAAACATCTATGCTCATCATACAAATAAATGCCCTTACCGGGATTCGAACCCAGGACCATTGGCTTCATAGGCAGAGTCACTACCCACTAGGCCAGACCGGTCGTCAAATTACTCAGCCAAGCTGCAGACGGTCAGACAGACAGATATGGTGAAATCACAAGGCTTCCTATGGTGCTTTAAAAACAATATAGTGGCATATATCCTTTCCTAGAGACATAGGTAAGTTTAGGACTCTAAAATTTAATTAAGAACTACCATAATAAAGCTCAGTCAATAAAACCTATTGCTTATGGTTATAAGTCACTAGAAAAAGTATTAAATTTATGTATTAACTATTCACTGCTCAGTGATACTCATAAAAATCCGCTCATTCACCACCACCATCAGCACTTAACTACTAAAACAGAATAAATAATAGTACTAGCGTACAGAAATGGCACTTCCTACAAAACCGAACTTTGACAGCGATTCAGGGACAACTCGTGCTGCCTCTTTCTAATGTATGGCACTATCCCTTTCGGCTATTTAGGGTTGTCAAAATACAAGTTATCTGTGGTTGTGCAGGCAAAGGGATGTCAAGTTATGCCAACCCTACTTGTTCGGAGCAATGCTGAGCCGAATGAAGCCGAGAATGCCCGAACGCTCTAGTGTCTCCCCACTGCTACTATTTAGAAGTTGGAATTGGTATTCCAACCATGGCTGGTATCTACATACATACAAATGGATCCATAGCAGAATGCGCACGTCGCGTCGCAAACTGTGCAAGCTACGTAAAATTAATATACAAATGAACTTAACCCTTTATCTTGCACATAATAGCCAAGGTAGTAGGTTCAGTAATGATTCTGATTGGATAAAAAAAACCGAGAAGAGATCTAAGGGTACCGATGTTGTTCGTGACCTACATTAGGTACAAAATTCAAATATTATTTCAGTGAGGTAACCCTAGAGCTGAAGAAAAGCTTAACTAAGTATTTAATTAGCGTTCCTTCTACGGAGATTTCTTTAATAATATAACTGATTGATTTATTCAAATTAAAAGGGTTTCAGGTTATTACAAAAAAAGGAAAGATGCAACTGGAAATTTGCTGGCGGAAAAAACTAGTTCAGAGAACAGATATACATACTACTCAGAAGATAAAAGAAACAAAAGTATAATTAATGCTTTGATTTTTACCTCATGATCTGACACACCTACAGCCTACCATTTTGCACTTCAGCTTACTTTGGTTTAACCTCATTACTCATCGATTACAAGTGTCTAACACTTTCAGATTTGATTTTTATATGCATACAACAAACAATAATTGAGCATTTTAAAATCATACGAACGTAGCTCCTGGGTTCATAAAATCTACATACATGCCTTCTATGTTAAGTAAAAAAATAATAATTACTACTGACTGATTCTCTAACACTCTTGATTTTTTTTTAATATCAAGAAACACAATATAAGCAAAATAAAAAGAATACCTATAATAATGTCTTTATATCTAAAGTTTGACTTATATAATAAATTACAATTAAATAAAAACTAACAAAAAACTACTCATGATACTCTGATGATTCCTATATTTGAAAGTTTGTTTTAATCTAGTCAAACACTTTCAATGAAATTTTTGTTTCCTTATTAACAGTAATCTAATTTCAGTTGTGTTATATCCTATGTTCGGTTTGATACTTACGGCACAGAAATAGTACTACCGTACAGAAAGAAAACTTCCTACAAAACAGAAGTCTGACAGTGATTCAGGGACGAATCATGTTGTCCCTTTCTAATGCATGGCACTATCCCCTTCGACTATTTAGGGTTATCAACGTTCAAGTCATTATCTTATCTGTGGTTCTACATGGAAAGTAACATCAAATTTTGACAACCCTAATAATTGCTCGTAGCAATGCTGAACCGAACGGAACCGAGAAAGCCCGAACGCTGCTGTTTCCCCTCACCGCTTACGGCAGAGTATCAAACTAAGCTGCAGACCAACCAATCTCTGACATCACTAATTTAAACTGATTATCCTAGTGAACTGATTTCTATTTCAGTACAGCATCTCTGACTTGGCAAACTCTAAGTTCCCTAACTTTTCCAGCGTTTGCTGTAGACTTGATTGACTGGCGTTTATGAGTCATGTTTTTTGGCATATGGTCTTCTACAACCCTTCATCAAGGCTCTAATTTTTTATAAGGTTGTAATTCTATATAGCTTTGGGCAAGCTAACTACGTCAACCAGCATACCCTAAATGTTACCTTATTACAGCCACCAGGTGTCTCTGGCAGAGCACTATCAGCCGTCGTATTTGCGAGACGTAGGGGACAGTCACTGCTGTGTTCAAGGCCCGCTGCCGCTGCTCCCATATTAAAGCCTCTAATAGACTTTTGAGGCATTCTGGACCTGAAATTTAAATGATTAGAATTGAGTGAGGTGCCTATATTTGCCTCTAGATTTTTAACCAAAATAGTAATTATTTACTGTGTGCACGACAGTAGGACGTAAATTACAGGGTTGGCCATAACAGCGTAAACGCTGACTGGCATTGACTCATTACCGTAGGGCAACATAGCTTTCGTTTTAAGTAAATAATGAACATTAATCAGATCGGATTGGACTCGCGCGTGGTTTATACCTCTTTGTAATTTTTATTTAATTCTTTATTAAAGTCGTGTGTTCAATTTTTTTTTTTTTTATTTAATTCCTGATCCACCCCGTAATAGTACTCTTATCCTTTTCACCAATATTTTCCATAATTATCACATCTTTGGCAATAGCTATATCCTGAGATATCATCTACCCATCTTGTTTTTGGGCGTCTTTCTTTCCTAGTTCCGTCTGTTGGGTACAATAGGGTAACTTGGTTTCTCGCCCTTGGTCCCTTAGCTTGATTCCTAGGATATATATCTACATTGCCCTTTGACATTTTGCCAATTGCTCTCTATCATTGACTGTTAGTTACCAGGTCTCGCAACCATATGTTATGCATGGTAGAATACAAGAGTTGAAAGTCTTACTCTTAAATCTTAATATGCATACTGATATCTGTGTTTTTCATTACTTCTTTTAGACAAATACTTTTTCCATCCACAGGCTATTCTTTTGTTGACTTCCTTGGCCATTGAGTCTTCAGGGGAGATAATTTGTCCCAAGTAGACACATTCACTCACATACTCATAGGTGTTTCCATTTGCTTCAATGTTTATCTCTTTGTTAATTGTCATCAGCATTGTTTTGCTCGCATTCATTTCAAGCGCGTCTCTATCTAATAGGATTAAGTAGTCTGCGAATTTTAGGTGGTTTCAGGTCGGCGGTCAGTCCAGTTGTCTGAAGAAATGCTCCAGTACAGCATTGAAAAACTTAGACCAGGTGATCAGGTGAATAAAAATCACACTCGTAATTGTGAGAGTCTCCGCGGCAGGGTAATCCTAAATTGCTGCATTTTGATCTACCCGTCTTACGTGTTAGAAAATTAGGCAGATGACATGCTATTGCAATCGCTACAAACGCGATCTTAGTCGAAGGGTAGAACAGATATTAATATTCTAGGATACCTATCTTTCTGTTTTTAGCAATATCGAAAATACGATATAAGGCGGCAGTTCAATACAATAAATGTTCATTACTACAAGAATAAAGCGTCGAAAATAGAGTTCATTTTGCGGTGTTTAAAAATTGAACAACACAAAACTATTGCAACTCTATTCCAAACTTAATAAGTACTATAGGTACGACCATGTGCCTTACAGGGTTATACCTATGTAGAATATAAAACTATAAGTACCTGGATCTAATTTCCACTTGAGCTCATCCATGATCTGGACAGAGGGCTGCGGGATGGGTAACTTTGTGAGCATGGCAATGCGGAGTTCTTCTTCTGCGGAGAGTGTTGAACAGGGGCCGCAAGCACAGCCTGAGTGAGGCCCACAGAGTCCATCGCAACAGGTGCATGTTAATATCTGCAAGCATACATGATTATAAAGCCACTTCAAAAGTTTATAACACTATTGAAGGAACTAATAATGAATTAAGGTTGTTATAATGGGACCTCAAAATTTTGTTGTTAAAGATAACATTATTATTATTATTATTATTAAAGCTTTATTTGTTCTACAGTCAGATTATTATTTTTATTTTTTTAATTCTTTAAATTTGTTTTGGGGCTGACTGCAGATCCCATCTGCTGGGTGAAAGCCTCCTCACAAAGATAATAAAAACAAAAACAAATAACACAAGTACAACAACAACAATTAAACAAAAAAAAAAAAGATAACATAAAGATAGTTTATTATTCAAGTAGGCATATTGTACCAAGTTGTTATAAGCGATGTTGTTATAAACGATTTTGACTGAATTTTTTACTCTTGATACAATATGTACAGTCAAAAGATTTAATTTGTGACCCATTTTGTACCTTGTCCCAGTGACAATAGTATGACATCTCTAGAGACTTTCATGTAGTTTGTCACTGTGAAGTTTTTTTTTTTTTTTCCGAAAAGGTAAGCATTTGACCCTAATCTCACCTGATGGAAAGTGCCGATGTAGTCTAGGATGGAACATGCTTACCTAAAAGATGTCTATTCACTCTCGATTTAAAAAGGTCCAAGTTATAGTGGACTGGGAATAGATTTGCAGGAAGTGAATTCCACTCCTTAGCCGTACGCATGATAAAGCTGGATGCGGATGCTGGATGGGAGTATGAAATTGGTTGGAAATAACAAATTAAATCTTTTGACTGTACCTATATATAACAGCATTTCATCACTTGTTTCATTCACCTGTTCTCAAAATGGGTGACCATATTGGAAACAAGACATAATCAGATTAATTAAGAATAACATTATACAGTTTTAATGTCAATTACAAATGTAACTTAGAATTTGCTACAACTTGTGGAATATTGCACTACACCTTGTAAGATCCAGGCAGCAATTGTGTTACCGAATTAGAAACATCAATCCTTTTATAGCAACATTCCAATCTTTAAAAAATGTATTCAAGATATTCACCCGGATGCATCTTTTGCAAACCACATTTGACATCTTACTTCTCTGTTACACTTGTAAATTCATATATAAGTGTGACAGGGTGGTTCGTGGTTTGCGGTAGGCTCTCTGTTTTGATGCAATCAAAACCATAATTTATGCAATGAGGTCATCAATAATTTAATGTGTTTAATAGATTACAAGCATATTATTATGCTATGATCCCAATACCAACTGTTGCATGTCTGTGACCTTATATATAATATTGATATCCTAACTTCACTCATTCTATTACACATTACACATATTAACATTTACTCTATCTATTAACAAAACAGTTTCTAAAAAACGACCTTGGTACACTCCAAAGATGAAGTAGGTCAGAAAAAAAATAATTGGATTGATTTTCTACTTTGCACTCACCCTCAATCCACAATAGTATTTGCCATTGTCTCCGAGCTTGGCAGTGATACCCGCTTTGTTAAGCAACCCTGCACTGGCATCTAGGATCACTTCACTATCCTGAATAATGGTGTTGTAATGGTTGGCCAGTATTTGCGGGCATTGTATCGCTCCTTGCAGGTCCGGATTCAGCCATTTGGCGTCGAAATGCTGCTGCGGACGAAAGATGAACTCGTCCGTGTCCTCTTCGCCAGCCATTTCCGCAACCGGTACTTACTACCAGAAACACATCACATTATTATTTTTGCATTGCAACCGGGTCGAGAATGTGCTACCCACAATGTACACTAATCAATCCCACTCTTCGCAAAACTTGCTCTTTTGCTCACATTACTCGAACTAGATTGTTAATTTTCAGTAGATATGAGATGTAGGTATGTACTTAGCTACTCTTGTGAAATTCTAAGTACAGTAGTAAGTATAGTACCTAGGTAATCGATAAAACCTAAATGGCTGTCATACTTTGTAGGGTTGTCACACATGTTACGAAATGTTCATACGTTTCAAGAAAAAACGCACTGTAATAGCAACCAAAAAAGTACACCATTTGTTCAAAGTTTCATTAAAATACAGGTCTACACTTCTGCGGGCATTTAAAAATCATATTTAAACTTTATTTAAGCTCATTTTCTAATCGATGACGTGGTTACGACTTGGTTACGACGCTGTAGGTAAACATTTGGTTTATACAATTTAACGCCATGATATTAAGACTGAGTCAACAGTCCAGTGGCGCCTACATTGAAAGAATTGTGTTTTCTAATAAACCAATTATTTTTTATATGAATCAGTATGGTGGCCACATTTTCCGTTTAGGTGAAAGTGAAAAGTAAGTAATATACATTCACATAGGTCGAAAATTGGGGAAATAAGTAGAAGTATTTAGTAGGACAACAATATAGTTTGTCAAAGGGCTATCTCATTTCAAACATAGACAGAGGGAGTCATACTATCTTTGTCTTACACTAGTACTAGCATCCAAAAGAAAAGGATGAGTATAGTTTTTATTGTTCTTATTTACTGACAAATTGGTTTGACCAACTATAGTTATTAATATAATGTTACCTAATCTATATAATGCGCACATAACATGCAATCTAACGCCTTGAGAGTAAAGAGCGTTGGCAATTATTTATTTCATGGATATACATACTAAAATATGTCTAAATATAAAACTAATTAACAACTAAACTTAATAACTAAACGTAGTTCGCAAATTGCAAAAGGCGCCACTGGACTTGGCCATGAGACACGAGACGAGCCGCGAATGTAAATACGCGGATAAAATTATGGTTGTCAATTTGTATTGTCAAAATTACCAATGTCACATTTCTTCTATGCTCTGTGGATTCTGTCTTTGTCTTCTGTCAGGCTGACGCAACTAGGAACAAAAAAGTTTTGTATGGAGTTTGTTTCGCAAATCATTGCCAACGAAGAAAAAGAAAACGTCAGTGCTATTTATTCTCTCAAGTTTACATCAAGTCAACTATCAGCCTAATTGTTTTGTTTGTTATGAAGGCTGCAATGTTTTGTTCGGTTATTTCGTGTAATTTCTTTATTATTTATTATTCATAGTGAATAAATTGATAATAGTCAACCGTGATCAGAGTAAAGAGCGAGTTTGTTACAATGCCAGTGAGAAAACGGTTTACTAAGTGTGTAATATGTAGCAAGCGAGCCACTCGAGAAAATCACGAAAAAAGGGATTTTATGGCGAAATTTCCCTTGGATGAAGACCGGTAAGTGTTGCTTTAGATACTTTTGAACTTACTTTGGGTCAGCAGGCTATAAACACATCGAAGATTAGATATTTTATATTCCTTTTCGTTCAGGGTCACTGCCAACTAGGCCAGACCGGTTCTCATGATTAACAGACATATAAATACATAAAAAGTTAGAGGGTTGTTAGTAACTGGATGCCGAAAAACATGATTTATAGATGCATATTAGCGCTAAATAATCAGTTGATCATCTCATTAGCAAATACTTGGTATATAAACTGTAGATAAAGTCATGTTTGTCCAAGGCTGTATGTTGTCAGATGCAGGCAGTGGGTCAAAATTGTTGGGAACGAAGACTTGACGATACATCTTCCCATAGAAAAGTTACATTTATTGAAACATGTATGTGCAGATCATTTTGAAAATAAAGCTTTTTTTTTTTTTTTTTTTTTTAATAGCCTATTTGTGTGTCCCACTGCTGGGCAAAGGCCTCCCCTCTAGCTTTCCAATCCTCCCTGTGCTGAGCAAGGTCCCGCTTTTAATAAATAAAAAACACAACTTTAAAACGGTATTAAAATAATTCGGGTCCACATTAAGCCCAACCATTAGTTGACTCAAAGAACTATCCACTATATAACATACAACTTAAATGTAGAATCGATGCTAACCTGATTTCGAGTACAAAATTTGTAGAAATGAGCTTATGTTTCAACCTTCCCCATTTTATCGATATCGATAAGAATTGCAAGCGTGTAGCGTACTACACTATTTAAATCAGTTATGTTGGTATTATGGTTCCTTGACAGTTCTTTGTCGTAGATTTTGGTAATGATTTGCGAAACAAACTTTTTCCACTCGCTAGTATGGAAGTCCGGTCTCTTAAAACGTAGTGATTATATGCTCTTTGCTTCTGTCTGTATGACATTTCGTATACCGAGCATAGTTCAGCGTGTTTCTCATTATTTTTCATTTTTATCACCTAATGTATTTGCTTAAATAAAAACAAGCTAATGCTATCGAACTAGTTATTTGTGTTTATTCAGCCTAGCACATTTCGAACAGCCCAATGGATGTTGATATTCTGCTTGACAATAAAGAATACTTGTATGGTAAATATAATCTTATTATTACAAACATCTTTTTTCCGGCTTTGTTTCTATTACTATAATAACAATGCGCTTATATTGTTACATTGCGACATCTTCTCACGCGCTCTATTATTTTCTGAGCCTACTGCGTAACAGTTTAATGTGTGATGTTATTACCAAGTAATTATCGCAATAAATATTTTAAATACAATATCCGCAACATACGTGGTTTTTACACGTTATTTGCCCTTGAACACTATTTACACGCATGCTTGCACCTGGGGAAATAGTATTTATGAACAGTATGTATATCAGTGAAACCTACTGATCGCCTTATCAATAGTTACTATCTTTATTTTTGTAGTAAAGTAAATGTGGTGTTACTGAATATTGTTGGTTTTGGATTTTCTAATAAAAAATGTAGTCATTTGAAGTAGTTCTTATACCAAGCTCTTAATCATATGATGTGAAGCCTTGTACAAGAATCCCTGTCTAACTTATTATTAAATTACTCGAACTGATTTAAACCTTTATAAGCCAGAGGGAATTTAATTCACACAATGGTTTTACCTTTATTTCAAAGTAATAAGGTTAATTTTAAAGCCAGAGGGAAATTATTTCTCACAAGGATTTTACCTTCATTTCAAAAGTAATAAAGTTAAATTTTAGCATAATTTCTACCATATTTACATACACATATAATAGGGTTAATTAGGCACTTCATACTAGAGGCCCATTTTACACTTGTAATATTGAATACAAGCTGTTTAAGTCTGTTTCTAACTCTTGCTAAAAGGCAGTTACAATTGTTTTACAAATTAACAATATTTGAACCCACTATTCATATTTAGTATTTAATAAGTAACACATGCAGCTTTGATGCCATGATATAAATTTAGTATGAATCTATTCATGGCGGCAAGAAAATTCTTGTTTTGATTTACTTGTCTAATAAGACAGAGTCTTAATAGATACTGTTTACCTATCTGGTAAGATAGACTTGTTGTTGATATCTATATGATGGCCTATCAGTTTGTTTTTTGAACTGACAAAACAATATAATTTATATGAAAATCAGAACAAGTGAAGTCACGGTTAAGTTACTAACTGTTAATAGTTCTATGTGATCTATAAAATAATAATAGTGTCAATAAATAAGTGCTGTCTATGTTTTCTAATAATTTCCTGGCTGGCAACTTGGCTTATTCATTTACATATTTTAAAAATGTTAATAGCCATTATAAATTCCAGGTGATGATTTTCTTGAGCAGTTAACAAAAGACTACCAATGGTCATCAGTATTGGATGCAACTGATGCGTCTCCAAGTGAGATTTTAGCAGATGCTGCTTCATTCCTTATTCCGCCAGTTTCACCAATACAGAGCATCAAATCGTCTTCCAATGATAGTAGCAATTCAGACTCAAGCAGTGATGATGACTCCAAAAAGTATGTAACTTTTAGTATGTGAGGCTGCTTCTGATTCAAGTGCTTTGTGTGACATAGCTTTGTGTTGCCCACCATACAATTTTTTTTTAGTAAAAAGATATGCTATTTTGTAAGATTTAACCTTTCGAGACCCGTGGGCTCCCTGGGTAGCCAGCTTCTAAATCCAATGATGGAATGTCACTATATTTGTCCGGGTCTCGAAAGTTTAATAGATGTTGAAGTTTCATTGAAACAAATTGTACATTTTATGGGCATCTCCAGCATTGTGTATGAAAATCTGACTTCGACTTTCATTCTTTTGTTGTTTTATCCTCCTAAGGCCCACCCACCATACAAAAATACCCGGACAAGTGTGAGTCAGACTCGCCCACCGAGGGCTACATACATTAACTATTTTAATTTTGTGCAAATTATAATTTTCAGACTTTTCCCTGTATTTGTGGTATAAGACATAAGCCTTGCCAAATTCCATAGTTCTAGGTCAATGGAAAGTAACAATAAATTTTGGTACATTTTTAGACATTAATATAAAAGTTTGATTTTTTCACAGTTGTAAGGGACTGTAGACTTGAGTATATGGTATTAATTTATTAGGAGTCTTGAGAGACAGAGAGACGGACGGACAGACAGACCGTTTTTTCCTTTTGAGGTAACCCTAAAAAACGCAATTTGAGTTTGAAATCGATAGTGAAGGAAATAAAACAAAACAACAAAAGAAATGTAACTCTGTTCCAATTGAAAATGTACTACGGGTAGGACCGTGGGCCTTACAAGGTGATAGCAGTAGTCTCTATATAGATTTCTGTGCAAATAATGGTATTCAACAAATCACTCGCGATTTTAACGCTGTAACCTCAAAACACATTTGAATTAACCACATCCTGTATACACCATTAATTTTTTTTTTTGTATTTTAGCAGCTCCTCTAACACTCGCAGAGATTCCTCTGTGTCACCATTTGATTGGATCTCCAGCTTTGAAGATGAACCGGCAAATAATTTAAATTTAGAAGATATAGAACAGTTCCTACAGAAATGTGGTATGTTTACATTTTTGTTTAAATTTATTTATTTATAAAGTGCATATTCCAAATTAGATGGTTGCATGTTGACGCGGATAGTGTGTGAAGATATATTGTCACATAGTTATGCACTTTTGCGGCTGTCACTATGCCTGTCACATTCTAACAATTATGTAAGTGCAAAAGTGACAGGCATAGTGACAAGTAATAAAAATGCGACCATGCTACAGCCCCTGTTTACTTAAAAAAAGCACACTCTGCCTCTAGTTATTCACTATTAAATTAGTATCAAATGATTTGTGAGCACTTTTGCAGAACAGATTTTTTTCATCCAATTCACTTCTAACAGATTCCTCCATCGCCGTTCCGTCATTGACTGTGCAGCCGCCAAATGTCAGGCCGCCGGAACATACCCAGGTGCGGCCGCACCACCGGCCCGTTGTGGCCATCGAGAATGGAGTCATCAAAATAGAGGTGAATTACCGTTTCCTATAGGGACCGTGCGCGTTGGAGGGTCTACCATCTTGTGGCCTGAATCGGAACCATAAACATGTACATTTACACGTCACGTGTTTTCTTGTGCATAGTAGTTTCTGCCGTCTTGTGGGCTACACCGGAACAATAAACGTCACATTTACACCTCGCGCCAAAAATCTGACGGCTCCTGTGCTGCCTCCTACAGTTCACGCACGCTCCCTATCGAATTGTTTGCTGGAGAAGGTAGATTCTCAATTTAAAATGATTCTGCTTAAAATAATTATACGGCGAAGTTAGAGATGACTGGTGAAGATGAGGGCCAGAGGACACCGGCTGCGTGTGCGTAGACGTGCACTTGTCACACGTCACGCAAGCGGTGTGCCGTCTCTCACAAGGATCTGTATAATACAACGCGCCTGTACTCGTCTACGCACACGCATCCGGTGTGCACAGGCCGTAAGTTATTTTAGAATTTTTATTTATTCATAAACTATTTTTACAACTCTTTTTATTGTTATTGTGATATTTAATGTTATTATTAAATTTTACGAAGGCGAAGTTAGAGTTTCCTACGATAGATTTTTGACAATCCTGAATTTCTATGAATTGCGGCATTGATAACGGGGTTTGATTATGGTCACGGTAATCGGGTCTCCTAGCTGCGCGCGGTGTCAGATAGTGACGTATGCTGCTTCATGTCGTCTGTGACCTTAACACGCCTGTGCAGGTGTAAATTGACAAACGCTATACGACTCCACCACACGATATAATATTGTGGCGACGTGTGTAAGAGTATGACGCCACAATCCGAACTCTCGCTCTAACTAACAGCGGTTCGTTGCTAGCATTTGCGAACGTGCGAAGTGAGCACGCATATGTAGGTATATCGCTTGCGACCCAATACCCAGCGAATGTTTATATTCGTTGCCACTGTTATTATGGTCTTATCGACATAACTGTGATTGTACTGGAATAATACTTTCCGGTGTAATTATCTGTTATCACAACGTTAAAATTTGTACGAGTAATAACGATATCACAAATTACATTTTATAGCGAAGAAAAAAAAAGAGCGTACTCCCATCTTAAAGAACGGCAACGAACTTACAAACCCTTTGGTGTTGCAGGTGTCCATGGGCGGCGGTAATCGCTTACTATCAGGTGATCCGTCTGCTCGTTTGCCTCCCGTATCATAAAAAAATAGCAAAATAAATTGGACACAAAATATATGAAAATTATAAAAAATACAAGGCAGACAATTTTTTTTTCACATCCTTAATGGACCAAATAATGGTACCATTCGATTCGACATTTATTACATGATAAATTGTATGGCAACTTTATTTATTAACTCAATATTTCACCGTTAAAATAGCAATATTCTTGATTTCCATAATTCGTCGCGTCGTCATCAATCAAGTACCATTTAGTAAGCGGCGTTTATAGGGAGTGTGCATGAGCACGAGCCCCCTGTTCATTGGCGCGAAGTGTAAATGTCAAGTTTAAGTTTCCAATGTAGCCCACAAGATGGCGGAACCTACAATGCACAAGAAAACATACGTGAACTGTAGAGAGGGCAGCACTTGCTTTAACGTGTAGTAACAATGTTACAGTCATGTGTTAGTTTATGTTTCCGATTCAGGCCACAAGATGGCACACCCTACAAAGCGCACGGTCCTTATTACGTAGAGTATTTGTATTTAGACCGCGAGCCAGGAACAATTTCCATGACTAATTGCCTCCCGGCTGAAAACTCGTGTAGTGGTTAACGGCTAGGTATAGTGAACCCTCGTGGACGTCAGCTGCCGCTCCGTTGGTGGGTTGAGGAATAGTAGCCACCGAAACACGTAAAACAAAAAAAAATTGTCATCGCCTCCCGTTTGATACTTTGTCAAATGATAGTTCAGATGCTGTTGTTAGTTAAAAAAATCCGTCAGCCGGTTATATCGCGGTGGTAAGAACATCAGCTGGGCGCACGAACATATAAAAAATAAGTGCTATCCCATATATGACAGCAATAACAAATCATGAAACTTTGCATGTAGCATTTCATCAGGCGTAAACGCCTGAATAGCCATCAACAGATTACGCAATATACACATGATGCATACTTTGCCGCAAATAAAGTGGTAAGGTGCATATTTTTTACATGTTAATTTTACAGCTGACGGTCATTCCACCGAGATAGAACCGGCTGACGGGTTTTTTTTAGTTTAAAACAGCATCTAAACTATCATCTGACAAAGTATCAGGCGGGAGGCGATGACTGACGAAATATGCTCCTGGCCCGCTGTCTAATTGCTTTATTTCTAACTTTTGTATGCAACTTATAAAAACTTGTCATTTATCCTATTATGAATAAACATTGAATTATTGTTTTAGGGAATCAAATTTGAGAGTACAACCTTAAATGAAAACTTCACGAAAATCCAACCCGTGGATAAGAATGCTTGTAAAGGTATGTAGCTAATGACAAAATGTCTCCAGATATATCGGGGTTCAATGGAACCACAATATTTGCAATGGTTAGCTGTATGCATTTGCTTTTTATGTAATGTCAGCATGTGGCTCATGAATTGATAGAAATTTAAAAAGTTTAGCCTCCTAAGTCCCATTCATCCAAAAACAAATTAACCAGCGAAATTTGAACTTATAGTGTGGGAAATAGAGTTTGTTTTGCTTTGTTTGAAAATTCGATGAAACCAAACATATGCAACTTATTCCCGTTTTCCTCGTCCGAGTGTGCCGCCTCGGCCGAGGTATGTCTACACTGGCCGTATTGTGCGTGAGGAAGTTGCTTTGCGCGTATGCTCGCTCTGTGTGGACCCGGCTATTTATTATCATGGTATACGGATAAAGTTATTATAATATACGAATAATCTCTGTTTTCTGTTTCTAGTCAATGGACGGGTACCAAACACACCAAATTATTTCAAAGTAGTCAATGAGCACAGCTCACCCACAGTCAGAGACCAAGTTGTGAACAAACAAATTAAGCTAGTAGTCGATCAGAAGAAAGTGCCCAGTTTGCTCCTGGACAAAGCTAACGTTCCGGAAAGCACGATGGGGGGCAAGATCGCTATATCTCCTTTACCTCACAAAGTCAACTACCAAAGAAAGGTTCGTGTAATTTTAAGTTTGAGCGCTGAGAAAACGGGAGAGTGTGTGCTGCAACGTGCACGTTGGGAGTTCTAGCGGACGGTGACGGAGCCTTGCGGTTCTTAACTATGTTTGATAACAATCGATTCAGCAGTTTGAAGAGTATCCGCTCTTTTCCAAAATGACACTTTTGATGAATGGCACTTTTGCCATAAAATGATTTTTTCTTTTATATTTAAAAAGCTTTAAATAACTATTAAATTGTAAATGTAAAAACTCCGTAGGAAAAAATACCAATCATAAAACAACAACCATTGAAAAGTAAAAAAATAGTAATTGTTTTGTGTTGGCCGGTTTAGGGTCGGCAACGCGCATGTAACTCCTCTGGAGTTGCAGGCGTACATAGGCTACGGAGGCTGCTTACCATCAGGCGGGCCGTATGCTTGTTTGCCACCGACGTAGTATAAAAAAAAATCTATAGATTTTTTTGTAAAGATTTATAACTTATAAACTTTATAAATTCATTTTGAACTTATATATGCCTAGGAATTTCACGATCTGCCTGATCTTACGATCGGCCGCCGACATAGATAAGTGAAAGATTTAATAATGATTCTTTAATTTTAGGTGTCACCGCCCCGAAACAATATAGTATTGTTGCCCGCGGCACCGAACACGAGTCCAAACGGAGCAGTACAGAAACCAATCACTACTGATGATAGTTCCCTAGGCTCGGTAGACTTATCTAATTTAAGTGAAGAAGAAATCAAAGCGCTGAAGAAACAGCAAAGGATGATCAAGAATCGGTAAGTGTCCGGTGACCGGTGTATCGGTGGTCGGGTAATTAATGGATAACCATATAACCACCATTTTCTGGACCAGACTAAGGTGCCCTGTCGGTAGTTAGGTTATCCGTTAATTACCGGACACCTGTATAATTTTCTAATTTTGAAAACAATCTAAGTTGCACCTTGCATTTAATCATGTAAATCATACGTTTCTATGAGTAGCGCACATCATGACGCAGTAAAAAGACAAAGAAGACTCCTAGGGTAACCATTCACTAGAAATGTCTGATTAGAAAAGTGGAGGTTGGTGCGAGGAAAAATCCACTAATTGGAACGCGGATAAAAATGAGCGCTCTCATGCCTTGGTCACTAAATTTTGACGTAAAATCTTCGCACACATCGATAGCTATATCCGTTTGTTTTCAAGCTGGCCCTTACGGCTAATTAAATAAATAGATAGATAAATAAATAATTCATTGTCTATTGTAAGTAAAACCGTACGTGCTACTTACCTGCATAAAAAAAGGTTCGGTCACCGGGCATTGAACTACAACTCCTATGGAAATTGTTATAAGATTCAAATTGAACTAGTGGAAAAATATGTTGCGAGGCTATGTGTGGCTCTTTTACGGGTACTGAGTACCGGCGAGTCGAACGCTACAGACCAGTTTAATATATGTCATTGAGAGCGCACTTACATTGGTTTTTTGAGCGTTGGACTAGCCCATGCTCAGATGTCAATTATTGTATGCAGGTGCGGTTTTACTTACAATAGACACAGTTAGCCGTAAAGGGGCTTGGACCAGTTTGAAAAGCAACGACTACACAGTTCAGCATTTAAAACAGGGTTTGGCAACCTTGTTTTACTTGCTGTTCGCGGTAAACTTTCCGGTTCTCACAAATTCTACGACATAATCTAATGATTACGACGTCTGATTAAGAAGCTGCCCGCCTTATCATCATTTTTTTTTCTAACATTACAGTGAATCAGCGTGCCAGTCCCGTCAGAAGAAGAAAGACTACGTACTTTCCCTCCAGCACCAACTGATGGAAGCTCATAACGAGATCGCGCAGCTGAGACGCGAGAACACCGAGCTCCGGAGCCAGCTAGCTCTCTGCCACCCGAGGGGCCGCAAGGTACTCATACTTCTGGCAAACACAACTTGTCGGTCAGTAAGAACTAGGAAAACTATGCATCCCTTTCTTTTGGGTGCTAGTACTAGTATAAGACAAAGACAGTATGATATTGATTTAGATTTCAATACCTCCGATACGGCATATGAACGCAGGAACTTTGAGTCGTGAAATTGTCAAAACTTCAGCTCATGTAGCTTTAGAGATTTTTGTAAAAGGGTCGAGGTTTTCTTATTTAACCAATTCATGTTCTGATGCTGTGACCGCTCTTGCGCTTTCTTTAGACGTAACCATAGAGAAATAAGTTAGCTTAGAGTGCTTACTCCATAGATAAGTTTTCTTACCAATACTCTTATGATTTTCGTAGTCGACGTCTAGCGTCAAGTAAAGGCTTTATCATTACTGCTACTTTACAATAGATGTCGCGACGAACGTAAAGTCTAATAGGTTTTCTCAGTTTCCTTGCGCACAAAATGGCCAAAGTAGACGTGCCTCGGCCGAGGCGGCGCGCGCGTTTTCTCCGCCCGAGCACGACCATGGCCGAGCCGCTCGGTGTCGGTTTATCGGCATGCTAAAAAGCGCCTCAGACAAAAGCAAAAGTTACACGAACACGCGGCCGCGCGAGACTTAGCGTTTGCCGCGCGAGGATGGGCGTTTGCCGTGCGAGGAAAATTTATTTTACTTAACAATGTTCAACTAATATAAGAATGCCTCCTCCTCGCTCACCTGACATAACTTAGTAAAAAAATACATATGCTCAAGTTAGTTTATCGACCTCTTTCATTCTCTCGCGGATTTACAAATGTAAACGATATATTAGCAATATATCTTTATTACTACAGATCCCGCGTCTGGACGGGAGGGTATTGATACCTAAGAAGAACATCGCCCTATTGTGCGCTATGGTATTCATGGTGTCGCTCAACTTCAACATTTTAGGGTGAGTAGTTTTTACAAGCTTTTATTTAACTTGCGATGTATGTATGTACGGGTCAAATCTTGCAAGTTAAATTTGACCCACTTCGCGGTTTCCGATGAAGCTGAAAATATTCATACACATATGTAAGTCGGGTGACAATGCAACATGATACCATAAAGCTAATCTGATGATGAAGACAGGAGGTGGCCATAGTAACTTTGTAATAAAACAACGCAACCTAACTATGTTTGGGGTTTTTAGAATTGTCTCGATGAGTATTAGTTGCCTGTGGTAAGAAAAGTACAGTCAGCGATAAAAGCTTGTACTAATTTTTTTTTTTTTTAGCATAAACGCATTTTCAACGAAGTAATGCTAAATGTTTGGTTTCAGGTGGGGTTCTAAACCGCTGATGGGGCCTACTGCCCCTCACGTCGCCACCAGACACTTATTGTGGTCAGAGGATAGCAAAGAAGTCCCCGAACCAGGTAAAATCAATACGGGCAAATGTGGCTGGCCTTCACATTGGGGCCTGTTTACACATTGATTAGTGTTTTTTGCGATTTCATACATTTGCTATAGTCGTTCGTTTCGTAGCTGGCCCCGTGTAACATGGCAAACCTGCATGGTGCAGTCACCGCGCGCACTGGCCGGTATGCCCTTTTTCGTTCGTCTTTTGTTTTCTAGGGGGAAATTGGCTCGATAATTTGAAGGCGTATCGCACAAATCAAATTACATTTATCTAATGTTATTAAAGCTTAAACGCTCTATTGTTATTTAAAAAAAGAATTCTTACTTAATGGGCTGCCTCTAACGCAGGTAAAGATTGTATATATGTAAAATAGTTTAAGTTCTGCTTGTGTTTTAACCTAATCCAAGTCTTATTTGTACGTCACTGGTTCTTGTAACAGAATGAGGCTTGGGTTAGGTTCCGACCCGAAATTTAAGAACGCACGATTGTTGCAGCCCTTTCTTCTTATCTAAAATTGAGGACTACTTATTTCTTGATAATTGCTGCTGAAGTTTTCATCTGCTTGCGCCTGGTGGGCCCGCGTAGCCTTCAGTAGCACCTGCTGCCAGTATTCATCGTTTGGCTCGATGAAGATTCAAGAATGTTAAGGCCAGTGACGATATTTTATTGTTTTGGTGTAGAGTTGCGTACTGACAGATATTAGTTTATTTTATTGTACATATTTTTTTACAATTATATTTTTACTGTAAGAACCTGTTTTCATTTAGTTATTACCGCTTTAGTTAGCCGGTTACACCCGAACGGCTAATCCTTTGTCTATTGTAAGTAAAACCGCACGTGATACTTACCTGCATACAAATAGTTTCGTTCTCTTTTACCGGTTATCGAATTACGACTTTATGGGAATTGTAATAATATTAAATATGAACTAATGGAAAATATGTTGCAAGGCTGTGTGTGGTCCCTTTACGGTTACTGTGTGCCGGCGAGTCGAACGCTACAGAACCAGTATAAAATGTGTCATCGAGATGCGTAACAAAGGCGCGTTATCGGAGAGCGCACTTACAATGGTTTTTAACCGACTTCAAGAATTGAAAAGGAGGAGGTTATCAAAATTGTATGTTTTTTTTGCGTCAGACTAGCCCGGGCTCAGGTGACAGTTAGATTTATTTTTTGCAGGTAGTAGCATGTGCGGTGTTACTTACAATAGACAAGATTATCCCTTCGGGGCCAGCTACAAAACGAACGACTATACTTGCGTTTAGTGGCAAATGTATGAACTCCCAATAAACACCAATCATGTAATCAATGTGTAATCAGGCTCGAATGTGATGGCTAGCCACATTTACCCGTAATGATAAGGTCATTGAACTTTCATTATATTGTACACTCTTGGTTTTTTATTCTACAGAGTAAAATTACTGTCCAAAATAAACAATATATAGTCGCTTTTCGGTGAAGGAAAACATCGTGAGGAAACCGGAATAATCCCAATAAGGTCTAGATACCCTCTGGGTTGAAAAGTTAGATGGTAGTCGTTTTCGTAAAAACTAGTGCCTACGCCAATTCTTGGGATTCGTTGCCATGCGAACCCCAGGCTCTAGTGAGCCGTGGCAAAAAGCCAGGATAACGTGAGGAAGATGATGAAAAAATATTTTTAATCCCACCAAACAGATTGTAGATGAGGTGTAAAGTTTAAGAAAAAAATGTTCCGGCCATTTTAACAGTCTAACTATATGGCGGTGCACGGCTCCATATGTTTTGTGTACTGAATTGTCAAGCGTTAACTTTTGACACCCAGAGTTGCCAAGTAGATACTAGTTGTAGCCTACATACAATCTGTATTATTCTTGAATAAAACAACGTCTAGAGTCTTCAGTGGTGGCGTATTTTATATAAATCCTTTACTTAAAAATAGTAACATATTTTAGGAAAGGAGCGAGATGCAGTACGTGTAGCTGTCAATAGCGAAAAGTGTCGGGGTCAATGTCATAGCTGTCAGCGACTATTTTGTTAAGGCGGCGTCACACTCTATATATTAAGGTGGCTTTACACTCTGCTACACAATCAACCAGTAACACGATTTAATTTCAATCAACATTTCAGCATTTCAAGATGTTTCAAACCAGAGCGCCTACGGCCCTGACTGTCAGAACGTAACAGTGAAAGACACGGGGCACATCAACCAGAACGAGAGCATCAGGCTTGCGGGCGAGCTGAAGCGGTGGATCGGACGCGGCAAGACCCTTAACTGGACGAACAATGAAGCCAAACCAAAGAAGAGGGCTAGTCGGTACTTCGCTGATAATAAAGTTACTGGTGAGTTCAAAATTATGCTATGTGAACACTTGCTGACATGGGGCACATCAATCAGAAGGGGAGCATCAGGTTTGCGAGTGAGCTGAAGCGGTGGATCGGTCGCGGTAAGACCCGCAATTGGATCAAAAATTAACTGATTTTATAATAGCAAAGTACTGATTAGTCGGTATTTTTCTGATAATAAAGTCACTGGTGAGTTCAAAATTATGCACTGGGAAACTTGTTGACATGGGGCACATCAATCAGAAGGGGAGCATCAGGCTTGCGAGTGAGCTGGAGACTTGATCGGACGCGGTAAGACCCGTAATTTAACCAAAAATTAACTGATTTTATAATCAGCAAATTACTGATTAGTCGGTATTTTTCTGATAATAAAGTCACTGGTGAGTTCAAAATTATGCACTGGGAAACTTGTCGACATGGGGCACATCAATCAGAAGGGGAGCATCAGGCTTGCGAGTGAGCTGAAGACTTGATCGGACGCGGTAAGACCCGTAATTAAACCAAAAATTAACTGATTTTATAATCAGCAAAGTACTGATTAGTCGGTATTTTTCTGATAATAAAGTTACTGGTGAGTTCTAATTATACACTGTACTGTTGATTGACACGGGGCACATAAATCAGTATAATGGTTGGTTAAACCGGTGGTATAAGCCAGTAAATAATCGGGCCAAATCAACAGAACCAGAACATCAGGCTCGCGGGTGAGCAGAAGCATTGAATCGGACCCGGCAAGCTCCTTTGTACCAAAACCATGCGAATTGACGTACGATAACCAAAATTGAGTGTCTGTCCCGAAATTGACTCAATCTTTTAATAACAAAGAGGCTTGAATCGTAATATAATGTTATGAAAGGTTAGATTTGACAAATTTGCGCGTCATCGTGGATGACACGAACTATAAGTTAATTCCAGTTAGTTCACTTTAATTCAATATGTTTACATTTTTCTAGGTCTCTTCGGTCCATACAAGCTGTACAACAAGCTGAACCTGGACGGTAATTTCTACGAGAAGCCGCGCCTCCGCCGCATGAGACGGGGAAAGGAGCTGGAGTTCGGCACCGCTATGATGGACTACGAAACTCTTTACCCGAAGGTGAGTCTCTTTTACTAACGTTTGTAATAACCGGCCAATGCTTGATTAGATAAGGATAAAAGGCATTTATTCGTGACAATTACAATCCATGTACGAACAGGTAAGACAACAAGAAATGAAACATTAGGTGCGCATCAATGGACCCAACTCAGCATAATAGTAGCTTTAAGCTAGCGCTGATCTACCGTTTTAAATCAGTCTCTGTTTAATTAGTTGATTACCCCCCGCTCTCCATTCCCATCGTAATGTTATAACCTGTTTTTCTCAAACTTGCTATGAAATGTTGACGTGTTTTACATCAAATTAGGTCCGGAAATACTATATATGTAAAAAAAAAAAACATATAGCCTTACACACCTAGACCTGTAAAGCGACCTTCTTTTCGTTACAAGCGTTTATATAATTTTTTATTATTATTATTATTTAACTTGCCCTGTTAGTATGTATGGGACAAATCTTGCAAGTTAAATTTGACCCACTTCCCGGTTTCTGATGAAGCTGAAAATTTGCATACATATGTAAGTCGGGTGACAATGCAATATTATGGTACCATCAAGCTGATCTGATGATGGAAACAGGAGGTAGCCATAGGAACTCTGTGATAAAACAACGCAACCTAATTGTGTTTGGGGTTTTTAGAATTGTCTCGATGAGTATTAGTTGCCTGTGGAAAAAAAAGTACAGTCAGCGATAAAAGCTTGTACCAAAATTAAATTTTTGCCAAAACTTATTTTTGTGACACAAAGTCTTGGCATTCAACCATCAATAGATAGTAGTAGATTCGTAATTTGTTTTTAGCCGTGTAAACCTACGAATAAAACAAATTAACTAAAAATTTTTTTTTTCACTTTAGTTGAGAAAAGCACTTTAGTCATACAAATCATGAAATAATACATTACTATTGAGGCCGAAGGGTTGCAGGCTAAGTAGATATAGATACGCAGCTGGCAACCCCGTTTCTCACCGAGATTGGTATAGTGCTTTTCTAAAATATGCAATGAAATAAATAAAAAATAGTCTATTTGTTTTATTCGTAGATTTACACAGCTAAAAACAAATTACGAATCTACTGCTATTTGATGCTTGAATACCAAGACATTGTGTCACAATTTGACGTTTAACAAAAGAAGGTTGCTTTACAGGCCTAGGCGTGTAAGGCTGTACGAAAGTCCTTTACATATCATCTTCACTCATCGCACCGGATACAAATTTCATTGCAAGTTTGAGAAAAACATCCTCCTTTCCTCGTTCGAAGGTGAAGCCTGACTACGAGTACGGTGACTTTGGCGAGTGGAACGCACTGCTCCGCGCGCTACACCGCCGCGACGACACGTTCTACGTCGTCGGCGTGGGCAAGGGAGAGCACCTGCTGTTGCCGGCCGTGTCGCACAACGTCACCACGCCGCCCAAGATGGCGCTCATACTCCCCGCTAAGACCGGCAACGGTAAGTCCACATTAGTGTAGACACACCTGTGAGGGCGAGGGAGAGCGCCTGCTGTTGCCGGCCGTGTCGCACAACGTCACCACGCCGCCCAAGATGGCGCTCATACTCCCCGCTAAGACCGGCAACGGTAAGTCCACATTAGTGTAGACACACCTGTGAGGGCGAGGGAGAGCGCCTGCTGTTGCCGGCCGTGTCGCACAACGTCACCACGCCGCCCAAGATGGCGCTCATACTCCCCGCTAAGACCGGCAACGGTAAGTCCACATTAGTGTAGACACACCTGTGAGGGCGAGGGAGAGCGCCTGCTGTTGCCGGCCGTGTCGCACAACGTCACCACGCCGCCCAAGATGGCGCTCATACTACCCGCTAAGACCGACAAGGGTGAGCCCACATTCGTTCATGCGACAAATGATAAAATCATATCAAACATCCAAAAATACTTTTTCTGTACTTTATAAATATGAATGGCTAAATACTTCGTTAATATTTTCCAGATTCGACAATGACTGACCACGTAACACTAATGCAGATTGATTGCTCCGTGGTCAACACCACCCTCGTCCAACTAAAGTCCGAAGCCCTGCCCAAGAGCATCAGAGCGAAGAACGGCCAGGTAAAGCCCGCTGTCTACCCCTCCAAGCCCGACAAGAAACATTTCTACAACAAAAGGATGCCAGATAGTGTCGATATACTCCATAATATAAGCAATAATATATCCAACTACCCAGTAAACCAGAAACATGATAAAAACTTAGATTTAAGCAAGGACGATTTCTTCGCCCAATATTTATTATCAAAATACGAAGAAACTAAGGGTGATACAAAACAGGCTAATAGTAATAAAACAGAGGAAAATAAAACACAGAAGACGAGCTCCGTCTGATATTTTTTTAAATGAAGGGTCAAGTGACAGAAAACCTTTGTTAAGGTGTGGTTTCTATATGGTGGGAAGAGTTTTGGTTCTAGACATACTATTGATTCTGTTGGTTTATTTCCATGTCATTTGTTCACACGTTTATTTTATTTAGTACTGTCGCTTAGAACTATTTGGAATCACTGTGCTTATTGGGAGGGTGATGTTTCGGCCAATGAGATTTGTTGAATGTTTGATACTTTTACGAATATACAACGTGACCCTAGCATTTTAACAAAGGCGGAAATCACACAGGATTGCTTTTTGGTATGTCTTAATTACCTAAGATGTGCCCAGCCGAGTTTCTTGCCGGTCCCATATTGGGATACCCTCCCACAATTTAGGAGGGATTTGAATCTTCTCGGGTCAGAGGTGTAGGGTTAGAGCCGGCGTAGCTTTATTTTACTTTCTTAAGCGCATTGAAATATGCCTACTTGGAAAATAATAATTTAGTTTAATAAAATATCTAAATTTTCTAACCATTTACCCCCTTATTCATAAACGGGTACTAAAGTTACGATGCCGCTAATCATCGTTTGTCCCTTTCCATCATACCAAAACGTAGGTAAGGGACAAATGATGATTAGCGGCATCGTAACTTTAGTTCACGTTTATGAATAAGGGGGTTAAAGTATAATGTTGCAAATCAATTTGTAAACTATTAATTTCTTCGTACACTGCAGCGAATATTATATGTCGCAATATTTATCAGTACTTACCATAACTAACATTTACCTATAATGTTTGTCCAGAGACTAAGGGCAATATAATAACTAATAAGATTGTAAAGTGTATAGTTCCAATTTTCACAAATAGTCCAAGTCGACAGTACTTATTTGGTTTTGCACATTTAGTAGTGTCGCACTGTATTTTCATAACTTTATTTAATAAGCCTATATCATTTTCCTGGGATACTTCCTTTCTATGCTATTAATAGTTTGTTTGATTTGTAAATTAATATAATATATAGTGCTATTAGCATGTTGTGATTGTTGCAATAAACATTGTTTTAGTCTTAAAAATAATTATGTTAAAATGATTGACTAGTATTTTATACGGCCACCAATCTTAATATTATACGGTGGCTTGAAATACTTCCATGGGTGTATCGTAATGGGTTTTTATATACGTATAGAATTTTGATCAATATTAGTTTAACACATGCGTAGAAATTAAGGGAATATAAAATTGAATATTGTTTTACCAAATTAACCGACTTAGGTGTACACCTTAAGGCTACTTGCGCCATCCAGGGTTAGCCACTAACTCGGGGTTAACCGGTTAAACCCGGGTTTACCAGTACAATTTAACAAACAAAAAAAATCCATTTATTCAGCAAGTAGGCCACCACTTTTACATGTCAAATTTTTACAATCATAAAAATAATAAAATATAATTACAAATATGGAATCAATTAAATATTAGATACTTTATTAGAGATATATACAGTCTCTTAATGTCGAATTACACAAAAAACTATGATGAAAAAATACAAACAACAAATACTAAAATCCTTTAGAGATGTAAAAGTCTCTTAGTGTCAGAGATAAAATATAATTTTAAATACGATTATTAAAATATCCTTAGAGATGTAAAGGGTCTGCAAGATATAACATAAAAAACATGAAATTAACAAACATACAAGAACCGAATGAAGTTTCTCACACATAACATAACATGTAGCCCGTGTAAGCTTAAACAGACCGGTCTCCACAAACTGCACCCGTTCACGAGTATGACGCGTGTCTCAGCCATCGCCTCCCTCAACTTTCATTCGGGAAAGTGGCGACCCGATCAACGACGCCACCATAAGCAAAGACTTAAGCGATTAAGGAACGAACCCCTGTGTTAACAGTTAACTCCGAGTTAGTGGCTAACCCTGGATGGTGTAAGTGGCTTTCATTGATGGTTCAGGATACAAATGTTCTATTTAGATTGTTAGTATACAAGACTTACAAATCTAGTTCTTAGAGAAACATACAAATATGACTAAAATTGTAACATTCTATTGTTCGAGTGTTCATGTTTATTATTTAGATGCATATATTCCTATTATAAATAGGATATTATTTATGAAACATAAGAGGATTTTAGCCAGGGCAATATCATGAAGAATGTCATGAGGTATAGTTTGTCGAGAAAGTTAACTCGTTCCAACATTGGTTCTTTATTGTATTGCAAATTGCAAACCAGAGACAAAAAAACTGCAGAGCTATAGTAGATTGTTAACTAAGGGATGAAATGGTACCTTTCATCCGAGTTAAACACCAAAGAAAAATGCGGCGTAAAAAATTCTGAACGGCGTCTCCAGTATGCGGTTTTTGATACAATAGTGGATAGACGTACGAAAAGAGTTCACTTTAGAAGCGATATTTACATGCTAGCTTACAAGCCTTATTGATCCCATAATCTTGTACAATATATTACCGATCTCAGGATAGTTATCCATTCTATGTTTAATGTGTATAATTTGTTCATGTATACTGATTAATGCGAAACGGCAACTGAGACTATAACAGCAGAGAATAATTACATTTGTATGTTTTGTAGACAGTCAGGTTTGAATTACAAGGTTTTTCCTACTTACATAAACGTGGTGGTGGACGAGTCAATTTGACGTCTGACTTTTAAACCGGAGGTCGCGGGTTCAAATGCTAGCCGGTAAGTTTTTCGGAACTTATGTACGGAATATAATTTGATATTTATGTACCACTTGGTTTGTGGTGAAGGAAAACGTGAGCAAGACTGCATGCATTTGCAAAAAAAATTCAAAGGTGTATGTGAAATATCCAACCTGCATTGGGCCAGCGTGGGGACTGATAGCCCAAGTCCTCTCACGCATTGGAAGAGGCATGTGCCCGGCAATAGGACTGTGGGAATAATGTACAGTCAGCGTCAAATACTTTGTAGCAACCAAAGTAGCCAAATAGTTCGGTACACCATATATTTAGTATGGTGTACCGAACTATTTGACCACTTTGACTGCTAAAAAGTATTTGACGCTGACTGTACATAAATACAGTTAGCGCAAAGTTTCTTTTTTTTCAGGTTTTACTGAATGCACTTTTGTTGATAATTTTTATTTCAATATGGTGTAGCGAATGCATTTTCACTTGTACCCATTCCCTGTGTTTCACATATTGCATTTATTTTAACAAGTTTTAGTATTTTATGTGCACAAAATTTATTTATTTATTAATTTATCTTTAATATTATTTACGTTACCAAAATATTCTTGTACTTTCATTTGTTTGTGTTATATTTTAATAATTATACTATTTAATATCATATTTCCAATATGTTTTATAACACCAGCTTTGGGCAATAATAATCTTAATTCAATTGGATAAGTTATCAAATGTAATTAACATTTATCTAAAAGTGTTAACACCAAGTAAATATTCTATTGTCCACAACGAGAGTGAAATAAAGATATATCAAATACCCTAGTGGTTTTATTTGATCTTATTATTTTTGCTGCTTTATTATCACAGGTATAAAGTATCAAATCTAACCATTATATAAAATACACCGGCAAATAAATCTGAACAGTGTTTAGCTTTTTAACACACATGGCATGCCGTGGATTTTTGTACAAAGAAAAGAATATACATTTTAGAAAATGGCTAAAAGATTGTCAACAAAATTCGACCAGATAAACGGTTGTTCGTTCACCCCAAAGAGCATATAATCACTAGTTCACCCTTGGAGTAAGTAAAGGCTGAGACTCAAACTTTTTAAAGCAACTTGCTCTTCTATTGGTTTTCTTGTTTTCTTCCTTTTATAATATCCATCATGTGCAAGCGTTTTGCTCTGAATGGTTCGATCCGTTTGATCGTCTGTTGATTTAGTGCCATTCGCAAGTGTGTACTGCCCTATCGACACAAACGTCAAACTTGACAGTTCGGAGTTTACTCTGCAGAGAAGATAACCTCAAAGAAATTAAAATAATAGTTTAGTTCTAAAGTCACTAATTATCACATAATATTTACGTTAGTAATATGAAAGGAAGCCTGTTGCGTCAATAGATTAAGTACATTAATCTTTGTAGCAACAAATTAAGTATGAACTGTGTGCGATTACTGAACGCGAGCCATAGAAATATATTCAAACTTTCTTCAATCAAATATGCTACCCATCCACTGAAGTTTTTGGAAGCACAGACAAAATGGCAAGAGAAAGATGGTGTATCGAAGCGATGGCAGTTGATATACAAAGCGCCCATGGACACACAACTAAACTATGCTACAACTTACCTCACCCTATCGACCGTCGCTGCGGCTGCGGGTGGAGTTTACTATGCAGCAGTGTTCGACAAAACCACATTGAATGAACCAGTAGTAATAGGAACCGATGTTGTTATAGCTAACAGTCCGACCGAATGCCTCTTGTACCTTGGAGCGTTTGTTGTCTTTCATGTAATGCTCAAAGTTTTACTCAACAAATACGTTCTGCGACTCTACCAGGACGGAGACAATTACATAGCCGTGTTCAGAGGGCACATGTTCAATACCATCTTCAAACACAAGTTCCATCTAAAGGAATTTAAAAAGCTGAGCCCTACTATTTTTGTGTCCTGGGGTGATGCTAGATTTGACCTAGGAAATAAGCATGGAATCATCCTTGACAACTTCTTCAAAACTCCAGAGCATTTTAACTATTTATTGTACAAAAATCAGAGACACAAGCCTGAGGATGATGAGTAACTACAATGGCCTAGTCATATACAAATGTATAAATATCATTATTTATAAAATAAAGTAGTACATAAATACTTGTGTTTTATTGTTGTTAGTGGAAATCCAAGAATGTGAGGGGAGAAATTAAGTGAAATACCTAAATTGCATATTTCAGTTTTTATTTATCTTTAGCCTGACATGTAAAATTTTATTTTATTAATAAACTACTGAATTTAGTTATAAAATTAATTTAAGTTATACTTACAATAACCTATCTCATTAGTGGCAGGTGGCAGACTAATCACAGATGGAAATATGTATATCATGGAGCCAAATTATAATATACATTTTTGTAAGACAAATGATAGACACTTTCACTACTCCTGGGGAATGACATCTGAAACCCAACATACATTTTTTTGTACATATTTCACAATTGTACAAAGACTATTCCAAATTTAAAATTAAAGCTGCTCCTGGGTCTCAGATGATAAGGTCTAATCCTAATAAGGCCCAGTTTACCCAGGAAGGTCGGATGGTAGTTGCTTTTGTAAAAACTAGTGTCCATGCCAGTTCTTGGTATTTGTTGCCATGCGGACTGCAGGCTCTCAGGAGCCATGGCAAAATGCCAGGACAATGCAAGGAAGATGATGATCATACATCTGGGTTTTCAGTGCGGGAATGTTTTACACTAGTCAAAATAGTTAAAAACTGTAAAAACCGATACTAATTTCACATTTTTAAGAGCTTTTACTTTAGGAGCTTACTACCTATGTTCATAGTTAATAATTATTTTTCCAGGTAGATGTAGATAGCCTTTATTATTGAAGTCTTCAGTTATCACAATTACATTAATTTGGTTTCACAACATTGACCTCAACTTGTCCTTTGACGTAGGCCTCCTCCATTTCTTTCTTTCCTTTGCTGTTTGCATCCATTTACCTACCTTAAGCATGATGAGATATGGAAATTACTAATTAGAGAACAAGGAATCTCAGAAAAATACGTTAGAATTATAAAAGAAACTTACTCAAACAGCATGGCTAGGATTAAACTAGAGCGGACAGGCAAAGAGTTTCTTATAAAGAAGGGAGTCCGTCAGGGTGACCCCTTATCACCAAAAATAGTTTTTAGACGTATGAATTGGGAAAACTTTGGGCTCAATATTAAAGGGAGAAGACTCAATCACCTATGGTTCGCAGATGACCTTATACTGGTAACAGATAACCCTTCAGAGCTGAAAACTATGTTAGAAGATTTAGACACAAAGCAAACTGGTAGGCCTCTCTATGAATATGTCAAAAACAAAATGAATGATGAACAGTACTAAAAAGCAAATTATACTGAATGGAAAGGAAATAGACTATGTCAATGAATATGTATACCTTGGGCAGATAATATCACCTGAAGATCAGACGGATGAGGAACTCGAGAAAAGAACCACAAATGCATGGAGAAAGTTTTGGTCTTTGAAAGAAGTATTTAAGACAAAAGAAATACCTACAAGACAGAAATTTAAAGTTTCCAATAGTTGTATAATACCAATAATAACTTATGGTTGCCAAACTTGGGGACTTACAAAAAAGCAGCACCAAAAACTTAATATGTGTCAAAACCATATGGAAAGAAGCATAATATAAAACTTAGAGACAGAGTCAAATTGTCCATAATTAAGGAAAAATCAAAAACAATAACTAAATAAAACAACAAAAGTGGCGCTGGACAGGCCACATGATTTGTTTATTTGTTTATTTGATGATAAGAGAAAACATAAATAGATAAGTGGACAAAGGACCTTGTAGAGTGGTGCCCTAGATATAATAAAAGAAAGGGTAGTCCACAAAAGTTTAGATGGTCGGATGATTTGAGTAGAATAGAAAGAGGTAAATGGACGTTTCCATAAACAAAGTTATAAGTACAGGAAATAATTCCTGCACCAAAAACCCCGATGATGATGATAGATAGATAGAATCATTTAAAATCGCATTTGTTTTGGTAGGTTTTGGTTTGTTCCAAGCCAAGTTCACAATGAACATAATACATAAAGGGATTTAAGAATAAGAAACAACAAATTATTTAATACACTATTATTTTATTGCTACTATAAATATGCAAGATAAAGTACCTAAAATCCTCCACCAAATGCCATATTCCACTTATGCCTAGAATCTCTTTTTATTGTTGTAGAATCCATTTTCTTTTTGTTATTAACAAAGTTTTCCAAAGCCTCTATCTGTTCTGGTTGTGGTGCAAGTGTTTTTGTAACTATACACTGCCCATTTTCTTTCAGGATTGTATGTTTGATATCTTCAGGGGCAGGTTCTCCATAGGGGAAAGTGATTGGGGTAACTTTTATTAAATGCTTCACCTTCCAAAGCTTGGAATTGATTTCAGGAATATTCTTCAGAATGGTGACTCTGGTCTGGAAAAAGCATTGATACATAAATTCGAAAGACAGCACTTGAAAATTTTCAATATACAGATTGTTACTGTCAAACGGTTGTCCTGAGGACAGACATGGCTTTCTTGTTTATTGGAATATTGGATATGTAAAATTTTAAGGAAAACAGCAATACCTCTTCGTCAATTTTCAGTTCTCTCATGATCAGTTTCAGGTACCAAGGCTGGTGTTTCAGGGTTTTTATACGTTCCACTCTAAACAGCTTTGAAGGGGTATACTCTGGATCTTTGTGATTTGGATGCCTAAAATAGTAAATATATATATTGTAGCTGGTGATATGATAGAAATAATACAGTAACAATATTTATTTTAAAATACCTTGGGTAATATGTGATCCCTCCTGGGTATTTGATTCCGCCCGGTGGAGGAGCGAAACCTCTTGCTCTTGAGAATACAGCCAACGGGCTACAAACCTTGAGGAGCTGTTTGTTCATTTTATCCTTTTATTTGATCCGAGTATAAATTGTACAAAATAATGAATACCCAGTAATCCTAACCCCTCCGTTTTAGTTTGACAATAAACCATGAACAATAAAATATCACATTTTTTGTAATTACCACAGTAAAGATAAGTTTAAGGTGCTCCACAGACGGCCGGTCGGATCGGGTTGGAATGATTTAACAACATAACAAAGCGCGAGAGAAGTATAGTTAGAAAAAGATGAAGATTTTTTTTTTAATCTTTATTTATTTATTGAGGGTTTTTAAACAAATGCCACCCTCATAGTGGCTCTCTAACAAAACTACACCAGTCTAATTTTCACTATTTCTACGTGCTATGATATCCATAACAATAGAATAAAGGAGCCCAGCCTCTTTCGAAGCTGGGGATGCTAGGATGCTATTGAATCGGCCGAGGTCATAATGATATCTGTAATTTAACTTTGCATTACTCTTGATTTTGCCATAGTTTCACTTCGGTTTGTGAGAGGTATTTCGTTTGATTGAAGTCATATTAAAGTGCCAATTACATCCACATTGTATCAGGCCTGATATCAGACCCGATTTCAGACCCGAGCAAGAGTATTTTTCCGATTCATCAAATATGAGCAATTCGTTTACAACATTTGAAATGTAAAAAAAATGGTTCATCTGCAAAAATATCAGACATTGAACATTTTTGGCAAGAAGAAATAAAGTATTGTTTACGTCTCAAATATTGTTAACGATGTGCTGATATTTCGTGAAACGGAAAACGATTATCAGGCCCGAAATCGGGTCTGATTTCGGACCCGATATTGGGAAGTAATTGGCGCTTAAGTACCACCTCTTCGATGTGTTAATAAATCGTAACCACCTGTAGAGACCGTGGATTGAACCATAAATATGATCTCAACTTTTGGTCGCGTGTGTGGTGAACTTAACTGTCAGAATTTAAACTAATCTTGATTTGATTGATCAGTGTTTATAATAGATTGTTTGTTATAGAATTTAGTTTATAAAATGTTTTACTAATATGGTTCCTTTACTTTTATCGAATTCAGCAACTATAAACAAGTAGCTTCCGCATTTATATAACTTAATTGTTTATCTCCATGAAGAGAGTGCGGTTCTTAACTCCGTGTAGGGCAGAAAATTTAGTTACAATGAATGAGTCTGATTGCCATTCGCCCCGACCTTTTGTCCAAAGGAATCTGGACACGGAAGCGCCGGAGCTTCCATGTGTTTTTGAGCAAGACGTGTTGTATAGTCCAGACCCCGTCAAGAGATTCGAGTATAGTGATACTTCACCTTATCCGACTGTGAATAAGACCGAGGTAGTTAGTAGATTTGATACGGGCAACCAATGGTCGCCTAGCAATGAACTGGAGCTGAGCATGCTTGATTCATCGAACCAGCAACCTAGAAAACCAGTATACTTTACACCAGTGTCAAGTACATCTAGTCAGGAAAAAATTTGCAGTGCCCAGAGCAGGAGGTTACATTTAACGCCTGAACCATCTATAAATGTTTTATCGCCCATTGAGAACGGTAAAATTGTCACACCACCGAATGTTCTGCATAAAGATGACAACTTCTTTATAACCCGTGGAGGCATGAACAGGTTTCAGCTTCAGGATACAGTTCAAGTTCAAATGAATAAAATGTCCTTGGGGAAGGAGAATCACTACAATGTGACAGCTCATGTTCCTGTGAACAGGGCTCCCAAACCATCCAGTCAGGCCTCTAGTGGTAACTTGGATGATAGCTGCACTTGTCATCACTGTAAAAAGACTAAAACTCATTTTAACTTTAATACTTCAACACCTGGAAATATGAGCCACAATGGGCAACATTATGGGCACCAAAGAGAAAACAACAGCCTGAACATTATACGGCCACCTCTACCACAACCTACTTGTAATCATTGCATGTGTTCACAAGAAAGACAAACTACAAATGTTAGGAAAGAATCTGTTTCACCAAAACATCCCAATGGAGTTGACAAGAAAGCATGGATCATAGAAAGGTATCAGCAAGCTAAAAACCCATGCACAGATGTTGAAAAACAAATGAATGTAAGCAAGGAAAAGCGAGAACCAACAGTTGGTGACCTCCTTAAGATTATCAAACTGCAGAATGAGCAGTTGCAACTGCTGCAGGAGAAAGTGGACAAGTTAATATCATCTGCAAGTTGCGCCCCTCAGATGCCCATTCAAAACATTGTGAGGGAGCATGTTGCAGTGGAAACAATAGACAGAGATCAGCACAAGATATCCATAGGGGTGATGACAAGTTTAGAAATGGTGCGAACATCAACAGTAATAAACAAAGAAGTGATGAAGCAAACATATGACAACGCACAGACACAGTGCAACCGCTCCGAAATAAGCATTAAAGAGATTGTTAAACAGCCCGTCAATTTGAATTTTCTTGATGGTATATTACCTGTAGGTAAGACAGTGGAAACCAGCTTGCATGAGAGCCCTGACGCACAGCTTGTATCAAACTATAATGATGAGAAAACTCTGAATGAACAGAGTCTGTACAATGTGCAGGTAGATAATGCCACCACACCCCTCATGTCTCCTGACCAAAGTCTTTATTTGGATGTTAGGGATTACAGCGGGTAAGAACCAAATATATATATATCTCCTAAGGCCCACTATTCAAAAAAATGTCATTTGAATTTGAAATCAATAGTAAAGGAAAAATGGCAGTTTTTTTTTTTAATTTAATGAAATAAAAGAAATGCAACTCTGTTGTCAAGGATTGAGTTATAAATATTTAACTTCTAATTTATTCATCACATTATTTACTCTGATAATCTTTTTCAGCTCTGATTCAGGCAGTGACCACTCCAATGTTGGATGGACATACTACAATAAAGTTATGGTAACTACCATCTTATTATTTTAACAAACATTATTATCATCAGATTTAAAACGTTAAAAATGATCAAGGTTGTTTTTGTAACAGGGGCAAAAAATTAAACCAACAACAACTATTGAAAAGAAAAAGTATTGGTTTATATAAGTATGGATTATTGGGAGGCCGATGATTCAGATTTGTTGAATGTTTTGTACTCTTCTTTATGAATATACATCATGACTCTTGCGTTTGAGCAAAGGCTGAAATCACACATAGGATTGCTTTTTGGTATGTCTTAATTACCTAAGACATGTCCAACCGAGTTTCTTGTCGGTCCCATATTGGGTTACCCTCCTACAATTTAGGAGGGAAATAAATCTTCTCGGGTCAGAGGTGTAGGGTTAGAGACGGCGTAGTTTTATTTGACGTTCACAAGCGCATTTTAATATGCCTACTTGGAATATAAACTATCTTTTTCATTAATTTATTTTAAATATGTTGACAGTTGCTTCAGTTAATGTCTATCTAATCACTTTGGTAGTAATTACTGTGATTTTTTTCTCAGTTGTTTACAGTAGTGCAAATTCTCAGTTGATTACAGTAGTGTCACAGCTTAGAATAACCTGCTTGGCCCAGGTAGTTAACACATTCACTGCCAGCATCTTGCTAGATGGGTTCTCTGTTCGTAAGCGCTTTTCTCTACATACGCTTTTTCTCATGTTATCGGCTATTCTCGTAGCATACAGCTAAAACTCAGTAATTAAAAAAAAAAAAAAAAAAAATAGCCTTTATTTACAGGACAAAGAACAGTACTACTATCTCTCTATTATCTCCCATCTTTTGTATTCTTTGCCTGCTTGCCCTTCGGCAAAGGCCTCCTCCAACCTTCTCCACTCTCTCCGATCTATTGCCACTCTGCTCCAGGTACGGCCAGCTACCTGCGCAATGTCATCATCCCATCTCATTAGAGGTCTCTTTGCTCCTCTCTCTCCCTCTCTTGGGTACCATTGGGTGACTCGCTTGCTCCATTTATCTGTGCCTCGGATGATATGGCCAGCCCATTTCCATTTATGTCTTCTAATTTTTATGGCAATGTCTTGGACTTTCGTCCTATTCCTAATTAGGGTGTTTCGTAGCCGGTCAGTCTTCCGTACACCTATCATGCTCCTTTCCATGGCACGCTGGCAGCACGCTAGATGGGATGTAGTAGCTTTTGTCAGCGCCCAGGTCTGGCTACCATACATTAGGACGGGAAGAACACATGTGTTAAATAGTTTACCCTTTGTCTTAGAGTGGAGTTGTTTATCTTTGAAGACTTCTTTCAGGGACCAGTACCTTTTCCACCCGTTCACTATCCTTCTCTCTATTTCTTTCTCTATTGTTTCGTCAGGTGATATAATCTGACCGAGGTAAATGTATTCGTCCACATATTCCACTGTCATTTCTCCTATTTTAATGATGTTCTTCTCGCCATTTGTCATCACCTTTGTTTTTTCCAGGTTCATTGATAGTCCTACTTCTCTGCTGTTAGTTTCAATATCGTTTATCATTCTGTTTAGGTCGTCTGGGTTTTTAGCAAGTAGAATAATGTCATCCGCAAATCTTAGATGTGTTAATTGGCGGCCACCTATGTTAAGACCGAGGCGATCCCAGTTCAGGTTTCTGAATACCATCTCCAAAACAGCAGAGAATAGTTTTGGGGATAAGGGATCCCCTTGCCTTACTCCTTTTTCTATTCTGAAAGTCTCCCCATATCTTTCCAGTTGAATGCGAGATGTGCTGTGTTGATATATTTTGCTGATGACTCTGATGTATTTGTGTTCAATACCTTGCGTCTTTAGTGCCATCCAGATTTTTTCGTGTATGAGGGAGTCAAAAGCCTTGCTGTAATCAATAAACGCTATGTAGTATGTAAGGTTGTATTCCTTGTACTTTTCTAGTATCTGCCTCAAAACATGAATATGATCCAGTACTGAGTACCCCTTTCTGAAACCAGCCTGTTCTACTGGTTGTTCTTCATCTAGTCTTGTTTCTAGTCGCCTTAATAAAATTTTTGCGAAGATCTTGTATAGATTGGACATCAGGCTTATGGGCCTGTAGTTGCCTATATCATGCTGGTCCCCCTTCTTGTATATTAGGATTGTAGTAGACTGAGTCCATTGCTCTGGGATGGTTTCAGTTGTTAGGATCTTGTTGAAGATGTCTGTAAGTATAGGTAGTATTGCTTCTTTGACTTGTTTCAGTATCTCGTTGCTTATCCCGTCTGGCCCTGGGGCTTTGTCAGTACTTTGGCTGTCTAAAGCACTCTCGACTTCTTCCGGCAGGATGACAGGTACCTCGGTGGTATCATTGAGTTCTGTTTTGCTATTTTCTGTTGTGTCTTGGTAGAGTTCCTTGTAATATGCTGTAGCCGTTTCGATGATGTCTAGTCTTTTGTATCTTTTATTTTTCCTGTGGTCATTTATTTTAACAATCCATTTCTTGTTTTGGCATAATTCTTTGTATGCTTTCTTAATGCCGCCTGTCTTTATTATATGGTTTTCTATTGTTTTCATCCTTCGGTTTTTCCTATCATTTCTTAGACTTGTGTTTATTTGTTTGCTTAGTATTGCTATCAATTTTCTTCTTCCAGTAGTATCTTTGGTGTTAATGATGGTACTTCTTTGGTCGAGCAGAGAAATTGACTTAGCTGACATCCACTCAAAGTCCCTTTTATTATTATTCGTGCTTGCGCATTGTTGGGTTGTTTTCTTAAAGGTAGTCTCAAACAAATTATATTTTCCTGTGCTATCCAGATTTTTTGTATTCTTGTTAAAGGCTGAAAAGTTTTTGGCCATACTTTCACTTAGTTTATGGTAGTGTTGTTTTGAAATAATGTGGGGGTCTTTCCTTGGTCTGATTTTTTCCCTCTCTTGTACAAACATTTCTGCCCTAACCATTCTGTGGTCTGAGTTATAGTTGAGATTGTTTATCACATCAATGTTTGCAAAGTGCCTTGGTCTATTAGTTATAATGAAGTCAATTTGGTTCTTTGTCACTCCATCTGGTGATCGCCAAGTCCACATTCTTTTGTTTCTTTTCTGGAATTTATTGTTCAGTATAGTTAGCTTGTTCCCCAATACGAAGTTTGCAAGTTTTCTTCCATTCCTGCTTCTAATCTTGTCGGAATAAGTGAAAGGACCTAAGCTTGCTTTTTCTCCGTTCTGACATTTACCTAGTTGTCCATTGAAATCACCCATAATTACAAGGTTTCTGTGGGCGTGTGTTATGAGAGCTTCTTGGAGATCATTGTAGAACTTGTCTATTGCTTCCTCATCTGCTTGTTCCGTTGGTGAGTATATTTGTATGATTGTCCATGGTTCTTTGTACCCCGGTAGGTTGAGATTTAGAATTGCAATCCTTTCTGATATCCCAACAAACTTGTCTATAAAAGTCGTTAGGGAGCTTTTAACAAGGAAGCCTACTCCATGTCTGCCAGGAGTCTCCCCTTTGTAGCAGAATAGATAGTCTTGGTTTGCTATGATCTCTTCTCCTACTCTCCTTATTTCACTAAGTCCAACAATGTCCCATTTTATTTTATTCAATGCAAGTTCAAGTTCGGTCAAGCTTTCGTCTGAATTTAGTGTTCTAGCGTTAAGGGTTGCGAAGTACATTTTAGCTCTGGTTTCAATTTTTGTGATGATTGCCGATCCGGTATCTGGAGGGTTCTTTTCTGGTATTCCTTCTTTTCGCTTGTGTTTATTTCGATTATTTTGATTATGTAGTGGTGGAGGGTTTTGGTCTGACTCCCCACGATGACCAGTCGGCTTGGGGAGTTGATTGTTGTAAGTACAGTTGTTGTTGTATGTTTTGTGACTTCCTGTTCCATTCACTTTATTTTTAATTATATTTACATTTACCGTTGTTGTATTTGTTGTTGTAATTGTTTTCGTAGTATATGTATCTAGTTTTTTGACTGATTTCCGCTATCCGTGTTGTCTTGGAATGAGTTTATTTTTGGGAGTTTCATGGGGTTTTCTCCTATGGGAGTCTTCTTGATACAGCTGAAGCCTTCTGGTGGTGTTGACGGTGGTGAGGATGGTACTCGTTTTCTTTTTTCCTTTCCCTTAAATTCTTTCACAATCAGCTGTCCATTTTTAATAACAGCATATTTGCCTGCCAGTGTCGCTTCTTTCATTTTTGGGATTAGGGCCCTGTTGGCTGCCATGATGTCTTTGGGTAGGTCCTCCGTCGCATAGACATTTTTTGGGAACAAGGTGTTGTTTTTTAGTATTAGGTTTTTCCTCCACTCCAATGTTGTAGTTATCAAGATTGGTCTGATTTTTTCGTTATTTTTCTTTCCCACTCTGTAGGCGTTGCTAAGTTCCCATTTGTCCCACTCATTTTCTTTAGTTTTCTCACTTATCCCGTTAAGATAGGTTAATACAGAACTCATCAGCTGTTCATGGCTGGTTTCCACTTCTGGTATTCCATGTAAGAGTAAATTGTTACGTCTCGAAATTCTTTCTAGTTGAGTAATTCGTGATTTTAGTTGGCTTACTTCTGTTTTTAGTACAATATTTTCTTCCACTAAAGGTTTTATTTTTTCTTCCAATGTATTAGCTAGGCTTATATTTATCGCCTCTGTTTGTATTTTTAACTCCTGCTTTAGTTTCTCGAATAATAACTCTGTTTGTATTTCCATTGTGGTAATTATTACGATAGATATGTTTTCCCGTAAAACAGATAGATTATTCTTGTCTAACTAGTAAAATTGTATGTGGTTACTACCTAAAAACTCAGTAATTACTACCGCACAATCAAATCCATAGTGACCATACCAGTGGCGTAGCGTGCCTTGGCGGGGCCCCGTATAAAAATTTGTTTGGGGGCCCTTAGGAAGGGTAAAGATTTCTCACAAAAACGTACGTTGGGGGCCCCCATGGCCCGGGGGCCCCGTATAATTGATACGGAAGATACGGCGGTAGCTACGCCCCTGGACCATACTAGTAATAAAACAAGGTCGATTTTAGTTTATTTATTTTTATGCAATTAGTGAGTTTTGGTTGACTCAGTGACAATATGTGCTATGTGTAAAAAAAAATATGGTGACTACGCTCTTTACAGACACATGTGAATGGCATGCTCCAGGACTCAGACATGCCGTCGTCGGCCAGTGCGCTGTACCGAAACACGAGGCAGCAATGTGTGCAGATGCACATTGACAAGACCAACATATCAGTCACCAAAAGGTACAGATCGAGAATGAGATGCGCGGGGCGCTTCAGTGTTTCAAAGCTTTTACGCCATCTACATCACCTCTAAAAATTAAATTCTAAAGCTTTACAGTTGTATACACGTCACAAACCACATCACGTGTTCCGCGTCAAAAACGTTTTGGTAAAAAAAAAAATATTTGCCTGCCCCTGCCTCTACATAGCAGCCGTGACAAGCACTGGAAAACTTATTTATTTGCATTGGAATGAACGTTACGGCTTTTATGCCAGGTGGAGCGGCACATCGGGGGATTGTAACTCCATTATATCGACCACGCGCGACTCGCGACGCTCTAGCAATACATAATAGCACAGGATTTCTATACATTTAGGATTAATTACATGCATTACATTATTCCTCCATTTGTTGCATGTATAAAAGGTATTTATTTGTGATTAGTATCTCGAACAGATACCACCACTCTTCATTATTTCATTTCGTTAGAGGCTTTACCTCTTTATTCATAAGCATAATTATTTTATTATATTATTATTATATGTGAAATGGCTTTATACCTGAAAACGTAAATACTTATAAAATGTAATTTTTAGTAATCTAATTACTTTTAAATAAAACTAATGTATTTTTTTTGCTACTTGACATGTAAAATATTATTTTTTACCAATAAATGCTATCTATCTATCTATCTATCTAATTAGGTATCTCAGATATAGCTTATCTCAGTTTTTGTCTAACGCACGCCTCTGAGAGTCACCGCTATAGCTCGTGTCATCCACGATGACGCGCAGATTTGTCAAATCTAACCTTTAATAATATGACAATACGAGTCATGCACGCTTCTTCGAGAATGACAAGATCTATATACTCGTGCAGTGTCCTGTGTTTAACACTAGTAAATATTTGGAACAGAGTGACGTTCGGCGACGAGCCCGCAGTGCAGTCCGCCGACACAAGTTTGCGCATGAACCAGCTCGCGGCCAAGTACCTGAAGGCCGCGCCGGCGCCCGCGCCGCGACAGAACGAGATGAGCTTCGCTACCAAGAACTATATGGAGAGACACAAGATTTTACAAGGTACTGACACCCCAATTACAATACAGTACCTTTGACCGCCAAAGATGTCAATTGCCACTGCCCTATATGAATCCTTCATTCCGCCAAAGGGTTGACTTTTGTTTTCTTATTTCAGGACAAAGTTCGTCAAGACGCGCCACACAAGTTGAGATACCCCGGTTTTTAGATATTACTACTTTAAAACAACAACCAAAGTTGTTATAGCATATTGTTATCGATTTACTGTATATTGATTATGAGTGTATTTTAAGACAAGGGTACTTTAATGTATTTGCTAAGTTATTTATATAAGTAAATAAAACAACATGAATTCTCATTGAACAGACATTTATTTCTTTTAATAAACTCCAGATAAAAATAACAGGGTTAAAATCTCGAATTGTAAAGTGCTATCGCCGAGAGAAGAGAAAAATATCAAAAGTCACATTCATCTTAAAACCGCGTAGTAACGTTTAAAAATACAAGAAATATAAATTTGCAATGGGATCATAGGATTACCAAATTTAAGGATGTTTTTGTGCCAACGACAAACAAATTATAAAGTTTGGTAATCTCCATACAAAGTGGTGTTCCCCAGTGTTGTCATAGATGGCATAACACAGCAGGTCTCCTGCCCTCAACCTCATTTTAAGGATATAAATGATTTGGGACTTTAGTCGACACCTACAGATATCTAATTGCAAACCTCTTAATTATGTTCAAAGGAAACACTAGGTTGGGAGACAAAGATATAGTTTGGCAAGCCATTTCCGTCAGAAGAAAAAGGCGATAAATTAAATAAAAATGTAGGCGCAAGGGTTGTCCTCATATAAGAACATTTGATTTCTCTACTGACATTTCTACGCGCCTTTTTCTACTGACAAAGTGGGTTTGCCAGAGGACCAAAGTTTAAAGTAGGAATATTATAGAAATACAGAGGAACACAATTTGTACAGTGATACGCAGTTGGACTATTTTTCTGTGTATATGTACACTCAGCTGCAGAGATATCTGACTTAATTGCATACAAAATTCTAAGCAGGTGATGTGAGGTCTTATTAAAATTGACTACGAGTATGATCACTCAAGAGCAAATAAAATAAGGTGAGATTCGTACACTCCTCGATTCGTTTAATTCTGGTAGGCAGCTAACCGCACTACAACACCGTTTACAAATATCTTCCAGGAAGCTAGTGCTTTCCTCTACGGCAGGCTTGTGAGTACATAATACAGTGTATGAGTATATAAGGGCAAAACTAACTGAATAAAAAATCTCGTATTAGACCCGTTTTTCACATTTAACGTGATTAACGTTTTATTCAAATAAAACCTTTCTATTGGCCAGTCTTGCCGTTGGTACTTCATAACAGTGGAAGACGGGTCTAGGAGTACCTACCTAGTAAGATTACAAATTTTCTTGAGTTTGTGCTGAAAGTTACCGTAGTAGCAATGAGAATTTGAAATAGAGGTGGATTGTCAAAGAAAACTTTGTAGCCACGTGAGCCACAGTAAATTTACTGCCACCTTTCGACACATAATTAAAATTTTAACAACGTCATTTGACTTTGATCCATTCTTTCACTGATATGTGATAATTTGTTAAATATCAAAAAGTGGCGCCATCCATTAGATTAGATCAAAGGCCAAATCGTTTCCGAGCGATGGCGCCACAACCTTTAGCCGTTGCCCGGTAAGATGGCGCCACCTTTGATATTTAACTAATTTAACACATCAGTGAAAGAATAAGGATCTAAGTCAAATGGCGATCTTAAAGTTATAACCATGTGTCGAAAGATGGCAGTAAATTTACTGTGGCTACAAAAATGTCTTTGACAATGCACCTCTATTTCCAATTCTCTTTGGTAGTAGGTACCCTACAGTCGACGCCAAATTACATATTTCGCCTTATATTTGACTTCGACTTTACATATTTTTAGTTTTATATGTTTAATCTGATATTGTTTAAAACAACATGGATATATTGTTAAAAAAAAGGATTTCTTTCAATATGGAGAAAGACAAACATTGCTGCGAAACTTTTTGAGAAATGAGATCAGAAAATTCGTTAATATTATACCAACTTCTGTTTATGTTCAAATGAAACATAGTTCGTATGGCTAAGATTACAGAACAAAATAAGTGAGACTAGTTTGAACCTCTGCATCTCTGAATGTAATGCGACGGGAGCCCAGCAGGGTTACCTAGGTATTTAAATGATTTCTATTAATACTCCTATCCTCTCTCGCAACGCAATTTCACGTTACTGAACAATTGATAAACTCTGCTAAATATATCATCTATTATCAATATAAATAAGAATGCTTTGTCGTAGGACGAGTTACACCTTCAATTTTATTTGAATAACTGTATAAACTAGGTACTATTTTTGTATGAAGTCACCGAAGCGGGTCTCGGGTCTTTCCGTCGAGGACATAGATTGTCCTAAGAGACATCGCAGCATCTACTTTAAATAGACATTTACGATCTACACATGTAACATTTAGTAGCTTATACTTTAAGCGTAGATGACATTTTTGGAAAGACCCTAGTAAGCAACAGGTTCCGATTTCGCATAAAGGGTCCACGGAAGACCCTGCCTAGTTCTCAATGGCGTGTCTAGACAACTTTCCTACACATGTGCGGTACAGATCGCTCCCAGATATTTAAGTAATGCCCAAGAGTACATGTATTTAAGAGTACTGTAGAAATCGGTACACGGCGGGAAGAACTTGTTAACTCGAGAAATAAAATTACATAGGTTCAAATTTCTTCTGTTTGATCTCCCGCGTTATCAACTTCTTCCCGCCGTGTACGGAAATATAGGCTACAAACCGCATCAAAAGAGAACGAGTTCGTTCCACGTTATTATAAAAATCGGACCTACCACTTACTACCGAAATCTTGTTAAGGGGTATCCAAACCAATTCCTAAATAGCCATAATCATTTCCATAACAGTCTTCCCCTGACAAAACTTCGATGCAAGATTAAACTAACTTAAAACCTAGGTACTTCGTAAACACATCCCGCTTCGATGTTAATGGTAATAATTTAATGTGAGTCATTCTGTCGCGCTGATCATATCTGCATACCACAGTTGCATACTGCATTTGGACTAGTTCGATTTCTGTAAGTGTCTCATAATATATAATTGAAACATCATTCAATCGAGTTTAATAATAATATTGGTGCTGCTGATATGCTAAGCGCGGCTATTGTCGGTCTGTTGGTCCATGAATAGTGTGCTGTTCCTAGGGCACGTTTAGGGCGTAGTCAACGCTAAAGCGTCTACAGAACTGACTTGAATAGTTTTTATGGTATTAGTGTACTTTCATCCATTTCTTACTTTTAAACAAGGCTTTTGCTGATACCATTGTTTAAACCGCGGTACCCAGAGAATAGGTAGTCAGATGATTATCAGTAGGTACCAATAGGCACCTAAAATTGATGGTTTGAAGCACCCCAAACGTACCCAAGGATCTTTTGAGTAACATACAATCTAACGAATCTTTGGTTGGCCAGTGGCTCAAACCGCTACATAAAATATTGACATTTATTTATCACTACTGTTGAAAATAACATTGATATTATATGACATTTATTCAGGGGTCGGATAACATTACACAAGATGTGGATTAGGTACATGCATTACTATAGTAATCTATGGAGGTAACCACCTGCATTCCGTCAACAAATGACTTCCCGAAAGCTAACGAGTAACGATGCAACTCAATCCGGTGAGTTGTCAATAAGAATATTTTATTCAGTCCTAGCCGTCCGCTCAGATTTGGTACCGCCCCTAACCTCCCTATATTGTAAATTTAACATTTATTTATTTTTTAATTTTTACGTTTTTTTTTACAAGTAGATATCACATAAAATGATTTCAATATAGTCTCCAAATAACTATTAGTGACTACAGATAACAATTAGTAGGTAAGTTTTAATTTCAACATGGAATGATTTCGCGTACTAGACTGCACCCATGAAACAGTAACGTTTAGATCAAATTTACAAGTTCGCCAAAAAGGCCTCATTACCTTAATCACAGAGAAATGTACTCATATAGACACGTTGACAAACATATACAAGTCAAAGTGATTATTTAAAAACGTTTTCTTATCTAAAACAAATTATTGTTTATTTGTGTATATATATGAAAGTATATTTGTGGTTTTTATACGTCTCTAGCTAGATACCGCTTGACTATTCTTGGTACAGACAGTGTGAACGATGTGATTAATTATGGAAATTTTCGATAATAACAATACATATTTATAGGTCATGGATATAAGTAAACAGTGAAGTGATTTGCATAGGCCTATTACAATCGTCGAGATAAAACAACATCATGCGTGGTTTCCATGCCATGAAGATAGTTAACGGCTACGTCCCAGCGTAATATAATATATATTTCAGAAATACCTATTTATTAGGTAAACATATATATAAATTTAACATCTTCGTACTAGTGTTTTAAGATTCATTTCCTATTCTATAAAGAGATCTTATGTTGCTATCAGTTTGGTTCTTTCTTTGGTTGGCCGAAGGGCCTCTCCTCACTTTTCTTTATATTTATACCCTCCGAAATATCAAGGTACAATATCATTGAAAATAGTTACTACTAGAGGTCCATCTCTGTAAAGACAGTAGTTATTGTTATACTTAGTAAATACTGTTTCAATTCTCTTGCATCGCAAAATGTAATAAGTTTTAATTAAGTCTAGAAGATAATCAAATTAATTGGATGGCACTTCTTTTCTGGTGTCCTAATAGACATTTAAGGTATAATTTCATTTAGAAATTCGTTAACTTAGCTATGTTATTAAGAAGTGACTGTGAGATTTATAAGTTACCTATGTCAGTTAATAATTTCGATTTTTCCATGTCATTGTAATATCGGCTAGATATTGTTGATGACCCTACCTAATGGTTTAATAATACCATTATTTTGACGATCAGCAGATTTCGAAGGTATACTCGATAATGTCATAAATAAGAATGATTATAGGTAAACATCATTATCATCATTAGGTGCATCATTCACGTTATTGTGTCGTTTCTAACGTGTATTCCTGAGTAGGTAGTGTCGGTACCTACATTACAACACAAATCTGCTGATCGTCACTATTGTATAAGTACCATACATGGAGTGTAGATTTTTACTTAAATATTTACATTTAGAATCTTAAGATTCTTAATAATATAAATATAATGTTTTATTTATTATAACTAGTGTATGAAATGCTTTTTATAGCATTCCGTATTGTTTGTCTTTGACAATTTGTTAAAACCGCCTTTCTAATATTTTGAGCATTTATTTTGTGCATAGAAATCTAACTAAATTGCCAGAAAGTCAAAGTCAGTTCTTTTCATTTATTGTAATTTTATTAATGTTAGTACTTGTTTTTTTAAATATAATTATTTCAAGTTAAGTACTTTACTAGGCAAACCCATCAACCATTTTGATTTGGATGATAATTTAATAGTACCTAATGGGTACCTATTTTATATACGTATCTGAATAATAATGTTAGACGAAGTTATCCACCCACAGATGAGGGCTTTATACAATTATATTGACAATACAGCGGTAAGTATCGTCTTACTAGCTACTGCGCAGTCCGCACTACCCCTTCCCCGTCAACCTCGACATTATATCACATCTTTTCCATTACCTAGTTAATTTATTTAGGACTAGATAGAACCACGATTGGAAGGCCGGATTCCACCAGTGTTAGTGGAATCTCGCCTTAAGAGATACTACCGTGTATGTGATCCGGGAGACATCTGAATGACTATTCATATTAGAAAAGTCGACGTCAATGTTTATCGCAGTGGCAAACAAAGTACCTAGATACACTCACGGTCATGGTCAATTAGATCACAAACTCAGAGTATCGCTTTAATAAACATATAATTAATCTACATTCACAGCGGAACCTACTCCAAATATATTTGGTATACTTCAAAGATATCAATAATATAGAGTAAAATTTGTAAATAGACTAGATCAGTTTTAAGTTGTGCACGGTTTAGTCTCGCGACGTGGATGGTCGCGGCTCCGCGGGGGCGCGCGACGTGGATGGGCGCTGGTAGTCAAGTCGCTGGAGCCCCGAGGGCCCGGGCTGAGGCTCCGCCTGCGCTCGCGCGGCCGCCTGAGGCGGAGCCCCCTGGGGCAGCAGCGCCGCTGCCTGGAGCAGCGCGGCCGCACCTTGAGGCCGTGGCTGCGGGAAAGATACGTGCATTAGCTGTCGAGACTTTGTTAATAACGCAAAATTGCAGACTATATTCAATTTGTTCACTTTAATCTAAGAAAAATGCCATGAAAAAACTCACACGGAAACTAGACTATTTGTATTACCATGGGCAGACTCCAACCTAAACCTAAGGGTTTAAATTAACTCGACCAAAAATATTAACAGAAGTATTTTTTCAAAGTACCTCATTGAGATACACTGAAAAAAAATAGATAGCCGAACTGGTTTTGTAACTTTACTAAATAACTAAACTACGGTTATAAGAAAATAAACTTTGCATAAATTTACAAACTTATTTTGTAGTGTATACCCAGTACCTGAACACTGATAGCCAAACACGGTTTTGTAACATATAACACATCCACATAGTTCGCAAGTCCCAATTTTTGTGTAAACAGTAACCAAAATTTTGTTACAGTTATGCAAACATTTCTTTCAGTGTATAAGCCCACATTATGGTCAAATTTTCCGTCACAAACTTCGCGCGGTGCGCCATATCTTTTGTTTCGTTCCAATATCCTAGCTTAAAACCCCTGCCTTAACAGAAATAAGCGTAAATGTAGTGTTTTGCAGGGGTGGTGTGAAAATAAGAAACCCTTTGGAAAGTGGCGTTTAATTTGCAGAAAACAAAAAACTGTCTTAACGAAAGTTGAGTACCTGGTCCACAGAGACTGACTGGCGCGCGTAGGCCCCGGCGCCGAGGTTCCCGTGCGGGATCTTGTACACGCGCACGCAGCGGGACGACGACGCCGACGTCGGCGGTGTCGGCGGCTGCTCGGTCGAAGCCGAACTTGACACTGAAATAAAGTGCCGTTCGTCAGTCCTATGGAATCTGTAATTCTGTAAGTCAGAGAGCCATTATCATCTGTTTGGAAACTGATTTATTTCTGCCAATTGATAAGTAGCCGATATTCAACAATCTTGAACGTGTTGTCATTGTACATTGCTCTACAAATAAAACGAAATGCGGGGAGTTAGGCGGCGACACGCGCGTCGTGAGCTGCAACAACGGGCGTATAGTGTCGTGCTCTGAAGACAGCGAGCTGCTGCGCCGGCTGGACGTTGACGCAGTGGCAGTTACCTTGTGGGGAGTTAGGTGGCGACACACGCGCCGTGCGCTGCAGCGGCGGGCGTATAGTGTCGTGCTCTGAAGACAGCGAGCTGCTGCGGCTGGACGCTGACGCAGACGCCGCGTCGGCGGCGCGGGCCGCAGCACTTGTGCACGGCTCGTTGCTACTGCAAGCGTAAATAGCTTTATTAACGAATTCACACAAATAAAATCGTGATACTTTTTACCTATACAAACAGTTCCGTTACTCCCACGGAGGTAGCACACTTTTGCTGCGATTCAGTAGCAATGCAGCCGCGATACAGTATCGATGCAGTCGCGATGCTATCGTCGCTGTGGTCATATGTCAATACCCTCGCACACGTAAACACGATTATGCTGAATCGCTGCAAAAAGAGGGGTAGCTGCCCAGGGTCCTATAAAAAAGACATCAAATTTCGGTGTTTTCTGATCTGTTAGCCTTCTACTGATATTCTTTATGATGCCAACAAATCTCACACCTATACTATGATGTTATCATAGATCGAAGTCCTGGGCCTGTGAACCTAAAACAAGGCCTTTGGGCTGTTATCACATCTTTGAAAAAAAAACTGGGCGGCCCTCAGATTACCCTCAGATTTTAACAGACTACTGTGTTCGTAGGCCGACACTGACCTGTCGTCTCCATCAACGGAGTAGGGCTGCTGCCGCTGCCGGATCTGCTCCATGCTCTCCGGGGGCAGGCCCAGGTTGGCCTCGTCATCGTCATTGAGGGGCACGTACTCGGGCGCGCATGCTACGTAGAATATGTCCTGGAAACACATGAGTTTGATTCGTAGGCACCTTTCACCGGTGATAAAGTATGGGTGCAAATGAAGTGGGCGCTCGAGCGGCGGCCACTAGCGTATCCAATGTTAGTTAAATGTAAATATATGTATCTGTTCATGTCGGTCACAAGGTTGTTGTACATGTCGCTGCACTTGTCACCCTCTTCTCACTTTGTCCTCTCATCTATGAAAGGTTAACTGGAAGAGATCCTTCAAAGGTATACGTTCGCCTTTGTACTTAGCTTTTTCTAAATGCAAGTCACCTTGTGTTTTCGTACAATAGTTTACTACTACTTCTACTAAATCTCCATATCACACACAACCATAAACGCATTACGTAAACGGGTAATCGGATGAAATGAACTAAAGCGTAATAATGCATTTGCATCCACCAAACTGCCATCGTTAGACTGCACGTGTTCGAGGACGTATTAATTAAGCCGGATGACGTGGCGTGGCACGTTACTGACAACGGGCACCTGGAGGCTGGTTCGAACTTATAAATTGATGTTAATTTCATCTCATTTTGATATCATTCTCCCGTGTACCTTAATCGTGCAACCAACGCATCAACATTTTTGAATTTTTGTGTGTTGTATTGTAAGTGATGTAAGATTAGATGTGAGCGTAGATGTTACGGAAGGGCGCGCATTTTAGAACTGTTTTATCACCACTGAAGTATTGTATAATTATTAGTAAGTTCAATAACCAAAAAGTTTAAAGTTTGAATGCTGCAGCAGGTATTTATCGCCGAGTGACTGTTGCATAAGTGCTAGATTCCTGTTAATCCACCTAAATAACCTATATCTTCCTGCTCACGATGCAATACTTAACGACTTAGAATGAGATGCTAATAGCACATTACAACTTTTTCTGTTTTGTGACGAGCGAAAATAGACCGCACTGTTCTTTCAACAACACAATAATTGGTGAGTCTTCTTTACTGACAACTGGTTACTTTATGTACCTAAGTGTGATTTGACGCGAAGATCATACTACTTATAGCCTCAATTGGCATTACTATGGCTTTATATATATATATATACATAGTCCTCCTCATCGTTTTCGATGACGGCTACCCTAAATAAACATTATGGACGTTGTCTATGGCTTTTACATAACTTCACAAGTGTCTCCCGCGTAACCGGACAACTTAACTATCTAAGGTATGTTTGCATCCTTCAGTCTCACAGTAGCTTAAATCATGTTATTCTTATTTCGAAGTAGTACTTACGCGTTGTCCACACAGCAGCTTAAGGCCGGGGATGCAGGCGGCGTGCACTAGCGAACCGTTCGCCACCAGGCGTATCTCCAACAAGTCTTCGGCGAACGCCATTATGTATGGGAAAGCGTTCACTGCAACATATGATATGCTTCATCACATATCCATACTAAACAGAAAATGTTCAAATAAAGGTCTAAAGCGCCGAATAAAATGGATGGAACTGAGACCTGGCAATAACCTGATTATTGAAGGAACGCGATTTTGTATAAACATTGTCCATCTTCTTTTTAGGGTTCCGTAGCCAAATGGCAAAAAACGGAACCCTTATAGATTCGTCATGTCCGTCTGTCTGTCCGATTATGTCACCGCCACTTTTTTATTAGGGTTCCGTAGCCAAATGGCAAAAAACGGAACCCTTATAGATTCGTCATGTCCGTCTGTCTGTCCGATTCTGTCACAGCCACTTTTTTCCGAAACTATAAAAGCTATACTGTTCAAACTTGGTAAGTAGATGTATTCTATGAACCGCATTATGATGTTCACACAAAAATAGAAAAAAAAACAATCAATTTTGGGGGTTCCCCATACTTAGAACTGAAACTCAAAAAATCTTTTTTCATCAAACTCATACGTGTGGGGTATCTATGGATAGGTCTTTAAAAATGATATTGAGGTTTCTAATATCATTTTTTTCTAAACTGAAAAGTTTGCGCGAGAGACACTTCCAAAGTGGTAAAAAGTGTGTCCCCCCCCCCGTAACTTCTAAAATAACAGAATGAAAAATCTAAAAAAAATATATGATATACATTGCCATGCAAACTTCCACCGAAAATTGGTTCGAACGAGATCTAGTAAGTAGTTTTTTTTTAATACGTCATAAAAATTAAAAAAAAAAATTTTTTTTATCAAACCCATACGTGTGGGGTATCTATGGATAGGTCTTCAAAAATGATATTTAGGTTTCTAATATCATTTTTTTCTAAACTGAATAGTTTGCGCGAGAGACACTTCCAAAGTGAAAAAATGTGTGTCCCCCCCCCCTGTAACTTCTAAAATAACAGAATGAAAAATCTAAAAAAAATATATGATATACATTGCCATGCAAACTTCCACCGAAAATTGGTTCGAACGAGATCTAGTAAGTAGTTTTTTTTTAATACGTCATAAAAATTAAAAAAAAAAAAATTTTTCATCAAACCCATACGTGTGGGGTATCTATGGATAGGTCTTCAAAAATTATATTTAGGTTTCTAATATCATTTTTTTCTAAACTGAATAGTTTGCGCGAGAGACACTTCCAATGTGAAAAAATGTGTGTCCCCCCCCCTGTAACTTCTAAAATAACAGAATGAAAAATCTAAAAAAAATATATGATATACATTACCATGCAAACTTCCACCGAAAATTGGTTTGAACGAGATCTAGTGAATAGTTTTTTTTTAATACGTCAATAAATAAAAAAAAAACATTTTTTCATCAAACCCATACGTGTGGGGTATCTATGGATAGGTCTTCAAAAATGATATTTAGGTTTCTAACATCATTTTTTTATTTATCCGTGGCTTTATAAACAGCTTCATGGTAGAAAAGGGAATTTGTTATTACATAAATAAAATTGACATCAAGACAGGACATCAAGTTAAGGAAACTTAAAGACGAAGGTAAAAAGTTTTCTCATTAATGCCAATTATAAAGTGCCTTGTTTAAACTTTTTGTAATTAATAAAAGTTCTAAGGGTGCAGTTCTGAAAATGGCTAATCATAAATCAAAGATTGGAAGAGAAAGAAAAACAACAGCTGGCCTCTCAAAACATCCATAACTTTTTAACTACAATTTTTATATCTTAGAAACGAGTTACACAGTAAAAAATTAATGTTAGTAATAACTGTAATAATATTAAAATAAGTTTATGGCAAAAGTTAAATTTTTGGTAGAGATCAGACCAGATGAAGCTCAGTTGTTGTCAGGTGTCCATGGGCGGCGGTAAACGCTTACCATCAGGTGATCCGTCTGCTCGTTTGCCTCCTCTACCATAAAAAAAAAAGTTGCCAACGATTTTGATAGCCCAGCCTGTGCAAGTGTTAAGTAAACGTCATAATTTCATAAGTTATCGAAGATTTTGTTCAGTATTGAACTAATTAAGGGTTGAAGATCCGATTACGACGGGTCAGGAAACTTTGGAAGAGAAGAGGCATGCACGGTAGAATCTAAACTGGTGTCAGATGGAACACTATTACACTTCTATAAGATTCTGTAGGTAAAATATAGGTACAATCAGCCAGATCAATATGAATTAACGTATAGCTCGTGTCATTCACGACGAGGCGTGCCTTCACTCGTATTGTCATGTTATTAAAGGTTAGATTTGACAATTCTGCGCGTCATCGTGGATGAATCGAACTATAGGCTTTATGTCAAAGTTTAAAATGTTAACGGGCACTTGACATTAATAAAAAACTTAGGTAATTTTAAAAATGCTTACATAAAACCGCTTAGATAAAATTATGGCGTCGCGTCGGAACTTAGTTCTATGAAATTCTGTAGGTATAATATAAGTAGGTATAATAAGTAACGTTATCATAAATTAAGATATTCTTTGTTTCCTTAAAGTTTAAACTTTTAACGGGCATTTCCTGTTCTTTCATTTGACATTAATACAAACTTGGGTGATTATTTAAAAGTATTTCGAACGAGCCAGCATCGCTTTGTGAACATTTGTGACCCTACTCGGATGAGTGTAGACATCATGTAGGTCATAAAGCTATTTATCTAAGATTTATTGTCCCAAGAATTATCTTAGTACCTATAAATGGTCTCTGTTCTGACAGGTTTCAATATCACATTAAACCCAAATACAATCTAAATACGAATACAAGGACAAAGCCACCTTTGACATAAAAGCGTTTGCAAAATGAAGGTAACCCTACCTATATTCGTCTCGGTAAAATCTGACATTGACTTAAATCAACCTAGTAAGCTTAGGCGCAGATCCATGTCCTAGCCTAATTACTTTGTCAATTTCGAGAAGCTGCTATTGTACGAGTAACTCAATCCACTTGATCGTGTCTACGTCCAGCGGGTCTAAGATGGTTGCTCTTTCATCGTCTGCCATCATGGCCGTCACGTTACAATTTGTGGGTGCGAGAGTGACGCATGTCACGAGAGACGATAAAAGCGCAACCATCCTATCCGTCCAAGGCAGGTTTGACTTTGACGTATCCGTTTTATATAACGTTAACTAATTTAGGATCCGCCAGATCAAACGATATGGCCGAGAGGTCGAACCGCGGTCACATGCCCTAATTTTGTGATTTTAACAAAGTTTTCACAGAAACTGGAAAAACGTTACCACAGCCGCTGCACTGTAATCGATTTTTTGAACGTATACATCGTCTATTAAGAGTTCTCCGGTTACCACAATACGTTAGTGCGGTATACTATACGGTCGTATGTCGATAAATTTAAAGTAGACGATATGTACTGTAAAACTGGCGATAAATTAAAACACGACCGAAAGCGAATTTCCTACTTTTCGCACTTGTATTGTAATGTAGTATTACAGAATGCGACTTAAATATTATATTATGCCTGCCTGATGCCTGTCGTGACCACTTATTGATAATGATAATGCTTTTATTGTCAGTCAGAATTAGGCAAAAATAAAAGCATAATCTAATACAAGTAATGAAAAAGTTAAACGATTTTTTTACAACACTATATTTTCTAAAAACCTTATAAGCGATAACAATATTTATGGGTAAAGTAATAGCTATAAATTTTACACCATTCAGGATCGTAAGCTACAGCAATTACCGTTCGCAAAGCGTGCAGGAAATCTTTTGTATCTACGGAAATTGCAAGACCTAAAACTTATTCTTCAGGGTGTCAGCGACCCGAGGCACCCTTTAAAGTGCAGTTAAATGCCTGACAATCTACGGTAAATTACTAAAATATATTTCATGCTGCTTTATAAATTGATTCTTTGCTACTTTGCCGAGCCAAGGACCTATTCGTGTTCTTGTCGTTCACGCTAATTATGCTGAGATAGTTTTTGTTTTGTATAAAGTATGTGTTTATGAGAGATTTTTACCTTAAAATAAAGTGAATGGTTCTTACCGACGGCTAGCGGCACGGAAGTCCAGTGAAAGTCGTATTCGGCCTCACTCTCCAGCCCGCGGTTGGTCAGCCTCTCGAAGTGGCAAGTATCTGTGGAACATTCACTAGTTATTATTAAGATCATAACCCTTTTTCTACCACCAATCCACAAAGGGAAATTGGGGACTTTAACGGTACGATATTTGCGTTGTGTTATGTCTGCATACAGGATGGTTAAAAATTAATGGGCCCTGGAGGAAAAGTACTTTAAAACCTTAAGTTAGCCCATCTTGCTTAATAGACTTATTTTTTATTTTTTAAAAGAAACAATGCTGCATTGACACATAAAAAAAAAACAATTCGCTTCTCTAAATTACTAATTGCTTCGAAGGAAGTCGGTCATATAATTGTGATCGAACTTCACTTACAGGTAAGTTCGTTTAATCACTAAATATACTTGTGTACTTTTTGATTTTATGGATATTTTGTACGTCAGACGAGAAATTTTAACATTAACTTTTTGTCGGTTCTATTGCCGAACGAGACATGAGATTTTTTTTTAATGTAGTTTTATTTATTTTTAAAAATAAATGTATGTTTCCTTTAATGAGGTAACTTAAGGTTTTAAGGTACTTTCCCTGAAGGGCCCATTATTATTTTTTATTTTGTAGGTATATGTATATACAGACATTACAGACGCGTAGAGAGTGTATGGAACGCTAGCTAGTCGTACAACGAGCTACACGGTAGCAAATGTAGCTTTTTCGTCGGTGATATGATAAGTTTAAATACCGCTTTTTTCATTAGATATAGTACCTATTTGTTTTAAGGTTTGTTTTAAACGGCATCCATTGATTCTGGTTGTATGTTTGAGCCGTTTGGGGTGGAGACACTCGAGCCCTGGGGACCCGGATGCGACGGGTGACCAGAGGGCTGGTTCTTTCCTTGCCCAGCGAATTGGCATCGCCATACAGCGCGGTAATGCCACCAGTCTTCTGCGCACCTTACCATCGGGCGACGAGCTAGCCCCCATTTTTTTATTTGCAAATATATGTAAATAGATATGTTTCTTTACTTTAGTTATATTCTTTTTTGTATTTCATGCGTTTTAATAAGTTAGTTTAAATATATTATATTAAAAATGTTCTATAATTATGATATTCAATACATAATTTTTACTTGTTTTACATGTTTCGCATAACACAAAAAAGTATGCGGTATGTAATAGGTTCCTGTTTTCATGAAAACACAAGGTCAATATTTCAATCAGATATTTCTGTGATTTCAATGACCGCAAAATAAAAGTATCTATACGTCCTATACTATATGGGAAGGGTTTTGCAATTGTCTACTCGTATGTCTGTTTCTAATATGGCTGTATTTATCCCTATTTTGCCGTCTGTGTAGATATTGATTGATAACTAGTACCTATATATAGTTTAAAGAAAATTGCGAAGAAAGTCAATAAAGCAATAGATAGGAAGATAAGTACATATTTTCAATCATAATATCAACTATGCTAATAGAAAAATATTTACTCAAATAATTCGTTCTCATTCGTTCGCTTTACCTCCCAAATAATATTGCCGCGCATGATATTTGTCAGAGAGAAATAGAGTCTTTGATAAGTTTGAATACTTGGGTCATTCAAGAGCGTGCATCATAGTTGCCAAGTAACCATGTCGGTCCGTTTCACGTCTGTAAATACGTATAAACGATGTGTCACGTGCGTGGTCTCTTACTACTGACCGCTCTGCATAAAATAAATAAACAGGCCAAGTCGAACGTGCACTGACATCAAACTGATATGGAAATCACCGTGAGCTGTCATTAGTAGGTACGTTCGAATTGGCTTGTAGGACTTCTGTTTAACAGATTAACGTTTAAGCTCAAAAAATCATCACAGAAAATTGTAATCAGTGGAGAGACACTAGAGCGTTCCGTTCAGGGGGCCTGCCGCGAAAACCGAAATTCGCAAATTGCGGGGATCTTTCTCTTTTACTCTCACTAAGACGTAATTAGAGTGACAGAGAAAAATGCCCGCAATTGACGAATTTCGATTTTCCCGGTAGCCGCCCAGCTCAGAAGGCCTACTGCGAACCACGTTCGACGTGTTGCCTCTCTGTCGCACTTGTAAATTCGTACGTAAGTGTGACAGAGAGGCAACACGTCGAAAGTGGTTCGCGGTAGGCCCTCAGCATTGCTCCGAGCAATTACGAGTATTAGGGATGGCAAAACTTGACGTCCCTTTGCGTGCACAACCACAGATAAATGAGACATGAATTTTGACAACCCTAAATAGCCGAAAGGGATAATGTCATAGATTACAAAGAGACAGCATGATTTGTGCCTGAATTGCTGAACTTCGGTTTTGTAGGCAGTGTCATTTCGGTACTATTCTTTTGTCGTAGCCTATGCGTTTGGTACAGTCAGCATCAATAGTAGCGGATGAAACAACGCGCCAAAAGTATCTGATATTCCGGATAACTTTTCCAAATATAGATAAATCTCTAAAATTTACGTTCAAAAGTGTATCTTTTACAGCCTTGATTGTTCTACATATAGAACCATCACTTCTTGCTAAGCTGTTACAGACTGGTAGATACTTTTGAAGCGTTGTTTGATCCGCTACTTTTGATGCTGACTGTACTCGTCATTATAGGTTCGTTTCTCGCACACATCCTGTCGCGTGCGTGGCACTTACACGGGCCACGCAACGCACGCTCCTAGCTGTCTCCGACAGAATGTACTCTACATTTGTAAAGCGCTTCTCGGTCCGATTTGAATAATGCTTATAACTTATAAGAAGTCACAGCGGTACGGTACCGATCAGACAGTGTCAAAAGTGACGTTTTTTGGTTGAAAAATGTCAGTTTTGACAATGACAGATCGGTATCGTAACGCGGTGACTTCTTTCTTATAAGTTTAAACTTATTTCGTGAAACGAAAAACGACTTCTGCTCAGGCCGACGTCGGGCCCAACATCAGGCCGGTTAGCAAGTGTAAGCACACAAGTGTTGTTCCGTGAAATCAATTAGTTTTATGGCGGTCGGTCGGAGTAAGCGCTAAGCAAGCACGCTCAGAGCGTGCGTGTCGAGACCGATGCAAAACTACACCGCTGTATAGTTCGTGTCATCCACGATGACGAGCAGATTTGTCAAATCTAACCTTTAGTAACATGACATTAGGGGTCAAGGCACGCGTCTTCGTGAATGACACGATCTATAGCTATACGCTATGGTAATACTGACGGTTGTAGCAGAGCACGATCTGTCGGTCCCGCTCGTCGCCTATGCGCAGCGCGTTGACGAGGGTGCCGCGGCGTTGCTCGGCGTTGTCAGCTCGTTTCACGCACTACAAAATAATGATATTAAAAATCTATAATTTTACGTACTAAAATCTATAGGTCTAATATTTATCTCAAGCGGTTGGTAAATAAGTTACGCGGTGATTTCTATTAGAAAGTAGCTGAAAGTACTTGGGATTACAACCAGTATACTAAAACTACTTAATTAACAGCCTTAAATTTTTATATTAAAGGAAAAAAATAATAATATACGCTTCCGGCAGGACCAGAACCCGCAATCCGTGCATTGCTTCTGGAGTGGCGTAAAGATAGAATTAATGGTCTTTCAGAAAATGTCGCTTTGCGCCACACCAGAATACGTGTAAGGCGTGTAGGTTTGTGGTGTGGAAGGTGTATAAGGGAAGCAATGGAAAGATTTGCGAAGTTCTGATTGGCTTCCGTAGCTAAATTTGTTAAGAGCAATGCACGGTTTGCATAGTTTGCTGGTTCAAGTCCTTCTGGAAGCGTAAAATTCTATTTTTTTCCTTTATATAAAAAAATTAAGTATCGCTCGCGTTCCCAATAAATGTGACGGTTTTTGTATGACATGAACTTTAGTTTCTAATTTTTCTCATGTAAAAAAACAATCTACAGCTAAGACATGCGATTTTTTGTCACTAGCCTTTTTTATTTATTTGATAGAAGACGGAAATACAAGCTTGACAGAGTTGACAGTGGTCAGAAATAAGACAATGAAAAGAATTTTGACGTAAAGTCTGCTTATTAATAATTAGTCAAGCGTATAATCAGTACCAAAATATCATCATACCAACCGTTTTAGTTAGCGGTAGACCTGAGTACTGTACTCGCGGACCAGTACTCAAAGATACATCTATAGGTATTTTATAATACGAGATGACAGTACCCTATTATAGGTGATAGCTGCCTCTGAGATAGAGACCTTGATGGCCACGAGTATTAGGGTTTATTACGAGTACAATAAGTCTATCCGATATGGTGGAAGAGGCCTATGCCGACAGGCACACCACACTAAGATACATTTTATAATAGGACAATTTTAAGTATTTTTTGTTTTTACAAGTGATTCATATTATGTGGATTAAAGGCTTATTTAATTTTATTATGGTTTTCGTGTCCTTATTGGAATTCGTAAGGCCACGTCAAAAACTAAGTAAGTTATAATTTTTTGTAACTAATTACTGCTAGCTCATTTTTATTGAAAATAGTTCTTATACAAACTACGCCGACACACCGATAGCGCCATTTAATCTACACGCAGAGCCATCTATTGGTCAATGTTGTCACTAAATTTAATGTATTTGCATCTCACATTTTGCTTAATGAGAGAGTGAGACGCAATGCACATTAGACCAAGAAATTGGATTTGACTGGATTGGACCCTTAGGGTGACCTCATCAGAGAGAGACAAAATTGGACAGGTGGAATACCATCCTTGCTTGTACTTTACGCCGCTAAAGTGGACTCGCCAAGACGAATTACGAGCCCTAAGTCTAGGGTTTTACTTGACAGCTACTGAAAAGTTTCTCTGTTCACCTCGTGTTGCCAACATCAGAGCAACTCAATGGTACCTACCAAATTATAGTGTTGCATAGATGGTAGGATCAATTAGATGTGCTATACCGCGTGCGCCCGTGAGGGACAGAAGATATTAAAAACACCAATGAGCCAAATTAAAAATACGTTTTAACATTCCTGACAAGATACCAAAAACAACCTACGTAATTTGGTCGAGTTATTTGTTGCCCACCATAAGCTATTAGGGAATAAAAAAAACTGTGACAAGGACAATCAATCATAGCGCTAATCTCAGTAATACCTACTTTACCCTCTTGGTTGGAAGGTCAGACGGCAGTCAATTTCGTAAAAAGTAGTGCATAGGCATTCTTGGAATTAGGTGCCAAGCGGAACCCAGGCTTCCATGAGCCGTGGCAAAAAGCCGAGTCAACGCGAGGAAAATGAATCATGGCGGTTGTCACACTAGTTGCGATTTGAGCTCTGATGTGCGAGCGGGATGTCGCTACAATACGCGCCTAGCGTTGTGTCGCTCAAACATAACTTCACTCATCATTCAAGAGGTAGATTTAATGCTGCAAAACAGGTAAATTATTATATCGTACATTGCTTATAATACCTATAGTTAATCTAAAAATACATAACGGGATAAGCTCACCTGCCCACTGCCGCAGTCAACGACCTCCCAGTGATGTTTGTAGCCCGCCACAATTACGCCAGAGTCGTAGTTCAAATACTTAATCAGCGACGGCACCTCGCCCAGCATGACGTCCTGACAACAACAGACGAATTTCAACATTACCTCCTTAACATAGGGTTCATTTTTAGATTTCGTCGGAAGCCATAGCAATCTAACTTTGCCTAAGCAATTTCCCTAGCGTTGTGTAAAAATAGAATGGTATTATGTGTCTAAATGATTACCTGATTGGAATAGAATATTGGTTGAAATTATAATATAATCTCTTAGACTCAGTATACCAAATTGATATAAGTACATTAGATTTTTTATCGATCGAACTTAATGAAATTTTGTATTATTATCAACACTATTTAGGTACTTTGAAAAAGTATACCAAATTGATATAAGTACATTAGATTTTTTATCGATCGAACTTAATGAAATTTTGTATTATTATCAACACTATTTAGGTACTTTGAAAATACTAAGTAATAACTGTACGTGACTGATGGTGGTCCAACCACTATTGAATTTCTCGTTGGATCAAAGGTCATCTAAGAGAAACGAAAGTCCGCATCCGAATTTATGTAATTGCCCTGCAGCACTCAAACGACCTAGTTCCAGGGGGCCTACCGCGAAAATCGAAATTCGCAAATTGCGGGGATCTTTCTCTTTTACTCTCACTAAGACGTAATTAGAGCGGCGAACCTAGGGCGTTTCGGTCGAATTCACGACCTTCAGTTTTTGTTAATGTCGGGCGACAGTACATTGACATTTCAGAATAAACCTTACATAAATTGGGCTGAAGTGAGCCCTACACTTGATTAGGCTATTCTGAAGAAATAGACGTAGTTAGCGAGGACAATTGCGCATCGTATTGCGTGATACTTCTCAGTTAATGACTCACGAAGTCCAATTAAAGAAAAGATTTTGTGCTAACGACATTAGGACACTCGCAGCGTCCAAAATTTCGGAGATAAAGGCAAAACGACATAACTCATACGATTTGCCGATTAAATGCAGTCTTTACTTAAAACGAGTCTCTTTTATGGAAAGTTTAGTAAGTCTATTACTGCCATTACTGGCAACAGCGGGCCTTAAAGGAACTAGTTGACGGACGTTGCTTAATCTGATTTATTCGGATTCATTTCGAAGTTAGAAATTTAAACTACCTACGATTCCTTCGATTTCTTTTTTTTTAGTTATTTATTAGTCTTACGATTGATTACTCATTACACAAACATATCGTATACTAATCTATGGCTATTTTCGAATTGATTTTCTCTCCAGTGTACTGTGTGAATATATAGGTACCTACTTATAAATAGCCCTTTAAGGGTGTAAAACCAAAAATTAGAACGCGACAAAAAATATGGCGCGCCGCGCGAAACGAGCGACGGCCGAAATGCCCATCCCTCACCCTTTTATCTAACTGAATCTGAAAATATACTTCTGGTCAAATATTCTGCTAGGCAGATCCCTCGGTAATATCGCTTATTATATACAATAATTATACTGCTATGGTATGCAGTGCAGGGTAACAATATACATGTATAGTTCGCGTTATCCATAAATCTAACCTTTAATGATATGACAATACGAGTCAAGGTACGCGACGCAGTGACACAATATATACAACTGAAAATTACGGTCCGATTCGAACTTTTAGATACGTCAAACATTTTCTAAAGATACCATATAGATAAGATATGTCTGTGTCAAAAGTGACGTTTCTTCGGTAGTCTATTTTCCGCGTTGATTTTTACGGCACTTGCCCTTGATTAAAATGGAAAAATAATAATATAAAAACTACAATCTTGCGTTAGCCCTCTCTTAACCTTCCATGGAGGCTCCGGTGTGTATTTTGCAGAGCTTGCGAGTACCTTGATATGCACGTAGTCGAAGCCTTTGTCGTTGTCGAGCCGCTCCTCCTCCGCCATGATCAGCACCCGCCTGCTGACCGACACGACGAGGGTGATCCTGCCATCTGCACATAAACACGTATGTTTATACATGTTATATGAAGTGAAATATAGGCACGGGTAGGTAGTTTGGTAGTCCGTGGAGGCGAACATGTTGAGCTTGTAGCCTGGGTAACCATCACAGAAGAAAATGGCATATATTAACTTCGTTGAAAACTAGTGACTTTGCTAAATCCAAGTGGGGTTACTCCGCGCCTCCACCATGTAAAGTGTGCCGCCTAGATTGTGGTGTAAGATAACCGCTCGACGTAGTTTTCTGACTATACATATTTTTATTATCAATCGGCTAGATAACAAATCCCCCTTAATGACTGCCACCTTCGGGATGCCTGCCTGCAGATATTTTATCTTCTAGCAGGGCGATAGTTCTGAATTCAAATGCATAATCGTTGCCAGTTACCTACCAAAAGACTGTGAAGGTTTCAAACCTTCACAGTGCCTAGACTACTTCAAGCGAGCTGCTACCGAATTATTTTCGCAGGGCGCATCTGCTTGCAGTCCTGCATCGGCCGCATGGACCAGACGCTGACGTAGAGCTGAGATAGTGGCACGGTGTACACCTGCGCTGCTCAAGATAACTCAAGCGACTCACTGTGCTCCACCAGGTCGAAGAAGTGCGCGGTCTTGGTGCGCGAGAGGCGCGCCTGTTTGCAGTCCTGCAGCGGCCTCATGGCCCAGGCGCCCGCGTACAGCTGAGCGAGCGGGACAGCGTAGACGCCGGCGCTGCTGGCGTTGCTCGACGCGGAGCTGACGCCGTTGGCGCGCGCACCGACGCGGAACAGTCCGGCTCGCTCCGTCAGACGCACGGCGCGCACGCTGCCCTCCCAGCGGAGGATTACCCGGGTTGTGCCACTGTCTGTGTGATTTAAGTGGTATTTACTAAAAATATTTATTTGCTTATCCACAACATGTTTTTTTTCAACTCATCAGTGACAATTCGCTCTACATTTTTGGCTTGCATTAATACTGCCGGGCATGCAAATTCTTGCATTTAAACATCTAAATATAAAAAAAAAATTGGAGGAAGGTGGAGGCACGTCCACCAATCCCTACTTAATATTATATAGGTCGTGTCATCTACGATGACGCATACGAGTCAAGGCGTAGACGTGAATGACACAATCTACCTATAACTGCGAAAGGAACTCTGTCTGTCTGTCAGTCACTACTTTATCGATATGTATAAAATTTGGTAAGGACAATGAATAGTTTATGTGGACATGGTTTAGTTTAGTCTTCATCATTCAACGCAGATGTAGTCGCGGACAGAAACATGTAATAAATAAACCCAGAACCATGTTTATTTTCTACAGGCGATCTGGAGATGTTAAACCGGCCCACGCAGCTTGGTTGAAAAGGGGTGTTTCATGGTCTTGATTCCCGGAAACTGTTAAACCTTGCTGGACGACTCTACCTTCCAGTATGTATGTGTTGTTATTAGTGGACAGCAGCAGCTTGCCCTCCGAGATCTGCTCGGCGCAGACAGGTGCGCCGGGCAGCGGGGTCGAGCGCCACACGCGGCCCTCCCAAGGTGCACGGCGGCCGCTCCCTGCCGCAAAACAACAACCCGACATGTGACAAATACACAAGGTAAATAGAATGTACAGTGAGCTGCGAAATTGCACGTAGAAATTATGAATGAGATCATTGATAAAGTCGCCATGCACTTTTGCACACAAGAAACCAAAAGTTGTTGGATCCTAATTTTTGGTTGTTATGCTTGTCGCCCAAAACCCGGTAGCTGGCATAAAAGATGCGGGCACGTTGTTATTACAGCTCTTATCTTTCGGGAACCAAAAAAAAATTCTAATCTGGACATGGCCTAGATAGACCATCCATGATATCATTTGCTTGAAGAGCAGATTTTTCACAAATGTTTTTGTAGTAAATATACATACGACATTTTTTTTTGTGACAACAAAGTGCCTAGTCTAACTTAAAATTGGTTCATTATAATTAGAAAAGTTTTACATCGGTAGTGAGTTGTTGCTGCTCATATTGGTTTGTTAAAATACTAATTAACTGTCACTGATAGGGTGATAATATGCAGGGAATCTGATTAAAATTATGCTGATTCGGTACATTCGCGTAGGCGCACGCGCCCCGGTTATGCAAAATTAACTCCCACATGCTCATATGAAACTTATTATATTTGGTATAAGGCTTACAATCTCGTGAACATTTCTGCTAGCAAAAGCTTTTAATCGGCTTGTACAATATCCACGTTATAGCTAAAGTAAATTCTCGGGCTGGATATCCAATCAAAACGTTTATATAACAGATTAAGCATTAATATGGTCGACAAAGCACGTAGTGTTACCGCAGATAAATATTCACACTAACGGCAGATATTTGTTTTATACAGATGCAACGCAACAGAGAGAGAGAGAGAGAGAGAGAGAGAGAGAGAGAGAGAGAGAGAGTTAAGTAAATATTTATAAGAGTGCTGATTGTTTTGATTGTGTGTTAATAATTAAATTATTTCTCTATATTTCCCCTGGACTATATTTGTATATCCAGAGCCGCTCGAAATATTTGTAAATCACTTTACGAAATCGGCTATCGGTTGTTTCGGGAAAATTTTAATGTTTCATTATTGGTCTATCTCAAAACAAATATCTTGAGTTTTCTGTTTTCACACAGAAGTCAATACGCCTACATTATTTATTAATAAATCGTTTTTTTGGAGCTACATACGAGTAAAAGCTCTGAAAAACCGATGTATTCATTTAAGTAATTTTAACACTCATTCAAAAGAAATAAAAACAGGTCACTTTGAAAATAAATTCTATACAAAATATTTGTTTTCGTTAGTCTTGATATATATGTATGTAGGTAATACGTATTGGTTACTCAAAACAAAACCTGTACTAAATCACATAAACGATAATAATTCATATTATCATATCATTTGCATATCTACAGTACAGTCAGCGTCAAATACTTTTTAGCAACCAAAGTAGCCAAATAGTTCGGTACCCCATATATTTAGTATGGTGTACCGAACTATTTGGCCACTTTCACTGCTACAAAGTATTTGACGCTGACTGTACAATATCGAATTCATTGACATATAACTAAGGACGGGTCTTACGGGCACTAAGAATGGTGCTAGTTCAAAGGTGTCCCTCACGAATTCGAGCCGATCGTGCGGTCTCACGCAATTAGCTGCGACCAATCGCGCGCGTGATGCGAAATCATCAACCATTCGCGTTGTGGCGTAAGACTGCACGATTGGCACGAATTCGTGTGCGTGACACCGCTGTACTGGTCCCATTCTTATTGCCCGTAAGGCCCGGCCTTGTAGATATATGTAAATGGATGGATGTGTTTCGAGTACAGGTGCAGATTTAAAACTCGCCGAGGCAAATAGGCGTACAACGGCTGGTTGCAAGCATAGATTGATAAAAAAAGCTTGTACTACCTATAGAGAATAAAAGATCATATAATAGTCAGTCACATTCGTAATTCTATTTCTTCATTCTTGCATCCTGCCGACAGTTATGTAATATAAACATTTCGCATGGGCTGATATTCGCACGCCTATTTACCCACACTCGAACAGTTAGCCCCACCGCGCAGCCTCCCAGACTCTTCTAAAGCCGACTCCCGCGGTTCCGTCATTAGGCATAACTTTGGCAAGCTCGGACTTTACTTAACGGCGCCACTGCAAAAGAAACATTGCGCAATTGAGTTAAAGTTCGGATTGCTAATAAAAACTTAAGGGTCATACAAGCTTGCGTAAGTTATCCGTAATCGGGAAAATAAATTGAGGCATTATTTCGATTGTGGTTTTATTCAGTGTTGCCAACTTAAAATTTCAACGCCTACATTTTTTAAATTTGCCGTTTTTTTTCTACTGACAGAAATGGCTTGACAGACTTTAGAAGATTGTTATTAATGTCTGTATGTTGGCAACACTGATTACCGCTAAACCTGAAGAAGTCAGACCAACCGTCGAAGTGACGAGTAAAAGGCGGCCAATTTATATTTTATTGGAGTGTCCTAAAATACGTTATCCTATATATGATTTTCTTCCTCGTGAGATTAGCCGTCCAGTAAATATTAACTTTTTACTAACTTTAGTTTTTACTCCGTTTTGTGGTATTTTGAGTAAATTCCTAGCTAAAAATAATCTTAAATTGTAGTATGTATCATATTATTGTACAATAAGTTCGTAGATTTAATACTTAACTGTAGTTTGTTCTGTACATAGTGTAGTGTTCATATTGTTTAATAGTTGTATGTAGTCTATTAGTTAGTCGTAATTTGTATTTCTTTGCAGATCGGATACTCCACCGAACACTGTCTATGACCGTAATAAGATTCATATACTAGCCGTGTCTTATCCAACCTCGACATTGGCAGAATCATCAACACCTTGATGGAGACATAACACGAAAAATTGATTGAAAAATCTATAAGTAAAAAGTTAACTGAAGCCCCTCTGTTTGTAGACATTGTAGCAGCAAAGAGAATTTGAAATAGAGGTGGATTGTCAAATAATACTTTGTATTTGTAGCACAGTAAAATTATTGCCATCTTTCGACACATGATTAAAACTTTTAGAACGCCATTTGACTTTGATCAATATTATTTTACTGATATGAGTTAAATATCAAAAAGTGGCGCCATCTAATATGTAGATCAAAGGTATGACAGCATCGTTTCGAGCGATGGCGCCATAACCTTTAAGTTGTGCCCGGTAAGATGGTGCCTTTTTTAGGGTTCCGTAGCCAAATGGCAAAAAACGGAACCCTTATAGATTCGTCATGTCCGTCTGTCTGTCCGATTCTGTCACAGCCACTTTTTTCCGAAACTATAAGAGCTGTACTATTCAAACTTAGTAAGTGGATGTATTCTACGAACCGCATTAAGATTTTCACACAAAAATAGAAAAAAAACAATAAATTTTGGGGGTTCCCCATACTTAGAACTGAAACTCAAAAAATCTTTTTTCATCAAACCCATACGTGTGGGGTATCTATGGATAGGTCTTCAAAAATGATATTGAGGTTTCTAATATCATTTTTTTCTAAAATGAATAGTTTGCGCGAGAGACACTTCCAAAGTGGTAAAATGTCTGTCCCCCCCCCCGTAACTTCTAAAATAACAGAATGAAAAATCTAAAAAAAATATATGATATACATTGCCATGTAAACTTCCACCGAAAATTGGTTTGAACGAGATCTAGTAAGTAGTTTTTTTTTAATACGTCATGAAATTAAAAAAAAAAAATTTTTTTCATCATACCCATACGTGTGGGGTATCTATGGATAGGTCTTCAAAAATGATATTAAGGTTTCTAATATCATTTTTTTCTAAACTAAATAGTTTGCGCGAGAGAACCTTCCAAAGTGAAAAAAAGTGTGTCCCCCCCCCCTGTAACTTCTAAAATAACAGAATGAAAAATCTAAAAAAAATATATGATATACATTGCCATGTAAACTTCCACCGAAAATTGGTTTGAACGAGATCTAGTAAGTAGTTTTTTTTTTAATACGTCATGAAATTAAAAAAAAAATTTTTATTTCATCATACCCATACGTGTGGGGTATCTATGGATAGGTCTTCAAAAATGATATTAAGGTTTCTAATATCATTTTTTTCTAAACTGAATAGTTTGCGCGAGAGAACCTTCCAAAGTGAAAAAAAGTGTGTCCCCCCCCCCCTGTAACTTCTAAAATAACAGAATGAAAAATCTAAAAAAAATATATAATATACATTACCATGCAAACTTCCACCGAAAATTGGTTTGAACGAGATCTAGTAAGTAATTTTTTTTTAATACGTCATAAAATTAAAAAAAATTTTTTTTCATTAAACATATACGTGTGGGGTATCTATGAATAGGTCTTCAAAAATGATATTTAGGTTCCTAATATCATTTTTTTCTAAACTGAATACTTTGCGCGAGAGACACTTCCAAAGTGGTAAAATGTGTGTCCAAAGTGGGAAAATGTTGAACAAGATCTAATAAGAAGATTTTTTTTTAATACGTCTTAAATTGTACGGAACCCTTCATGCGCGAGTCCGACTCGCACTTGGCCGCTTTTTCTATTTAATAAATTTAACACATATCAATGAAAGAATAAGGATAAAAGTCAAATGGCGTTCTAAAAGTTTTAATCATGTGTCGAAAGATGGCAGTATTTTAACGTGGCTACAAATGTTTCTTTGACAATACACCTCTATTTCAAGTTCTCTTTGGCAGTAGTTAAGTCTTCAGATAGATATTCCATGTTTGTAGACATATCATTTACTGTGTTATGAAACTTACAAAGATTAAGTGTAAATGGTTGTAATTAACAACTTTTTAAAATTATTATGTGAATTTGAAAACTATACATGCCAAGGGGTCACATGTTTTTACCTATAGTCATGTCACGGGTAACCTCATAATAAATACCTTCCACACCAATCTAGGTCATCTAGGACATATTTACTGCAATTATTAGCATAAACTCTTCTTCCCCGAAATGCCAATAATTGGATTTCATAAATGTGATAGGTAATGCAGTTACTGTGCACTATAGCCTTATTACTGGTATCATATGACCTAAATACCGAGGCATGTCCGTGTCATGCAAAATTTAATATTATGCCGAAATAATTAAAACAATTCAATTCAAACTATCACGAGCCGTACTAACATAACACAAAATTAGGTACAGTCAGCATGAGTAATTGAGTAGTAGCGAATGAAACAATGCTCCAAACACAACTGTCATACGGGAATTACTTTCCTAATAAACATATTATTATATGTCTACAGTTTGCGTCCTAAAGTACATACATATATTTATATCCCAGTCAAAGGCTAGGTTCACATGGCGTTCATATTCCCGTATACCGTATACGGGATTTTATCGAATTCCGTAGTGACGCAGCGGCTTACGTGAGCGGATTACTCGCGAACGCTCACGTAAGCCGTCGTGTCGTTTCAGCAACATTTGTATGGCATCGTTCACACGGCTAAACGGCTTTCCCGGATAGGCACCGGCACCGTGTGAACGATTTATAAAGTTGTCCTTGCCGTTCAGATATCGTAAGTCGGGTGATCTTTGGAAAAAAGCAGCTGTTAGGTTAGTGTCATATTTTTTGGTTTTAGGTTATCTTTTCAACAATAAACATTTAACAATGAATAAATAAATATAAAAAGGCGCTTATTAACTTTTCGCATCTTTGATGTCGTATCGTACATCCGACATCGGTTCGGACAATGTGAAACGCTCTAAGATATTCGGGTTGTAGACAGTTACTTCCGGTATCGCCAGGGGCTGGAGCTGACCCCCCGCGGGTTGCCCACCTTGTCGTGGTGGAGGGGCTTAGTAGCCGTGGCTTGGTCACCCACGGTGAAGCGAAGAGGCAACCAGGGCCGGCCTGTTTGAGGTGCGGGCTGGCCCGAGGAGGACGCTCCAAGTGGGCTTCGTAAGCCCGCTTGTGACGCGTTGGAGGTGAACCGTCGAGGAAGAGGAGTGTCGGTGTTGCGGTTAGCCGTTCTCCCTATCCTCGACGGCCGAGGTGGGATCGCAGGGGAAGAGGCGTGATGGTATTACGCCACTCTCCCTATCCCCTGCGACCTTGGCGGGGCCGTTCCGCTGTAGCGGCGTTGGTGGGGCTGCAGAGGAAGAGGAGTGTCCTCTGCAGCCGAGTTGTGGTTTGCGGCAGAACCATGGACCTCATCTGTCGCTGGGCGCTGGGGAGTTTTCTGGCGCCCGTGGCCTCCTGTGGCGGGCTCGGGGGGGTCCGCTACACTGCAGGACGGAGGCCGAGGAGGAAGGCGCGTCAAACCATCTGGCGCGCCTAGCGTGAAGGACCTTCGGGCTTTTGCGAAGGAGCCGCTCGTGGGCGGCTGCCGCCAGGGGGTCGCGGATGAATACCGTGATGATGGGTATACCGTGGGCCTCATTAGCCTAGACGGGAGTCCCACATAAGCACTCGGGTCCCGCACCCGGGTGGTATTCGGAATGCATTTTCCCCCTAACAAAAAAAAGGGGCCGAAGCTGAGGGCCTATCGCGATCCACGTTCGACGTGTTGCCTCCCAGTCACACTTACGTATGAATGTACAAGAGCTACAGAGAGGCTACACGGCATTCTCGGCTCCGTTTGGCTCAGCATTGCTACGAGCAATTATTAGGGTTGGCACAGCTTGACGACCCTTTGCGTACACAACCACAGATAAGATGACTGACTTGAATTTTGATAACCCTAAATAACCGAAAGGGTTAGTGCCATACATTAGAAAGGGACAGCATCGTCCCTGAACTGCTGTCAATCTTAGGTTTTGTAGGAAGTTTCTGTTCTGTATGGTACTACTATTACTTATACTGTGATACCGGTGACGACACGCAAATATAGTACTGCTGAATATAATCTTTAGAGCTCACGTACTGCACAGTTCCTTAACACTTTTTAGTGGTATGTACAAAACTTTGTTCACGGAACACTTACTCGTATGGAATCACTTCGGTCTTGTGTTAATATGTATTATGTGATACGACAGTGTTATGACTGATAAATTATCTGGTGTTTCTAAATGTTATCTACCTAGTTATAGGAATTTGTATTTTATATTGTTAATTAACATAACAAGAAAGAGTGACCATAGGCCTACAGTAAATTACGCAAATCATAATGTTGGGATTCTAGTTTATGGAGTAACTTCATTACAAGGGTTATCAAAATAGCTGCCAACCCTATACTCGTGTTTCGTATCTAAAATTAGAAAGAGTAATTCACAGTAGCGAGCGTGTGTTCCATGAGATTACAGCATTATCGTATAACCTTATGATTCATTAACATTAGCAACCTCCTACAATCTCTAACAAACAGAAAGGTCAAAATTACGGACGATTATCAACGATTTGTTAAATATGACATTAATCTTTAACTTTTTATTGCTTAAAGTAACTTTTTACAACCATGCCTTCTCAATTATTTTATGCATAAATAAGTCTAATAAAAAAATAAATGCGCAGCTGTCGTGGAGCACTCGGTTGAAACCCTCCGGTACCATCGGTCTACTTTCCCGATCTAAGGAAGTAATTATCGAATGTACTCACAAAAATTTCACAAATTAGTTTAGAAATGTGATTTACAGGCAGGGACAACTAATCATAAGAAAACATTGTTGTACATATTGAAACTGATACGCTTAGCTTCACACTTGCTTAGTCAATCAAAAATATGAAATTCAAATGCAAGAAAAATAACATAGCATATTACATACACGTCCGGGGATCGAACCCGAATCGTCGCTGTTACCACCTGTTTCTAAGCGGCTGTTTGCCAACTGTGCCACTATAGGATATACGTAAAAAGAATTTTAACAAAAGATGGCCGTGACGGAAATATCTTACACTTTTTTCCTAGCCTCCTCCCCCCCCATCCGCTAATCGTCCGATAAGGACGATTGTTCCAAAAATTTAACTGCGCTCAGTTGACTCCTAGTTTCGTATATCGGGAATTATCGCCTTAGTAACTTAGTCAGCGCGGAAGTGCCTGCAAGGAAGCGAGTCCTCAATATGGCTGATTGACCTGGATAGGCAAAGGGCACGTCGTTGTGACCTAATTCAGGATTTGATTGGTTCAAATCCTGTCAACGTATACAAACGGAAATCTGGCTGATTAGTATAGCAGGTGGACTTAAATCAGGTCAGTGGACATACAAATATACTTATACTTGTTAAATGGGATATTTAAGGATTTGGATATAATTTGGTTGGTTTGAAGTACTCAGCTTTCTGGGCGGAGTAAATGCTTAATCACAACTTGTCCCAATAAATATTGTTTCGTCAGGTGATAAGCAAACAAAAATCAACCTTATTATAGCAGTAATATGTTTAATTATGGCTATGAACTTGTGTTGGTAATTAGTGAGTTTTGCTTGTCATCTGATGATTTGTCCGTTGAGCTAAGAAAATCTCCCACTTTTTAGTAACTTAGTAACTTTCGACCCCCTACCACAGTGAACATGTTGAGGGGTCGAGATCCATTCCAGTATTATTTCCCAGAAAAAGCCTGAATAATATAGGTAAGAAGTACTAAAGTAGGTAATTGGCAAAGGTACACAGGAGATCAATGATAGGTGTGTATAATTTAGGAGAAAATGCATACGCCGACTTAAGCATACGACTACTTTCTCTAATATGCATAGCTTTGGCATAAACTACCACACTCAGTATTTTACTAAGACTATGTTTGAGGTAAAGTTCGTAGCCACAGAGTTGGCTGCGGAGCGGTTATCTCTACTCACAGCTGCAATTTCGTACTCGTGGTCTAACTAACATATAAACACCCTACTTATCACATAATATACGACCCGAACAATGCTTCTAAGAAATCACAGCGGTAAGATACTAGGGCTCGCGGTCGTGTCCGTGATTCGTGAACCCGTAGCCGTGCGCCCGGTTTCGTGATTCACGGCAACGGTTTTCTGGTCCGTTCCGCACGTGACATTCGGCTACGTGAAATTAGGGTACGTGAATCCGTGTAGATCCGTGTAGGCGTGATCACGGCTTCACGTATCTTAAGAACACGCCGGTTCGGTCCGCCCGCGACGTTGAGTGAAGATACGATGCGGTCTCTAAGAGCTACGAATAAATATTTATCATGAATTTTTTATTCATAGCTCTAATTCCGTTTCATTGCTTTTCAATTAAATTTTATTTTCAATAGTAAGGCCTTTTAAATATTAATGAGTAATGAATGAAAAGAACCAAACATTAATTACAATGAATAGCTACTTTAATAAACGAGTTGCTAAAATAATACAACAACACTGTGTGTCAGGAGACCAACTATGATGTCAGGAGTAACTAATGACAATGAATGTGAGTTCAAAATTCTATAATATAATTCTAAACTGCTCCCTCCAGATTAAATAAAAAATACCACGAATTTGTAAAACAAAACATCGCGGTCACTTCTTTCAACTTCACGAATAAAAGGTAAAGCCCACAGCTATGTATATTGTTTGTTTCATTTTAATAAGTCGCTCGCAAATCTTATTATCTTTGTCTGCACCTGCAACTGCACTTCTTATCTCCAAAAAAAAAAAACCCCGGTATGTTGGCTTAGCTTGTTAATCATACAATAAAACGCTCTAACAATAATATGTCATTATTACCTTCAATCTAGAAATAAACAGTACTCTTTAATGTGCCGAAAGTCCGAAACTGATAAGAACTGCAGCTGCGTACTTTTTTTTCCGTGGCCCCGTACATGTGTTTTTGTTGAATTTGTTTACCTGTATTACCTTTATCATACCTACCGAAGATTTGCAGACCCTTTTGTTTCTTTGGATTAGGATTGCCTTGTTTATATTTAGGCTACGTTATATTCTTTGATAGTAGCAAGCTTTTACAAGTATGTTTCATTCATTTCATTAATACTTAACAGAAAAAAAATGTCTTCTCTTGATTTAATAATGACAACCAGTAGCACAGCGTTGCTTAAGTTCATAATTATAATGATACTTACTAGGGAGTTTTACACCTTATATTTATATTAGTGCTATGCAACGAGCAGGTCGCTAGTTTTGACTATTAATCATTAGCTGGTTATACAAAAAACAGGATAACCCCATAAATTATTTAGATATAACCATTATATTCAAATCGATGCAATAAATACAATTTAAGTTTAATTCACACGTAAATGTTTGTCCGACGAACGTCCCGTATTCAATATACTAAGTGGTAACTCAATTCAATAATACCTAGGCCTTATTTATTTTTCTCCCGGGCGTGTCGAACCTACGAGACGTGCGATAAATACCTATCCAACGGAACCGAGCCCGAAGCTCCGCACACGAACGCAGGTACGGGCTACGTATCATGGCGTGTCACGTGAATCCGGTCGCGAACGCAGGTACGTGGTACGTACCTTGGCGTGTTCGTGAAATTCGTGATCTTAGTACCGCCGGGCTTAAGAACCCGTAGCTACGGATCGGCGTGTATCACGGATATCAGGAGCCCTATAAGATACCGATATGTCAGTGTCAAAAGACCACGGCAAACTCAAGAAGTCTTGTGTTGTGGGTACTCTGACAACGATATATATAATATACAAAATACATAGAAAACATCCATGACTCAGGAACTGTGCTCATCACACAAATACATGCCCATACCCGGATTCAACCCAGGACCATCGGCTTCAGGGGGCACTACCCACTAGGCCAGACTGGTCGACATGGTCGATACTTCTGACACGTAAACTGCTTCAATTCTTTTGATGATAACTGTATATATCTAGATTCGTCCTCAATTCTCAACTTTTACTAATGCATTGTCAAAAAAATATAGATAGGTTCTTTTCATGAAATCACAGCCACAACAGAGCTGTTACTGTTTTGTTGAAAGCAGCCGACCGGCGCAATCAACGGCATCCACTTCGTTAACTGAGACCGGAAATTTAAGCAGTTCAAAGCGGTAAGGTTCAATAGACACGATTCGTAATTTTCAGTGATTATGCCATTTATAGGACCACGTAAATCGGTAACAGGTTTATTTATGTATATCTATTTGCATATTAATAGTTATTGTGCAAAATTCAGCACGTAAAGCGCCTACAATGTTTTTTTAACCCATTCAGCGCTAATCGCGACTAGTGGTCGTTTTGCCTCTACGAAGCATTTTCGCTACATACCGAAAAATCCATGTTATCGGCTACGACCGTAGCTCAGCGGTGAATGTGTTACGGCACGATTCAAAGAATGATTAATGTCTTAATCATCTCGAAGCAGCTCGATTCGGGCAACCAATGTCACTTTGACGTTTGAAATATAGTAGATAGATCTTATTGGCATCACAGCGGAATCGAAATAAACGTCAATTTTGACATGTCGTTTAGTTATCTATCTTTTAAAGATCTTAAACGTACATACAAACGATATCTAAATGAGAACTTATCTAAACCAGAACTTATCGTTATCGTATTTCATTCTTGGAATCGGCCTACTCGTATTAATGATTTTTGTGCCACACTCGACCCGAGTGCTACGTCAAATTGCTACGCAAAATCGTATACGACTTATGCTCTACGCTACGCCCTCTACGTCCTGATTTTTGGAGCACGGCTACGCGGTGAGAGCGTGTACGCTAGGCCGTTATTACGATCGCGGTTTTATCATTTATAACTTTTCGGGAAGGTGACAGATGGAGATGGCTTATCTACGAGTATATCGATAAACGATATAACCACAATTTGTAATCGTCATTTTCTATGCTGAATCGTCATTTCTATGACGCCCGGTCTGACCTATGAAGCCGGTGGTACTGGGTTCGAAACGCGGTAAGGGTATTTATTTATGTGATGAGCACAGTTCCTGATTTGTTCCTGAGTCATGGTTATTTTCTATGTATTTAAGTGTCTATATATTCTACATATCGTTATCTGAGTACCCACAACAGGAGCCTTCTTGGGTTTACTGTGGGGCTTAGTGAATTAGTGTAAAAATGTCTTATAATATTTATATTTATTTTATTTTATAATTGTACCATATTGGGGTTCTTCAAAATTGACAAAAGACTTGTGAAACAACCCTTTCCGTTGAGCACGTCTACTGTCTAGTCTATGTGGGTCAATGCCCGATGTTCTATTTAAAACTCGGCCAAGTACGAGAACGGAATCAGTTCGGAGTAGTTTGGAACAGTGCCTTTAAGACTTGGTTACACAACTTTAGTTGCGATTTGATATGGACCTGTGGGTCGTGTTAAGTTAATAAGAAAATGATTGATTCCGTTTCGACAATCCTGAAATTCGAATTACTTATGATAATGTTTTATTGTAACAGCATAGTGTTTTAGTATTTGATATATTAATTACGTTCGAATCTCAAGGACGGGTGTGTTGACCTGAAAGGGACAACGAGCATGAGCGAGCATGATTGAACCGTTTTCATTGATAAAAGTCTCTAGTTATTCCAATTGTATTAGAAATTGGAAGCTAATTATAGGTACTCCTGGCTTAACCAATGGTACTACAATATTTATTTTAATTTAGATCATCATTGTTTATAAAAAAATATACAATACATGCAATTACGTAAAATCATCTAGTTAAGTAACATAATACATAGACAACAGAAGATTATTAGGGTAAATAATAATCGCTAAGCACTTGAAACATCACATACACAGATCTGAGACTTAATCGGGGCTCCACATTCTGTACCTGCCTAAAGCCGATAAGGGCACAGCTATTTGTTAGATTAAAAGGGGTATGTCATACGCGCATTACCGACCTTTTACAAAGATTTACGAGGCTGCGTTTTCAGCGTAATGTCAGGTTGGTCGGAGGCAAGGAATAAGTATGTAGACGGCGAGCGGCGACAGGATGCGTCTCTAAGTCCTCTGGTGACATTTACCGTCTACATAGAGATAGTTTATTAATGTGAACCTGCTGCTTTACGGTCTGTCACGAATTTGACCAACAAAAATAAAGGGGATCATCAGAGTCGCAAGTTTTGTCAGCGGGCATTTTGTAATCGGCCCCAGATGGCAGGTGTGGCTCACCGTGCTGCTTATGAAAAGGCGCAAGGACCAACCAACCCGAGACTCTAGAATCCTCGACATTTCATCCGAAATGGCAGTCATCACCCCAGTGCATATCCCAGTTTTACCCCGAATGCTGGCTGGAAGAGTATGATCAAACGCCACTTGAAAATGCTCGATGGAAAGAGTCGGACGCTCTAGGCATTCTGTTATTATTCTTATCAAAAAATGGGAATAGCTGCGTCCTTATTGCTTGTACAGTGAAAATGACCAGCAATTAAGACTATTCACACGTAACTTACGTTGGACCTGGCCCGACGAGGCGAGGCTGGTTGGCGCGTCGCCGCGCAGCACGGCGTCCAGCTTGATAGCTTGTCCGATGTGTAAGAACCGCTCCGTGCGAGCTGCGCCCGCGCTCTGACTGTTGCCCGACCACACGTCGGACAGCGCGCGCCGGGACAGCATTGGCTGCGAATGAGATGAATGCCTTAGGCCTAGGTCTCTAGTTGAAGCCATTATTGCCATACACTGCTTGAGTTTGCAACGCGATGCTTACACAGCGTAATTTGTCAACCGAACATAAGCCTTGTAACACAAAACAAGGTCTTACATAATCACACTTACAGAGCAGGAAAAGCGCAAAATGTATAGCATTTATTAACTGCTCTGATATCCGATATAAGTTAGACTGTATTTATTAGATCCTCACCACTTTGTGGTCCGTGCAGTGTTCCGTGTATATGTCTTTGATGAGGGTGTCGAGGGTCCGCTGACGCTTCTGCGTGAAGATCGGCGTTTGAAATGCGGACTTCTCGCCGTTCATCATTTTTACCTGAAGGTAAACACTCATATAAACTAAGTACTTATATACTAATAATGTATGGTGCACAATAAAGAATATTTACTTACTTACTTACTTACTGTCAGAATCATAAGGACAAAGAAAATATTGATATGATTTTTGTATTAATTATGTTTGATGTTTCGCAAAAATATACTCAAAAGCGATTAAAACAGGTCACATTGAATAATATGTTTTGCAAACGAAAATAAAACAGTATTTGACAATTACTTCACCTACCGGTTATGTAATCCGTATTCCGTTAAATTATATTAGTTAATTTTTGTGTGAATAGGTACAAGAAATGTTTGTCATACTCCAAAGTTAATTAAACAATTTTGCAAGCATAAAAGCCACTTAACTCGGACATCTTTCGTATTGAAAGGATTTCAAGTTAAAGGCTTAGTCCGCTACAAAAGTTTATTGAACTTTCTCTAATAACAAATAACATAAATAAATATGAATCTCAGCTTTAATTAAAGATTCCTGAAAACTAATTTAATTTGTTCTTAATTGGCTTTCATTCTAATTACGTCAGATCAGATGTATTTAGTACTGAAATAGCATAGATTAATTAGATGATAGGAATCTGTCGCTGTGAGCACCGTTTACAGTATTTTTATCTAGGACAAAGAAGCTTGTATTGTAACAAGGATAAGTATTAAGGGCAAGATAATTCGAAAATGTAACCTCTAGTGTTCCACCGTTCTAATACTAGTAGGTACTAATTACCGAAAATGAAATTTAAATCTCCTTGGATTTCGCAGGCCTATAAATCCCGGTCTTTGATAGGCTTGCGTGGGGATACAGATACAACACATAGAGATTCCTTGGAGAGCTTTAATGTCGTGTAAATTTTAATCATTATTAAACGGAACAAAGTTGCTTTTGTTTTATATCGTTCGATTTTAAAACATAACAAAATTAAAATTAATTTTTAACGAGCAGACACGTCCGCGAACGATGCTATTACTCACCCAAAACAGTAATTTTGCCAATAAATTATAAATTTATTCTAAGCTTAATAGCATCGTCCGCAGACGTTTCTGTTTGTTAAAAATTAAGTTAGTATGGGTAGCACATTGTTACTGGTGAATTTCCAATATGACTTGGAACTCCGGTAGCCGTCTAAGAAGTGTAACGTTCTTACGGTAGATGCCGCTAGGGTCCCCTAGACCCATATGGTGAAAAATTTGCTGCCTATGGATGAGGTCTTGGTGGCTCAGGTGGCAGAGCGCTGGAGTATCTATCCAGAGGCCGTGAGTTCAAGTTTAACCCAAGACAATAATTTTTCCACTTTTAAATTTATTCTAAGCTTAATAACAAAATCAATTATTGACAGCCAACTTTTATAGGTAGCGCAGCTAGAGGATTGTTTTTTTTTCTCGATATCCCTATTTGAAGATGACCACGATAATTGTACTGAGCTTTCACCCGAAACTAACCAGCAAATAGTCCCTGAACAGGTTGGGGTCCACGAAGATCGGGGGGCACGGTAGCGAGGGCCCGAACGGGGGCACGCAGTCGTCGCTAAAGATGCTGAGCTTGTAGCCCTCGGGGATCTCTGACACCACGGCGAAGATATCTGCATTGCTATAGGAACTGTATTGAAAGCCCAATTGTTTAAAAAAAACCTTTTTTATATATATGTTTAGAGTCAGACCAAGACAAGTTGGCAGCGATTTTGATCGTCCAGGCAGTGCAAGTGTTATTTGAAATACCAAACATGAAATTATGACGTTTACTTAACACTTGCACAGGCTGCGCTAGTAAAATCGCTGCCAACTTAGCTTGGTATGACTCTAATACGATAACTTACATATAGATCGTGTCATTCATAACGACGCGAGCCTTGACTCGTATGGTCATGATATTAAAGGTTAGATTTGATAAATCTGCATGTCATTGTCGATGACACGAACCATAATTAACACTTGTATGACAAGAAAAGATATACCTACTTATTACAGATATTTTAATCTTTACTTTGTTAAGTTTGTTTTCTAATGTAATTTAACATCATATCACTTCTGAAAATATCGGTATAAAAAATGTGCCAAAAATATATATACATTACCTTAATATATCGGCAATAAGGTCGTGTATACATATTTTTAGCACTTTTTTCGTATCGATATTTTGAGACGTGACCGTACCTAAACATGTGGCTTTATTAACGATTGCAAACGCTGTATGTATGAGCGGAGTTTTTCGATCGATAAAGGATACGTGTGAAGTGGCTCTTTATGAACTGCGGGTTGAAAGTCTCGTGGGCCCTCTCGTCGACGAAAATTATGTTTACTATGTCGTTGCCGATGTGGCGTTTACGTTCCAGCTGCAAAAAAAGATTTTAAGTTACTTTACGCGCAATGTCTTTTTTTAGGCATTTCTATTAAAAAAAGATGGGACCTTCGGCCCGATTCGAAGAATGATTAAGACTTTAAGATCTTGGAAAATCTTGGAAAGATCTTTAAAAGATAGATAACTAAATGGCATCTTAAAATTGACGTTTATTTCGATTCCGCTGTGATCCCAATAAGATCTATCTACGATATTTCTAATGTCAAAGTGACATTGGTTGCCCGAAGCTGCTTCTGTCAATTATACGACATGAAAATGTTATCTAAATGGGAACTTATCTAAACCAGAACTTATCGTTATCGTATCACATTCTACGTATCGGGCCGCTTGAATCGTCCCTTGTTCCCTGGAGGATGGAGATAATCATAGAATTGTGAAGCAACTAGTTACCTATAAACAAGGAATTTATTTTAGGGAAGAGGTCCTTACCGATATCCGTTTTAATTTATATGTAGGTATAGGTGACGAAATATAAAATGCATCGATTAGTCATAAAACTTCATCTTTATGCCATAGGAAATATTGAAGCGGCCGAGGTGCCTAAAAATATCTGAACGCGAACTCTAAAACTTTGACAAAGAGCCGTGTTCAGATATTTGTGGGCGCCTTGGCCGCTCCGCTATATCTGATGGCGACTGTACACAGTTCGAATAACTAGTTATGACACTTCGTGTTTCTGGAATAATATAGATAAGTTAGTATGTAAATTCTGATGTACGGTTCGTTACATTACCTAAATATTTTTTAATTTAATTTAGCAGAATATGTATTGAAACGTTAGAAACCAGGAAAAAATAGAAACTAAAATGTAGAAGCAAATGGAGTGCAAATAATATTTATAGCTTGCCCCTTATATTTTACATGCGCACAAATTACATGTAAATACTACGTGTTCACACACAACGAGACACCTTTCAAGAAATTGCCACGCAAAAGAGCTCGGTAGGTGTAGATGCGCTTCGCCCGCGGACTAAAATCCTTGCAGATAACCAGTTATCTCAGATGAGAAATAAAATCATTAAAGTTGTCAAACAAAGGAGAACCAAAGGCTTTGTATGGAAAAAGAGACCTAACGTATGCTCTTATACAGAATGGGCCACCTGTATAAGAGCAAAAGTTGGGTTTCTTTTTCCAAAAAAATAAGGTTAGTTAAATACGTTGGCCTTATAAACAAGCTGGATTTTCTTTTTGGGTCAGTGAGGGCAGGTCCCAGATCCCGTGCTGCTACGCGAAAACTGTCTTAGAAGACCTTTCCTCGATTTCAAATTAATGAAAATTGACGTTTACAGATTTTGGAAAAACATACAGGTTGCGAGAGAAAGGTCGTTTTTGAAGAACCTTTTTTTTTCATGCCAATTGATCCCATTCCTATCAAGGATCAAAAGCAATTCCTATCAAGCAAAATTGCATGAGAACAAAAGGAAATTTTCGGCAAAAAAATCCAGCATGTATATAATAAGACGTTTTGTTTATGTTAAAAGATTGTAGCTATTTTATGTCATTTAAAAAAAAATGTGTGAAAAATGTTCCTAAAAATCTTTGTCCATGTATTATTTAGGCCCCTTAGTAGGTAGGTAACATTCATATATTATACAATGCGTACACAAGTCTGTGAAAAAATAAAGAAAGAACGATATAGCATGACTATTCATTTTATGTATAATCATGTAATGGTGAACGTATTTGTAAGTACGACAAATCCGAACAAGTATGACCTTTCACCAATTGTAGCAATTTAGAAGTCATTATTACATTAATTCTCTATTGCACGAACACGATCATTAGTCCGCTCTCCATTATGTACCTACACGAACTAGTATTTGTAGTATTTCTTATGATAATTATTATTTTATAAATAATGTAAGTAAATTAACGAAAGAAAATTTTGAAACTCGAAAAATAAAACTGTGTTGGACACACAACTTGTATTTTAAATTTGATTAACGGACGCAAGGTCAGACGTTCGGATGGACAGACTAGACATAAAAAACTATTCCGTCTGGTACCGTACCCTAAAATATAAAAATAAAACAAATGTTAAATATAAGTACTTAAGTCATTAATTTAAAATCTGGTTGCAATAAGGAGAATTAAAATATTTCATCTTTAATAAACATACTCGTACTTGTACATAGGGGTTTACAGTGCGGGAATGTTTTATACTAATCAAAAAAATTGTTAAAAACTGTAAACCCGATACTAATTTAACATTTTTAAGCACTTTAGGAGCTTACTACCTATGTTTAATCCATAGTATTATTTTACCATAAACAAAGTTATAAATACACTAAATAATTCCCGCACCAAAAACCCCGATGTATGTGAATAAATGACATTAACGTCCCAATTTATTTAAATTTTTTCAAGGTATACATAAATTCCAGTATTTGAACCCATTCCAGTAAATAAATAACGAAATGCACGAGACGTTCAATTTCTTACTTTTATTCAATTTCCGGATAGATAAAACGAATTTAAGAAAGTATATCAAAATATATACTTATTATTTTTTATCATCTAATTTATTTTACAAAAAATTAATCGTTTTAAACACAATTCGAAATGATCACTCTGTATTTTACAAGCCTAATGAACAAAAAAAATGCGTTACTTTACGAGTTGGAACTCTTTAACCGACTTTTAACTATCCAGCGCCCGTTTCCTTGTCTACAGCAAGAACTGACCTGCTGTTTGTTGTCCTTCGAGTGCGGCAGCAGCGTGGACACGTGGAACATGATCTCGTGTCCGTGGTGCATTGTGTACACGGAGTACAACCCCGTCATGTCACCTGCAGTCAACACGGATACTTCATTATGTTACCTTGGTCTCCGGTTGACGCTGGATGCTACGTACAACGTTACGTTCTATTAAACAGCATTATCATATAAAGCGACAATGTGTTGTACGTAGATTCGGCGTAAACCGGAGATTAATATTTACGGCCGGCCAGATCGTAACATGGAGCAGCTTATACCTACTCAATAACGTAGCTTATGTTATATTCTATTTATACTTTTTCAACACACTTGCTCATAACGGCGATTTTATTCAACCGATTTTTGGCTCATAATCCTAGATATTAAATACGCGTGCTTTTTCAGTATAACACTCGTGCTTTTTCATTATATTATCCGACTGAGTTAAGAAGGTAACTGATTGCTAATACTCGTATGTATAAAGTAAAGTAAAGTATTAATTCATTGTTAACTGTGTACATAAGATGTCATATACAGGAGAATAGAAACGGAGTCTTCTTAAATTGGTCGAGTAGATCTTACAACGTGGACTGGCGGGAGCTGGCGCCCCACCCGCCGCCAGGCAGTAAGACCGATTTAACAATAAAAATTTGATAAATATGAAAGTTTATTTTTTCCTCGCAAGTGTGTTGAAAAACGTATGAAAAGCGTGTGCATTGGTCATTACCATTACATACATCGGTTTTCTTATAGCGCGCTTGCTTACAGCTCGCGCGCACTTTGGAAAGAGAGGTATGGGCATTGTGAATGTCATCTCGCTTTGTGTGGTAGGGCACAGCCAGTGGATGTCATTCCAGATCTAGAGCAGAACCCAACTGGAGAAGTACCTCCACGTCCTCCACCTTACAGAAAACAGCAGCCAAATAACACTAGACCCTACTCATAGTGTTGTGTTCCTGCCGGTGAGTAAGGTTGCCAGAGCTCAACGAGGGGGGGCGGGTTTAGGGTCGGCAACGCGCATGTAACTCCTCTGGAGTTGCAGGCGTACATAGGCTACGGAGGCTGCTTACCATCAGGCGGGCCGTATGTTTGTTTGCCAACGACGTAGTATAAAAAAAAAAAAAAAACTTTGTCGCCTCGTGTGTAATGGCCAACTTAGCACACTTGTATCACAATGTATTAATAAAATACTCCTGTAAATACAATCCAGGGAGCAACTACCAACTTAAGTCGATATAATTTTATCTTAGTACATTACCTATCTACTAACTGTTATATAATATTAATTTTCCTAACAAATGTCATGTAAAGGCTTGCTATATCTACTTTAAACTAGAACAGTTGTTCCAAGAGCCTACACCCTTCTAAAAAATTTGCAAAACCTTACATTTCCTCTAGTTTAAAGAAAACATGCGAAAAGCAACACTAAGAGTATTATTAAACAAGGTTTAATTTCTACCGCATACCATATTGGACATATATCATTCATTGACCTCGAAACTATGGAAGGTAGAGGCAAGGAACAGAATCTCCTTAGGCAGAACTGTTGCAAAAGTGTCCAGCTGTCAGCTATAAATAATAGTTCCAAATCTCTCCAGAATAGCGCTAGAGTAGCTAAGAACCTAGGGCGTTATTAACGGAGTGAAGTGCGCTGTTTAGATTTTTTTCTCAAGTATTCTGGGTATTGTAGCGCCACCTATTTATGGTTTTCGTCGGACACTTTTTGGTATATGAAGATTCTGTTCCTTCCCTCTACCTTCCATACTCGAAACAGGATAAATTTCCAGTCCTGTTTAAACACTTTCAATACGCACTCAAATAATTGGAAGCCTTACCTTTAACATCAAGTCCACCTCTGAATCGATTCCATCCTTTTAATCGAATCCTGTCCCCCAGAAGGTCGATGAAACGCTCGAACGCATCGTCGCCGAATTCTGGAAACAATGGTATTTTTTAACGGATATTTTTTCGGGCGTGTTGTTTTAATGAAGACCCTCGGCTTCGAATCACAGTATTGTAATTTTATCGATAGGCATGTAGGTATTTTGATTACGTTTAGTAGAGTGCGGTTGCAAACAGTTATTTTCAAAACTCTTTCTTTCGGTATTTCCTTAGGTAGAAGGAATTTCGGGTAAGTACGAAAATGGACCCTGACATAATTCAATTATGTTTTTAGGGCATGTGCGACGCTTCGTCGTAAACCTTGTCGGAATGCACGCGCGTCATTTGACGTCTTCAGCGGTCAAAGAGTTACCTGAGTACAGTCACCTGCAATAATATGTTGCTCTTCGAACGCCGCAAAAAATGTTTTACGCTCTTATGGCTCTACAAGTAAGATCGTTCAAGATATTTTTGAGGCCTTCGTTATATAACATATTATTGCACAAAATTGTACTAGACTGATACAATGATCGTACTTTTACCAGCATTTTTGGTGCAGTGCTGGGTTGTCAGTAGTGCCCAATATTAAATTGTTTGAACCAAGAATCAAATAAAATTAAATTAGCGTATTAAACAAATCGGAAATACATAAAATATTCTCAGAATACGTAAAGCCTAATCCAAAATGCATCAACATGTCAAAATTGTCGTTTATTTCGATTCCGCTGTGATTAAGATAAATCTACGATATTTCTAACGTTAACGTGACATTGGTTGCCCGAATCGAGCTGCTTCTGTCAATTATACGACATACAAACGATATCTAAATGAGAACTTATCTAAACCAGAATTTATCGTTATCGTATTTCATTCTTCGAATCGGGCCGTAAATGGTATAAAAATACATAGTAAATTAAAAATAGTAGATATTTTCGTAACGGCCAAAAACGACATAAAAGAGCCGTCAAAGAAAATGTATGTAGTTTAGGGACAAAGGAAAAATATCCTTTTATATGAAGTAACCGGCGATAGTTCACAAAATGAACTTTAATTTACTCGTAGGTTGTGCAAAAGTGCTCCGCTTTTATTTCGTTCCACACTCATATTTTCTAGCTACATTTCGTTCAAAGTAAAAAGGACTTTGTGATGACTCTAAATTCTGGAAACACAAAATGGCAGAAGATTATTTGTTGCTCAGGGAATTATTCTATCGAAGCTACGGTATTTTGATTTATTTATTTTAAGCAATAATATCCGTGAAGCTCTACTATTCAGAGTACTCTTATTTATTTATTTAACCATTATTTCACAACACAAAAAAGTACAAATGGTCGATAATGACTTAAGGCATTCTCTAGCAGTCAACCTTTAGGCTAAACGGAAACATAACAATTGGTGCGGAAAAGAAAATCAGTACAAAGAGATAAAAGTCACTATTATCTACATACATACATTAAAGGCATAGTACCTACTATAATACATACACATATATATATATATATATAGATATATATATATATGCACGTATATATGTATGTGTGTTGTATGTATGTATGTATACACCGTGTGTTTATTGAATTCCGCTAACTCCGGGGTATGGGTAAGTACCTAAGTACTTTTCAGGTACTTATAGTTAATTAAAAAAAAACAATTTATAAATATATATATATATTTTTATAAAAAGTAATTAAATGTTGCATATAGCGTTGTTGTAACACGAGCATTACATTAAATTCAACCAAACAATTGAAAACTTTGACATATCAATGTCATTTCGAACATCTATCGTCCGAAACAGTACTTACGTTTCGTAGCAAATCTATGAACTCGTACTAAACACTAATAAATGTGTAAATAGGCCCTACAGCATATACGTTATATATATATATATTATATAGTAAGAAAAAATAAATTATTGATTATCTCCGAAATGGAGTTAATTACAATACCCGTGTCTTTGAGAAAGTAACTTAATTTAAGTTCAGGAATGCACCCTTGATATTAACGGAAATAAAAAAAACACGGTGTATATGTATTTATTTGGTAACGTGATGCACATAGGGGCCGTTGGAGGGTCTGCTGTCTTGTGGACTGAATCGGATATTTCAACTTCACATTGAAATTTCACGCCAAAGTAGGTGCTACCCTCTATAGCTCACGTACGTTTTCTTGTACATTGTAGGTTCTGCCATCTTGTGGGCTACATTGGCAGCCTAAACAAGACTTCTACCAATAAACAGGGGGCTCCTGTTTTGCTTCCTTAAGTTCATGCACGCTCCCTATATAGGGGCTATACATTTTTGTCGCGAACATGGAAAAATTATAATTTATAGTTCACAAGTCGTTCGTTGAGATTTGAAGACCATGGTTTTCGAAGTTAAACTACAAATAGAGAAAAAAATATTCATTATGTTACCCATGTGGCATACATGTACGTGGCTGCAGTGTGTAGACGCAGTGACCGAAGGATGTCGGTCGAGCACTGTATAATTGTATATGTAACTTAACGAGAACGTTCTTGGGTCGTGGTCTTATGAAAACCTACTAGTGCCACCGTAATGCACACGCGACGCGACTCTCATGTTGGAGAACATTTTAAACATCAGACTTATTTATTTTATTTTGGTTTTTTGACGACCGGTCTGGCCTAGTGGGTAGTGATCCTGCCTATGAAACCAATGGTCCCGGGTTTAAATCCTGGTCAGGGATTTATTCCTGTGATGAGCATGGATATTAGTTCCTGAGTCATGGGCGTTTTCTGTATTTATAAATATTTATATATTATATATATGTATCGTTGTCTAAGTACCCTCAACACAAGCGTTATTGAGCTTACTGTCGGACTTAGTCAATTTGTGTAATAATGTCCTATAATATTTATTTATTTATTTATTTATAAAAGGTCTAATTCTATGCAGGTCTACAAAGGTTTAATTCGCATATTGTTTTGTAAATCACTTTTATAAATAATATATTATTATTAAATTAATTAATTGGCTTGTAGCCGAGCCGCGATTTTCTGTGAGAGTCAAATTAAGTAATTGCTTTTTATTATTACCTACTCATAATAGTACATTATAGCAGAGGTCGGGAAATGGTATTTCATGGATGTGATTCGATATACGTTATTAAACCGCGATTATAATACTATTGAGCACGTATGAGGTTTTACATGGAATGAAATTACATTGTCAGTTGCAGCGTGCAGAGTGCCGACAAATAATAATACTTATTTCAATGCGAAAAAGTTTTAAAGCTTGGGAAAAACATCAAACCAATTTTATACATACTTTTTATCGTTTAAATTTTGAATTACATTATAGATAATATCCTGGCACCTATCATGATTATAATTGTGACAAAGAGACGGACGGAAAGAGGACAGGACCCTAAAAGGCACAATATTTATTAAGAACACCGATGAAATATGTATGTGTGACTGTTTATTGTCATTTCCATTATCAACTAGAGTTTCTGCGAGCTGCCACCCCCATGGTCACGTCATTTTGAAAAAAAGTGCCTAAACTAAGTCGATAAAAAAATTAAGTTAATAATAGTAATCAAAGCTGCTCAAAACACTCATTAGAATCGATTGAGAAAAGTAACCCACCGAGTAGTTGGACAAACAACGTATAAGTATTTGCCTAAGCTGGAACGGAGACGCTTCACTCTTTATCGCTCGCTTAGTCAAGTGTCTGGGATTGTAGTATGAAGGTATATTATTATAATTTCCTCATGATTATAATTATCAATTATTAACTACATGCGACATGATGGAGCGACATGGTGGAGGCGGATCTGCCCGAGCTTCGAGTCGACAATTGGCGAGAGGTCGCACAGGACCGAGAAAAGTGGCGCTGTCTTGTGTCGGAGGCCAAGTCTCATTTTGGGTCGCTGAGCCAACGGAGTAAGTAAGTAATTATTAATTTATAAGTACTGTTTTGCTAACGGTACTTTCGAATAGTATTCTGATTGCAGTCGAGTAATATTATATAGGGACCGTGCGCGTTGGAGGGTCTGCCATCATGTGGTCTGAATCGGAACCATAAACAGGTACATTTACACGTCAAGTGTTTTCTTGTGCATAGTAGGTTCTGCCATCTTGTGGGCTACATCGGAACAATAAACATCACATTTACGCTTCGCGCCAAAAATCTGACAGCTCCTGTGCTACCTCCTACAGTGCATGCACGCTCCCTATAATTCGTGTCATCCACGATGACACGCATATTTTTCGAGTCTACCTTGTAATAACATGACATTACGCGTCATCGAGAATGACAAAAAAAAATAAGACTGACCGTTGGAGAGCATCTCGTCGTCGGTCCGCTGGCCGGGCCGCATGAACATGACGCCGATCTTGAAGTTCACGGAGCCCTCCTGCTCTTCTAGAAGCAGCACGTCCTTCTGCACTTCGGCGCATGATATCTTAAATAAAAACCATGGGGTAGTTATTATTAAGGACGCAGATTTGTCAAATCCAACCTTTAATAACATGACATCACGAGTCAAGGCCACTGACATAGATGTACTAGACAGGCTATCGAGAATAAATTGTGTCCGCCATTTTTCGCGTTTGACGTCTGTCACTAAGCTAAAGAAAAAGCCTGCTAGCCAGAGGTGAAACTGTTATGACAACTGTTCATTTTCTGCCTACATACGCACTGTGAAGAACCTGGATGAAATGTATTTCTTTCCTTACAAGTGTATTGAAAATGTTTTACATATGTGACAATGACGATATTAAAATTTATAAAAATAGTCACAAAATACTTTCTATTTGATTCTCATACTCATAGCAATTTTGATTTTGATCAAATCGCGCTTATGGCATTACTCTTCCAGTATAAGCAAAACACTTCAAAAAATACGAAATAAAGAATAATATATCATTTTATTATATTTCTTGATAACATTAGAATACATTTTCATAATACATTTAAAAAAATCGTTATATGCGTAGCATCTCGCCAGTAGTCAGAGACGTACGAAACGCAATGAAGTGTCGGCACTTCATTGCGGTGCGGAAACATTTTGTTACGGATGCCGACTCTAGTACTATACCTCAATGGTCAAGGCACACGTCGTCGTAATGACACGATCTATAGTGTAGTGTACGTCTACGTCTTGCCATTGTGTGCTTGGACTAATAATCTTAATTCTATGGTCGTGTGACATGACACCGTTAGTGTTATTTTTAACATAGAATTTTCATCTTCATATTATTTAGACTTATTTGTGTAATTCTGTCGCCGTATCTTAGCATCTCCATATTATTTATACCTGTTTGCATAATTATGTGTCCTCTGAATGGACCTATAATAATGATGTACATATGTAAGAATTGAAACAATGGGTAAATCAACTTTTTCTTGTGACTCGTTGCCATGGTTACGGTTGCCCTGATCAGTCTTAGACCCCTAGTTTTATGATATTTAAAAAGATCATACATTTGGGCTGATCAGGTGTAGATGATTTCTATGGAAAAGCCAAAATTTTTTTCGAGATTTCGGTGTTAGTCTCGTAGTAAAACTACCTCAATTTAGCGAGTAGAATTGAGCCCTACATTTAAACCCCCATGGTGGTAAACATACTGAACAGATTTCGGTACTAAGTAGTATTTTCTGTTCCAGACCATCGGTAAAACAAATGCATTCGGTTTTGATCAAAACGATTAAAGATGACCCTGTGATGTAGTGTAGTTAATGTAAGATACACATGGCTGCTGGACATTTCGTATTCCACTTTGTATTCTAGGCACCGTATGTACGTAACACTTAACGCCAAACAGTTTAGAACGGGCGCCTGCCATAATACGACCCTTACGTTTGCATAGAGCCTGGTAGCGTGCGCAACGTAAGCAAAATTTGCATTTGACACGTAACCAGGTGCTATTCCCATTTAAAATATCGTATTTAGATTTAATATTAAACGCAGTATATCACGCTTGCGCTAATTTATAAGTACAAGTAAGCACTTCTAGTAATATAAAAAATAATGCCAAATCAATTTTCAAATATTTAAAGTTCGGATGCCGCTTCTGACTACTTGACTCTTTGTTAAGTGTCGCTAGTTGGTTCATGGGTACTTATTTGTATCCGATACATTTACTTTACCGTATGATGCCACATAAGCTGAGTCAAATTGAATGTAACTGCACTGCAGCACACTGCAGCGGAAGCAAACGAACACCACCACAGCTCATAGTGCGTCCAGATCTGGCAAACGCTCCGCTAGTGGGGCATTCGCGATCGGTATGCTATAATGCACGTGAACAATTAGCGAGCGCGTTCACAGTGCTTTCGGAGGCGTTTCCCCAGGTCTTAACTCTTCTTGAAACGGACAACATGTAAGGTTTAAGAAGTAAAAATTTGCCCACCTCTCGGCTCACCTCTCTCGGCAACTTATCTACGCGTTCCATACATGGGAACTGAGCGAGGATCTGCTTGACTGTCGGCCGTGTGCGGACTTCGGTCTTGGGGTCCGTATTCCAGGCGCTCGGTGGGATGTATATCTTTTGGGCACCCTATATTCATAAATAAATGAATTTTAATTGTTGATTGTGATTTAAACAAGTTGTTAGACTTATAGCTTAATTATACTAGTCGGTCACCTAATGCGGTCACTGAAAACAAAGTACTGTAAGGGGATACGGTCTATCTGCGTCCCCACCGCAGTGTAAACGCTCGAGGTAGATTTCTGATAATATATAACTATATTTTTTCTTCAAACAGTATAACACAAATATCGACTACCATTAATGATTGCAGCTTTCGAAATCGAACGCCTGCAGATGTTTATTCCTTCAGCAGGGCGATAGTTCTGAATTCAAATAATCGTTGCCAGTTATCTACCACGAGACTGTAAAGATTTCCAACCTTCACAGTACGAACGACATGTGATTGTGGAATTAGGAAGCTTTATTTACATATCTAAGTAAGTAGTTCAAATGTTGTAGTTACATTTTTGTTGAAGAGTATGGCCCGCATGAGCCCGGCGGAGCTCTCCTGGACGACGCTCAATAGGAAGGGCTCGCGGGCGTAGTCCAGCCCCACGTAGTTCTGGTGCACTAAAAAAACATTTACATACTTGAGTATCTACCTATTAGAATTAATTTCTTGTAAGATAATATTTTTTAATAGTAGAACCAAAATAGCCACTGATTACGGATTGGGAATTGGAATTAGTTAGATTTTTGTTTATAAAATGTAAAATTATGTAAATAAGGGCATGATCCCTAAAATATTATTCGGCCTTGCTTAAACGATTAGGGTGCCTAATCCTCATAATGCTTTGTATTGAAAATGCGGAATAAAATCTATTGTCGTAAGCACACAACTCCGTGGGAGGTAACAAAGGAAGTGTCAAAAACAAATGACGATGCGAAAATTGTTACTCAAAGCGTTGGCCCTGCGATCCATTTGCCTGCCCATCTAACAGACAGGGGTACAGCTTAGAGAGGAAGTACCTTATATATAATTATTAATTATGTCAGTTAGTATTACTGGGAACTTTGGTAACAAACCAAATTATTTCCTTTAATTTTTGATCTGTGTTTTTCTGCGCCTAAAGAAATAAGCCACGAAGCGGACCGGAGCGCCACTACGTAGGTTCTGTGCCTAAGTAGTCACTCTATTATATAGAATTTTATTTTCTTTAATAAGCGACTATATGACATCTATTTAAGTATATTATACAATATTAAAATGTTACAGAAACGATCAGATCAATAATATTAAATGTATTGAATTGTATACTAAATAAATATTTAAATATACCTATTTCTGTACTTTCCTCTTCTATAATCCCAAGAAAGGCCTTTAAGCCTTATAAATATTAATTTAATATAATGGAAGTAATATTTAAGAGTGATTGACCTGCTTTCTGACTTAGGTAAATAATAAAGTAAATATTTTATAGGATACATTTCGGAGAGTGTGCTGAGGAATTACACAACCTTATTCCTCCGTCCCCATTTCACCATCGGACTACCAGACAATCGGCACTTCGGCATCGAGTACAATCCGTATGAGTACAATCTGAATCTCTTCAAGGCTAGAGTAAATAGGTATCTCATAGGTAAGCGTGCTCCACCGTAGACCGCATCATCACTTACCATCAGGTGTGATCGTGGGCAAACGCCTGCCTATCCTCCATAAAAAAAAAGTAATGTCACTCTGTAATCAAACTATTTTGTAACCTTCGTAATCGATTTTGACCCACTTCTATAATCGTTCGATATAAGTCATAGAATTTAAATGTTATTATTTATTATTTTTTTATTTAGTCGGCTGACATTAAGATACTTTACCTATACATTTTTTTTATTTTCTTTTTTCTTTTTTGTTCTTCTAAGGGAAAATTGTATACCTTAACATTCAAAGTAAAACTTTGTGGAGAGTCGTCGACATTGCCAAAAGTTTCTCGACAATATTGTTCTGAGCAAATTGCATCTTATGCTGTACGTAATCTTGTCATATTCAAGTTTTAGAATGCCCAAGTCTTTGTACTTTACATTCAAAGTATAACAGTACATTTGTAACACTGGTTCCGCCCACGGATATAATTTGCATTGTCGTACCGTACGTATGTCGTCAGGTCACAAGCAAAACTCACAAATGACTACCAGAAGTTCAAAGCCATTATGAACCATATTGCTACTAAAATAAGATTGATTTTTGTTTAATTATTATTTAGTAATTATTGAGTATTGCTTATCAATTATACTTTTCGAAAAAAAAAGCAAATTTATTATCCAAAGCTGTTCTATTTAGGGTTCCGTACCTCAAAAGAAAAAAAAACGTAACCCTTATAGGGTCACTTTGTTGTTCGTATGCCTATCTGTCTAGACTCAAGACTTTTCATTTCGGGAACGCGTGGAGGTATCGAGTTGAAATTAAAGCATATACTCAGGTCTAAAGTCCCTTGAAGCTGCAAAGAAAAATCTTAGTTAACGTAAAAAGATACGGGTTCATGCCGCAAAAACCATTTATTTCAACACTCTCAAGGGATATATGTAGAGTACTTTCTGTTGACCGAGAACTATGCAATATAGCAAGTAATATCATCTTATACTATGCAAGTAAAATTTGAAAACTATAGATTTGTAATTATGGGTGACCAAATCGTTTGATGAGTGTAGATGGTGCTAATCTTTTTATAATATGTTCCCACAATTTTTTTATTTTCGAGTTTATACAGCGAATAAGACTATAGAAATAAATTCGGGGTTAATCGATTCATTTTTATGTCCTGAGCACTTTTTGTTAAATTTTTAACCGAGTTGTGAGGAGGATGGGATTAGGGTAGAAAATTCAGCCCGGTCATTATTTAAACTTTTTTTCAAACCAGACGTTTCAAATATATCTGAGTAGCAAAATTTTGAGAAACTTATAAAAAAATAAAAACGAGTCAAGTCTGTGTCGGACTACGCAAACATTTATACAATACAAAAACTCATTACACGTATTTTCGCAGCATTAACGTAACGTTTTCGTAGTATTATTAAGAAAAAAAGGTTTTTTGAAAAAAACATTAATGGCTCAACCGATCATAGTCAAAATAATTTTTGTGAAAACTATGAAACGAAACTTTATATTGTGTTTTTTTCTCAAATTATTTGCACGCCCGGTTCAAAAGTTAGAGGGGGAAGAGACACAATATATTTGACTTTTGAAACGATTATTTCTCTTCTACAAAATGTAATTAAAAATTAAAACTACAATCATGTTCAAAATATACTCATTTGGCTTTGATACGCAAACGCAAACGTTTGTTAAAATTATCAACAATATAGTTCGTGCCATCCACGATGACGCTCAGATTTGTCAAATCTAACCTTTAATAACATGACAATACGCGTCGTCGTAAATGATACGAACTATATTGTTACCAACTTTAACAGTCCCCAGTATTTTTTAAAATTTTTACTTCTACACTAAGTATCCGCTTAAAAAAACGCGTATTTTCTAATTTCATTACAATATATCTTATAGTTTCCACGAGTTTTAAAATGGCTGTAACGTAACATACGGACAGAGGGACGTACGGACAGAAGGACATGATGAAATTATAAGGGTTTCGTTTTTGGCTACGGAACCCTAAAAAATGCGTAAGCCGCAGCATAATTTATGCGCGCTTTTGTTTCCATTGTCCTACGTCGGAAAACGCGATATCAGAGAGCTTAGGGACATTATCTTGTATTGAGGAAGTGTTTCGGAACAGTCTCCATTCATTCCAATCGGTCGAAAAATCCTTTGAATCCTAACGTCGCCTTTGAGCCGTCTCGAGCGGAAGGGCTCGTGACGCAAAAAAACCTTTTATATTTTGTTTTTGGTGTAATTTAATTTATTCGCAGTACCTCTTATTCTCCAGTATTGATGGGTATTGACGCAGATCCTAATTAATTAAATTGATATGTGGGAAGCATCAACCACTTTTGCACTTATTTTATGGCAATAAGGTAAAAAATGTATTGTATGTAAATCTTGCTTTTAACGTCGAGTGTGACTTGGAAATCCTTTAGGAAATAAGTGGAAAGTAAATATGTATTAACTTAGACATGAATAATTGTACGCGATATATATATATATATATATATATACATAAGTAATATAATAAAACAATAATATGTTCCCTACTTTTACTTACAAAGCTTAAACTGTATTCGATTGCCATATGTATTTATATATCTAATGCTAAAAAACCTATACATATACTTAATCTGTCTCATACGTAAGGTCATTGACATCCGGCCCATCCTTAACTAAGGCGCTTAAAAAAATCTAAGTTGTTCTAACTAGTTGTTAAAAAATTTGCCATTAACTGAGGCCTTTATTATAAAACAAGTGTCAATTTACCAGATAAGGACGAAAACAATATTAAACGGCTTATTAAATTTTAGAGAAGAGCGTATTATTTGCAGAATTGATCGAGTCAGAAACATGAAACTACACTTCAGAACTCCAATTGCAAATGTAAGTATCACAACCTTTAGAGACTTACGTGAGATTGGGCTGGGTACGAGTATGTTATGTCTGGCGTATGCATCCGAAAAGTTGGGCCAGGCAGACCGAAAATGAATGTGGGGGCGAGTTGGATACGGAATGATGGGAAAATACTTTAACAAATTACAAACTGTATTTTTTACACATACTTATCTTTAATATATGTTTTCTGGAATATCTACGTATTTATAAGATATAATGTATATTTATTTGAAAAAAAAAAGCGTCTCGCCATGTTTCATGCGCCGGTTTCTTCTCGGGGCTGTGTGGTATAGAGTTAGAACCGATGGTAGTTTTTGACTTTCAGAAGTGCATTGTAAGTAATATGCCTAAATTGAAAAATAAAACCGACAGGGTTAAGTTAAAAGAGAAGACCTTTTTGCAGCAAACTTAAAAAATGAATACGATATGATTGAATACCTAAATAATCGAAATATATTTAGATTAAATTACAATTTTTAAATTTATACATTTATATTATAATTTCAACGTTTATAATGGATTTTTTCATACATTTAACCCGTTCAAAATATGTATCATCATATTCAACATTCCCATAAACATTGTAACGACGTCGTAAAATATATTTTCGCATTATAAAGTTAAAGGTCACATGGATGAAGCCAACGTCGCTGAGGACGGCGTAGGTTCATCCATACTGTTTTGCCCCAAGGGTTCTCGTAGAGAAATATTTGTTTTTCAAATTAAGATCGTGTATTTCCTTAAGAGAAGAAATATCTCTTGGAAATTTTGTTAGGAAATAATGTTATGAGTCCAAAAGGAAATGGCCTGTATTGGGCCCCAAGACCGGTACGACATTTACATTGACATTTACGTTTTTATAGATTTTAAACAAAAGAATAATCAATAAAACATAATAGAAGTGTCAGAAAAAATATGAAGTATTAGTAAAACGTACCCCAGTACGTTATAATAACTTACAGAACACCGTAACGGAGCCAAAGCTGACGTCTACGAGGATTCATCATACATAGCCGTTACCACTATACGAGTTATCGCCCGGGATTGGTCATGGAAATCTGGTACTGGCTCGCAGTTTACGAGTACGAGTATCTACTGTCAAACTGAATTAAAACCTGGTCTTCATAACTTTTCAAATAGATTTATTTGATTGATTTATTTTTAGAGATCGCTCTGTAGCGATAAGGCCGCCTGTTGTTTATCTCTATCTATTTTCATGTATTACATGTGTTTCCATGTAAATTTTTTCAGAGGTTGTGCAATAAAGAGGATTAGTATTGTATTGTATTTTGTTTGCATGTGTGCGGCACTATACTATTTTTCACATAGCATGGGTATGGTCACAGCTATCATCTTCATACAATTTATAATCTTAAAACGCTAAATTGCATTAAGATGACAGCTGTTACCGTCCCCAGGCTATAGTTCGTATCATCCACGATGACGCTTAGATTTGTCAAATCTAACCTTTAATAACATGAAAATATTAGTCAAGGCACACGTCTTCGTGAATGACACGATCTATATGTGAAAAATACTATAACTCATGTGACCGAATTATTCTAAAAGTTGAATATAAAAATTGGTTCCGGGCTCGAACGAAGTTTTTCTTCTAACGTCAAACAAGATCCCGTTTCGATCAAATGTGAACATATGGTTAAATAATTTATGATTGCAATACTTACTTTTTCCCAGGAAGTACTTGAAGTACCACCGAGTTTGAAACTCCGGGTTTTCCAGAACGGGAGTGTTGTGAGGCCCAAAAAGCTGAAAACAATAGAATTGCTTTAAAAGGTGAGCTTTTCATTTCTTTAATCTGTCTAAAAAGATGTATATGCCTGGTCTTAGTGGTCCTCATTAGTCATTAGGATGATCATCCATTAAACTACTATATTTATGCAAGGTTCCGCTGCGTGTGAGGATTCTTTCCCACTGGCATTTGTTGGTTTTCCTCTTGAATGACGGTTTCCTCGCTTATCGCTCTACGTCCCCGCCCAGGTGTGGTGACTGATTATCCTTATTAAGATGACTCGGGCTAGACCGGGCCGGGGCCGTGCCGGAGCTTCCGGCGCTTCGTTTTCTATGAGAAGCACCACCTGATCACTGATCAGCCTTCATAGAAAATGACGTGTCGGACGCCTCGGCCCGGGCCCGGCCAGGTCTAGCGTGAGTCATGCTTTATGCATGACTGCAACAGCTCAAATAAATAATAAGTACAAATCAGGACAATAAAGAAAACACAGGGGTTTAATACAAAAATAAATACATCGCAATTAGTGTCACAAAACTGCTGTACGCTATCGAAATATTTAAAAGTACCTCTCGTAGGTAGTCGCCGACGTCCCTTAGGGCATGTCAAATGAAGAAGACTCGTAATGGACATATTTAAAGCAATTACTTAATTTCTTGCCGAACTCAACGAACTGTGACTTAAAATCAAGATGTTAAATATTTACTTCAACGTCCCTTTTGCAGATTCGGCTCTTTAAATTGCCTTTTGAAGCCTTACTGGAGCTATCAAGCTCAATCAGCTGAGCAAACCGACTAAGTTAAAACGGTATGCTTATTGGCAAAAATGCTAAATCACTCAAATTAGTTAAAAAGCGCCGTTAGCCGACCTCCGGGTCCAATTTACATTAAATATTTAATTTAATGTTCCAATGTGGATGAAATTCAGGGCTCAGATATTATAACCTAAGATTAGCATATTCTAATAAGTAGCATAATTTGAGTTTTTATCCCAAAAATCCAAATTATAGTACTGACAATGTCGCGTGTTGTTGGTGTTATCAAACACCTATTCTATATAATTTATATACAACCAACAATCTCTCTGTATAATACGCACAACGACCTTTTTCATACGAGTTTCACTTTTAAATGACGTTTATAATTTAATATTTTTATGATTACATTGATTTGTTTAATAGCCGTTTAAAATATTTTTTACACAATTTACTTAGTTCATACAAAAAAGGAATTGGAAGAATGAGCTGTGTGTGCTTCAGGGTAATCTTATCCTAATGAAAATATGTCCCCGTGATCAGAAAGCGTTAAAGCACACATTAAAATAAAGCGTGACGGCCTAATTACTTCATACGCATCATACTCGTCAACAGGTGCTGTTTGTGCAGGCCGGTCTGTTTAAGATTACACGGGCTACAAGTTATTATGTAATTTTACTTTTGAGTGGCATTAACGTGATCTTTTTTTTGTATTTTAATTATTTATATAAGATTTCAAGTCTTGGAGACCCTTTACATCTCTAAGGATAATTTTAACGATTTTATTTTAATTATATTTTTTCTCCGCCGTTTAGAGACTTACATGTCTAAAGAATTTGAGTATTTGTTGTTTTTTTATTTTTTAATCATAGTGTTTCTTGTGAAATTCGACATTTAGAGACTATACACATCTCTAATAAAGTATTTAATATCTCATTGGTTCCATATTTGTAATGAATGTAATGAGTATATTTTGTAATTATTGGTAATTTTGCTGTGGCCTATTTGCTGAATAAATATTTGTTGTTGATGTTGATGATATTCAGCTTTTTCTATTCTAAACATTTTCAGTTTGCCCCTTATACGCTAAGTACAAACCGCCTAAAGCGATAACGGCTGAACGTAAATTGTTTTGAAAACTCCCAGCAGAATTAATGTCGGGTAATCGTGTCCCAATAACGTTCAATTTAGTGCCTCACTCGTTATTTGATCAAATCTTCGAGATTATGTTTATTTCCTCCGGCGGAACTTCGGCCGCCATTTGTTTACATAACGTAGGTATATACGGAACTTTTATTTGGCTTTCTGTGCGTCTATATTTCGACCACTTAATATCAGGCGGTTGCTAAGAGGATATTCTGGTTAATTACGGAATGGTCGAGGGCTGGTTGCGTTGATTAAGTTTTATTATAGTAGTGCGTACGTACTTAAAACCTAAAGTGAAAGCTACTTTCTCCTAGAAAAGGTCCGCGAATTTTCTACTAGTAAACTACTGTACTAGGACGCCTGTTACAATGGTAGACGGGTCATCCACATTTTAGTTCGTTCGCTTCTTTCCTGTAGACAACTAAAAGTAACCCTTTATAAGGCATAAGGGTGACATGAATTATGCAAAATTGAAGTCAAATAAAGTTCAAAATCATGTGGGAAATATATTCCCTTTGCCTTAAGACTTTGTAACTTAAAGCTAATTTTTACCCTGCACCATTACACACGGGATACATTTTTTCAGTACTTGAGATTCAAATAGGAAAAATGGATCATATCAACTCGACTTGTTATATGTCGAATTCCCGATTCTTAAGTGTAATGCGTGAGTGGACGCTCGAGTTGTGCGTGCAGCGCGGCGGGGCGTGCGGCGTGCGTGTTAAACAAATGCAAACGTATAGGAGCGGCCTTAGTGCACGCTGCTCACATCACTTGTGAGCCCGAGGCCACGCTGTACGCCCCGCCGAACGCTTCGCTTCGAGCGTCCGTTCAGGCCTTACACTTAGTGAAGATTCAGAAGTCACGTTTATAGTCTAAAGCGATAGCGATCGGCTACGTTTGTTTGCCGTCGTAGCGTCCATAAAAAGTAGAGTGAAGCGATTTTCCTTGGTATAATCGAGGTTTAATAATATCCTGTACTTACGTCAAGTAATTTCAAAACCAGGTTGATGAGATAATAAAAAAGAATACTTCGATTTATAGTTGGGCTTATGGTCGTGATTTCAGCAGTCGCGGGGCGTGATCTATTAATTCAGTAAGCTATACATAATAATTCGCAAGGCTCCACAATGAAAATGGCACGTGTATCACATATATAAATTAGGCATGTCCGACTGGCGGCGAAAAAGCGAGTAGCCTAATTGCGTAACTTTTACTACAAGAAATATAGTTTTAGATGTGGTTACCCATCCCGTGTGAACAAAATAGATGCACAGGATATTCGTTTATTGCTGGCTGTTACTGTCGGTGTACTTTTTCTGAGAGAAACTCGCCTATTAAATAAAAACGCTAATCACTGCCTGTCGAACATCAGAGGCTTATGGCGTTATTCATAAACGTACCATAGGGACCGTGCGCATTGGAACGTCTGCCATCTTGTGGCCTGAATCGGAAACATGAACTGTACATTGACACTTCACGCCAAAGCAAGTGCTAACCTGTACAGTTGACGTACGTTTTCTTATGCATTATAAGGTCTGCCATCTTGTGGGCTACATTGGAAGCTTAAACTTGACATTTACACGTCGTGCCAATAAACAGGGGGGCTCCTCTGCTGCACCCTATAATTCATGCACGTTCCCTATAAGCCTCAATCAGCTATTAATCGTTTGTCTTGATCTGACATTTTGACTTATTTATAAGAAGGGGATAATACAACATAAATTAACTAATTGCCATTGCCTACAGCCCAAGTTAATGAATGTGCTGCTTACCTCATCTTTTTCTCCGAGTGAATTGCCATTTTCCAGGCGGTAGCGCCTGACGTAGGAGTCGGGTCCGTCGCTGGGTCCGGCGAGCTGCAACAAGGAAACCAATTAACTCAGGAGGACCCATCCAAATAATACGTTTGGTATTCATCAGTTTTTCAACTTGACCAAAGTTTCACTCAAATTATGGTTTTCTATTGATACATGTATGTAGGTGGAAATTTACTTTTAAGGAAGTAGGTTTTCCTTAAAAGTATAAATTATACAAGGTGAAATTCTTATGTTTGACCATACACTGAGGTGTGACTATGTGGGCCAACCCCTCAATCGCGAATAAAAATAAAAACCGGACTAGTGCGAGTTGTACTCGTCCACCGAGGGTTCCGTACTTTTTGGTATTTGTTGTTATAGCGGCAACAGAAATACATCATCTGTAAACATTTCAACTGTGGCTATCACGGTTCATGACATGAGATACAGCCTGATGACAGACGGACAGACAGCGGAGTCTTAGTAATAGGGTTCCGTTTTACCCTTTGGGTACGGAACCCTAAAACTCAGCTGTTCCATTTTTTACATGAACTTCACAAACATGTATGAGGCGACAGATATTTTTTGCGATTACGGGTTTAATACCATAGTACTATTTGTTCAGCATGACCTACTTATCCACTCCTCAATGCAGTGTGTGGTCATGGGTCAAACATAACAATTTCAGCCTGTATATTATTTAACCTAATGTGACGTATAATTCTGTTCGAACCTAACTTATCCTTATATTATATAATACCAGCATTACCAACGGGGCAAAATTCCAAAAACGTATGCAACAAATAACCGTTTATATTCACAGATTGATTTTTTTAGTATACCTGTCGGTTTCCCCCCCCTCATCTTAGGAGAGGTTTCTCGATAGTTTCAGAGCTACAGCCAAATTACTTTTAATAACTACATTGTTTATTTCAGTTAAGTATTATTATTAAGTATTCGTAAATGTACAACTTAATGGAAATAATAATAATAATAAAATGCTTTATTGCACACTACAAAAAAATGGTACAAAGTATGTAAAGGTATAAATATGTAGGTAACAACAGGCGGACTTATCGCTAAACAGCGATCTCTTCCAGACAACCTTCAGATAGTGAGATTTCCTTTTTAGCACGCCAAGAATAACAAGAGTTCTTGTCAAACATGATAATGAACATTATGTACAGATGTAAATAAAACATCTGTACATAATGTTCATTATCTTTCCTTTTCAAAATGCGCTGCACTTTCCTTGCCTTCGTTGGATTTCTTAAGCTTACACGTAATTGTAAATCTATTCTATTGTAAATATATTGCGTCGGTTGTCGTTAGATTAGGTATTATTACCTATACCCAAGAGTAAAAGCGATTAGTATTTCCATAATCCCAAAAGGGGAAAAAGAGGGTGTTTTTGTGACAAAAGTTCACTTCATACTTGCAAGGTAGGTAGTATGTAAATTAAATACTTACTGCGTGTATTGTTCATATAGCCACAAACTTAAGCGAGTAGATTTTGAAAGAAAATTTTGATTTACTCTAAACCACAACAGCAATAATTAATTCATGAAATTTTTCGATTGTACATACATCGTGAATTCGTGATCACTTGTGACAGTTTGACACGTCGCGTCACTCGCGTCATTCATTACTGCGACGTTTTGAGTTAAAACAAAGTAGTGATACGTTGCTTGCTGAATTATTTTTATGGAAAAATAAAAGTCGCAGATTTTTATAAAACCTATGAAAGTGTGTTTATTTAAGCCTAAACTAACTACCCTTTGATTATGTGGGCGTATGGAAAATACACGCTGTATAGGTATTAATTTGTAGTCGGTTACAAGTATAGTGTAAGTGTTAGTGTAACATTGATCATCGATTCACAATGTATTTTTGTTAAGATTGCCACCCATAAATTCGTATAAGCTCGCTTTCAAATACCAACGTCTTAAATACGTGTATGCAGTTTAAAAAGCGTTGATAAATCATCCCACGAATATAAAGTAACCCTATTCTACGTTGAAGCTGCCAAGAGCAATAAGTTTGAGGAATTGCGCGCAAGTACAGCAATTTTTGCGAATATTCGATCCTGTTTAGTATAGAACAGCACGATTATTCAAAAACAATGCTGTAGTTGCGAAACGAAATTGCGAATTTATGGACGTTTGTATCAAGTTTAAGGATGACCCACGCTAGACCAGGCCTGGACTATAACCGCGAAAATCGAAGTTAGTCAATTGCGGGCATTATTCTCTGTTACTCTAAATACGTCTTATTGAGAGTAAAAGAGAAAGATCCCCGCCATTTGCTAAGTTCGGTTTTCATGGTAGGCCCCCCTGGGCCGGGCCGGAGCTTCCGGCGCTTCGGTTTCTATGGAAAGCAACACGTGATCACTGATCAACGATCAGCCGTCATAGAAAATGACTTGTCAGACTCCTCGGCCCGAGCCCGGCCCGGTCTAGCGTAAGCCATCCTCTAATCAGTTATACCGGTAATGGCGGTAATGTATTTCGGTAAACCCTGTTGGAGGTTAGAGACATAACATTAAAAGGCAATCTACCCAAAAAAAAACATTTTTCTTTTTTAAAAACGACAGGCAAATAACGTGTAGGGGAGGTACCCAAATTTTTTTTCTTAGTTATTATTCTACCACTTTGTCAACGTGCAAGAAACATGCAAAATTGCAGCTTTCTAGCAATAACGGTCAGTGAGCTAAGCCGCGGACAGACACATGGACATAGAAACTATAAGGTTTCCTAGTTGGCTACGGAGCCCGGAATGGTAAATACACCAGGGGCCCATTTCTCAAACGGTATTAGACTAATAATATTAGTCCACGAACTGTCAATTCATATGGGTTACCATGGCAACACACTAATAATATTAGACTAATATCGTTCGAGAAATGGGCCCCAGACGTAAAACACCGAAACCGGATTAGCACAGGATGGATGAAATGGAGACAGGTCACGGGGGAATCATTTGCGACGCCCGGATGCCCATTGGCTTTATGGGTAAAATGTATAAAGCCGTAATAGCTGTAGGTAAAATATGAATTGTCTTTATGTAAAAATTAATTAGTTGACATTATTACACAAACTGACTAAGCTCCACAGTAAGCTCATGAAGGCTTGTGTTGTGGGTAGACAACGATATACGAGACAAGAATGTCCGTGCTCATCACACAAATAAATGCCTTTACCGGGAAATAGGCAGGGTGCCTACCGCAGAACGGTCGTCAAAATGTGTCTGATGAAAAAAGATATACCATTTTCCTCGTACGTTATGTTTAAGTACCTAACGTGCGCGCAATAATTTGTGCCGAATGAAAAGCCTGAGGGCAGGAATGATCGCCGGGTTTATCGGTGTGGTAAATCACCCGTTACTGTCGTAGTTATAAGAGTTGCCAGTACAGAGCCGCCGAATTCACCTTTTCACACAATTGAAGTTTCGTAACGAAATGTTGGAATAACATGAAACTTGGCATGAACGTTGAAGAAACATATATCCGATGCCTGAAATTAGTTTTCGTTGCTAGAAATCGCAACACAAATGACATATAGAGGTCATGGACCTAGAATACTAAGGACCACTGACCTATCACACATAGACAGTTAGTCCTAATAACGCTAATCTGCCAAAAGTGAAGCCGAAAAACGATCGATGTGTGCGTACGACGCTCGACCGCTCGTGTCTTACGCTCAGCGACACACACATATATACAAAAATCGGTTGCCAGTGTTATTTTATTCCCCTCAAAGTAGAGGTATTTTAACCACATCCTTATACTTGGCTATCAATCATATGGAAGTGTGTATGTAGATATTAAATTTGTAGCAAAAGCGTTCAAGGTTTCTTTTAGGGACTTTGCATGAAGCAATGCCGAGCCGAATGGAGCCGAGAAAGCCCGAACGTTCTAGTTTCCTCCCCCTGCCACAGGACCGATATCAAGCGCGCTAAGGTAGGGCTAATTTCAAGGTTTCTCCACACGCTACTACGCTACGCTACGAAGCGTTAAGGATTGGCACGTTGACGAGGCACCCAGTACTTAAAATCTGAGAGCCTACCGCAAGCCACGTTTGACGTGTTGCCTTTTTGTTGCACTTGTAAATTCGTACGGAGGCAACACGTCGAACGTGGTTCGCGGTAGGCCCTCTGCAGTCCTCTACGTCTGCGAACGCCCCGCTGAAAACATGACTTACTTGAGAATGGGTATCAGTTTTGACGCGATCGGATTTCGCATCCGAAGAAATATGTGTGTAGACGTGACTGTTTATTGTCATTATTTATTAATATGTTTGAGTGCAACATATAGAGGACTAGTGACTAATGTCATAATATTGTGCTGGTATTGGTAATTAGGAACAGACGTGTAATCCAATGGTGTCTGCAAGCTAGTTGTGTAATAAATCATGTAATAAATTCTGTGTTTTCTGAAATAAACAATCAAGCTGAGCCGTGTCAAGTAATATATTTTCAAGAAAGGATTAGAACATCGAGATACTCCGACTTAAGCCAAGAAAATGTTAAGTCATAATTAATAAGCTCCTGGAACTCTTAATTGGCTTGTTTTCATCTTGTTATAATATCAAGTCAATAAGTGACGTTCTTTCAGACTTATAAAAACTTTCTAAGAAGCTTAGTTATGGCTTATTATTATGATCGGCAATAAAACAGGTAATTATATTGTATTTTTTAAGAGCAGAAATAGATTTTCCTAACTAATTAAATAACTAGGAATAAAATGAAAATACTGATATTTATAATTTAATATTTCGGTTTATGTTTAAAAATATATTCAATTTGACTAATTTAATAGCCCTTTAAAATATTTTTACATAATCGAATAGGTCTGTGCCCACGATGCCTGACCTGACAAATAATTACAATATGGCGGACGAATATTTGATATATCACCGTATTTAAGAATTATTTCGCTTTAAGTTTTTTCTTCGCAAATGTGATGAATAACATTGTGTGTATGTTCGGGGGTATGAATATTGCAAACTCGGGTCTTTAATTCCCACCCTCGTTTCCAGAATTTTGCTTACCCCATTCGTTACACAATGTACTATTAGCGAACACGACATTAGGAATAATGATAATGACAATGAATTTAACGGTCTACTAGCCCAGTTGGTGTGACCCTGCATATGAAGCAGGAGGTCCCGGGTTCGAATCTTGGTAAGGGCATTTGTTTGTGTGTTTATCATAAATACACGTGCCTGAGTTATGGGTGTTATTCTATGTATTGAAGTACTTATGTATCTATTATTTATATCGTCGTCTAGTGCCCGCAACACCTTCTTGAGTTTACTGTTGGTCTTGGTAGATTTGTGTAATATTGTCCCATCATATGTATTTACGTATGTATTACGTCATTTCATTACAATCACTCCGTTAGTGCAAAAAAAAAAAAACAATAATGACAAACCAATAAGATAGTTATTAGAGTCAAACTATAAAGTTGGCAAACGTGTTAAGTAAACGTCATAATTCCATAGAAGTTTGACGTTAAAATAACACTTGCACTGTCTGGGCTGTCAACATCGCTGTCAACTTATCTTGGTCTGACATTATGATAAACCATGATTTAAACTTTCACGATTTTTGCGCTTACTATACTAATAACCGGATTCCATGTGGATGAGATCCCCAAACCCTCGTCCCGATTGAAATTGCAATGTTTTTTTATTTCAATGGCTTCCCGCACTATTCTGCTGTAGAAATGGCGATCCGAGGAAAGGATTTTAACGTCGGAGGTAAATTTAAAATTTAATACGCGATTAAGTCCCGTTTCTATGAGTTAATAATGATAAATCATGATTTTAAAGGAGTCACCACTGTGACAATTGTCACCTGACAATGACAATTCACCGTATCCACGAAGTAAATATTGTCATTACGTATTGTCGTTACTAACCGACCCGGAAACGCACAGAAGATTGTCAGTGTTAAGTGCAATTATGTCATCGTGGTTCAATAGATAGGTGCCTGTCGTTACATAAGCAAATAAATTGATCGAAATGTTAATTTTGAATGTGAACTGTAAAATCTTCGAAGTTGCGATTCTAAAAGGACTTTTCATTACCCGTGCTCGTAAAAGGTGTTATTACACAATTCATAAATTTCGACTAAGGGCTTTATTGTACGTACGAAATTAGACAGATGTTCGATTAATTTCCTTTTTTATTTCTCACAAGTGTGATGAAAAACATTATGTATGCCACGGGCGGTACAGGAGTTATGAATATGAACTCGTGTTAATTAGGCCCTCGCCTTCGGCTTAGGGCTTAAACTCACACTCATTTGAAAATGCTTTTAATACAAAATGTACTCTATTTCCTGTGTTAAAATTGTATTTTTTGCAATAGTATCTGGTACGTATTTAGTATCAAATATTTATAATATTCATAACTACGTTTTACTGCTTTATCGGAAAGAGTATAAATATAAGTTTCATTTGATTTAAAGGTGAGCAAACTACCTAATACAAATTCAGTAGGGTCGGGATAAAAGTATTGCCGTTTCTTCCCTACGAAAATACTACGCTCCGAAGAGTGATTTATTGGTACTGGAGAATATATTTTAGATAAGCAATAAATCCATATTCAACGAGTTATTTTATATATTTACATAAACATAGGGATTTTTGTACAAAAAATATTACGACGGTCGTGGCAGGTATAATTGAGGATTATCCTAGATCTAGACGTACCTAATCTGTCTAGAATATTACATCCAAATTTTTAACTACTGATTAGATAAATTATATTCAAATCAAATCAGATTAGTGTTGCCAGGTGAGTGGAAGAGAATTATCGTATTTAAGTGTCAAAAGTATCATACCGATAAACAAATTATCGTACGTCTATCACAAACGCACTACCTACTCCCAAAATTTCTTGCAAAATAAGCTTACATGTCCAATGTATATTCAAATAAAAACGAAATTTTCGTCTAAATTGCGCAAAAATCAGTTTTATATTTGTGTATTTTAGTGAAAGCTCCAAACGATTTACACGAAATTTCGATATTTTTGACGTAAACCAAGGATCCGAACACCCACAAGGTGCTAATTGTAGCCTATTTTTCAAGGAAAGTGTCATATTTTGCTTCAAAAACGAGACTTTTTGGTGGCATCATCTAAGGGCTGAAATGATCGTACTTTTCCGTATGATAATGCTCTTTGGAACGTACAACGTACCGGAGCCCAAATTACGAGTATCGTACGCAGGTGGATGAATTAATTTACACTAAATATGATATTGTGTAAAATATGTCCCGTGCAGTTTACGACATTGTCAATATTTTGGGCAACACCCCTGACTTGTGATTTATCACCAAAGCTCGGGTTTTCGGGAGCAAAAACGTACCGGTGTTAGTGATTAATTAAATACCGACTCAAGTGTTATCGATATCGATAACAAGCAATTTCTAAATCATAATAACAAATGTGCGTCATCCTTGAGGTAAACAATAATAAATAAATGTGTTAGTTCCTTTATTGAAACGCTCGGGGTTAGCGAAGGCCCCCGTTTTAGCTTGGGGAAAAATTAGGCCCCCGTTTTAGCTTTTGTATGCCTGGATATTCTCTTTTACAAATCGCAATTCGCAACCAATTCTCGTGAAATTTTGCGAGCAGAGCCTCTACCAGATTTGCAACGGTAAATTCGTATTACTTTACTACAATTGTAAGTGAATAAACGGGCTTTAGGTCACATATTGCTGTTTCCATGATTAAATAGGATTTTATGTAGACTCAGATTTTAGATTTTTTTCAAAATGGCGGAGCTTGTATTCAGTTTTAAGTTATGCTCGCGAGGTCTACAACTCACAGGGCCACTAGTGATTCATTTGCAAACCTCTTTGATGTATTCTTATTAAAATATCTGACATTTGACATTGGCTTTAGTTATTCTGACAATAATTAAAATAACATAGAGTATTATTATTCACAGTTGGATTGCCAGTTGAACTTCAAAATGGCGAAGACGTGTCGAGAATAATTTTCTGCTATTTTAAAAGCCATTAAAAAAATATTGATTAAAATCGATTCCTATATTTAAAAATTACATAACGTAACGATACTGACATACGTCATAATTTTATCGATATCAACTTGGAATTTTGTGAGTTTTACTTCTTAATCACTTTTTAAACGTCAAATCGAATTGCACCCGTCTAACCGGTGTATGCTTGTCACATAGCTGTGTAGTACAGTGAGCATTGTAAGTTAATAAGTAGACTAAGGGTTCAAAATTATCTGCACACGCTATAAGCTACTTCAGCTTCTTATACTTCTATCGAAGGAATAAATACATTGTTGGGATTGTTTGAGTGGAGCTGTTTGAATGTCGTAGAAATCTGTTATAAATACGAGTGTCCACTTACCAGCGGCCGATTTCCGATACCAAATTCAAATAATTTTCGAACGCGAACTGCGAAAGAAATGCTGGCCAGCAGAGCAGCGTACATATGCTATTGAGGCGTATAGTACTGAAAGGTTTTCATTTAAGTAGTACGCAGGGCGTTTTGCATTAATATCGGAACATGCGGCAAATGTTGGAGGAGTGAGTACACAGCGAAGGTGGACAATTAGATAAGTGATATACAAAAAATAGTATCCGCATTCATCTTTTTTCATAAAAATAATTTGTATACCTATTTTAGTTTTTTTTATTACTTAGAAATATTCAATAAACCTAGAGCACGCGTAAGGCGGAGTTATTGAGGTGACAACGTGAGAAACTGACAAACACTGCCAACCTTATAACCATATAGCTGATTTTATACTGCTCGTGCATTTATCACCTTTCGTTTAATTCATTACTCTCACACTTACATACACACATGTTAACACGTGTCTGCCACGGTGATAAACGATAAAGGGACAGCCTTAGACTTTACGCTGGTTGCGATGTCCCATACCAAAAACTGAGCTTCGTATTCAGACTATCAGTCTATAACATGTATTGGTCTTTGCAGGATAACGTGCGGTAACAAGATTTCACGGGTCGTAGTAGTGACGTAACAAATGTAGGTCAGTACGGTCTCCTGTCGTGGCTGTCGTAAAAGGCTAAAGCGGGTCAATAGAATGGCAGACGCAGCACTTATAGGTCGGGTTCTTAGCTCAAAGCACGGGGCGGACACGCCATCGTAAGGAAACCGTGTTACCGCCTTACGATGTGGGCACAACTGACATGGCTGTATACGCATGTGTGTGTAAGTTCGATAGGGAAGTTGAAAATATTTAGGCGTAAGGTGAGGGTGAAGTGCGCTATGTCTTCTAGTTTTGGAGATATTAAAGGTAGGCGCACTTAGACGGCGTGACACACTTCGCCTCCCTCACCTCAACTCTGGCAACGTGATTCAAGAAAAAGTCGTTATTTACAGAAATTTATAAGCATCCGTACATGGCACATAACAATACACCAGCATTTTGAACTTTCTTTCAATCTAATAGTCAATCTGCCGCGGGGGAGTATTTAATCGCGGGACGAGCTGGTGCGTGGTTATTCTCTATGAAATGCTCTTTCTTATTTTAACTCAAACTATGGTCCGTGGAAAACAAACCTTACCGTAGCCCGCAACAGTTCTCTAGTCACCTGTGCGTTGATCTTTTAGAAACACGTACGCAACTTTTTTTGAAGATACACAGACTGTAGTCCCTTGAGAAAACCTATCTGGTATACCCCTATAAAATAATGTGGACTTAATGTATCAATTTATTTTAAAATAGATAAGAGATTATGTAAGTACATGGTTAATAAGTCTTGCTTACCTCGCGGCTTAATTTTGGGGTATTAAAGGAACTGTGCGCCGTAATTCGGCACAATAAAGGAAAACAGGTAATAATGAGGGGATTATACGTCCGAAAACGTGCTTTGGGATAAAATGTTAAGGATAAATCTTTACTTATAGGTTTTTTCTTAATTACATGGTTTTGAAGGAAACGAATGATAGTCACAGAAGGCTTTTATGCTAATAATAGGGCAGTATAACTGCGATGGTAAAAAATCTTTGGTGTCTTCAAACTATTCATTCTTAATTTAATTCTTCCCCGAATGAAGGTTGAGAGAGGCTATGAGAAACGCGTCATACTCGTGAACGGGTGCTGTTTGTGGAGACCGGCCTGTTTACACATATTTTTTTTTTGTATCTGTGTGTAATATTTTTAAATATATATATATTTGTAACTCGACATTAAGAGACTTTCACATCTCTAGGTAATTATAATACTTTAGTTGGAATTGATATTTGCATTTAGTTATATTTAATAATTGTTGATGTGTATTTTTGCTTGTATTGTAGGTAAATTACTAATTTTACTAAATTACATGTTGACGTGTAAAAGTGCCCTTGTATGCCCCCCTCACCCGGTATAGACGTGCACGCATACAAGTATGTAAGGATAGAAGGGAATTTACGACGAAACGGAAATAAAATCCTCTACACTATTCCCCTTAATCGACATCCCAGATGCATTTTAGATTTCTCCACTTTTCCAAACAAGTAGCCATAGAGAGCTCACTCCATACATCAGTTTTCTTACCAAAACGCTTATTATTTTCGTAGTCGACATCTAGCGCCAAGTAGAGAATTTATCAGTACCTATTGATTGACAATAGATGTCACGAGTGTCGCTACTGACAAAAAGTGTATTGCTCAACAATTTACAACTAATATTACAAGCAGAAGGAGTTGAAAATAGAGTTCCGGTTAATCAAGTTAAAGTATTAGCTGAAAATTGTTGAGACATCTATTGTCAAGTAGCAGCACTGATAAATCCGATACATGATGCTAGATGTCGACTACGAAAATAATGAGCGTTCTGGAAAGAAAACTGACGTATGGAGTGAGCACTCTGTGCTTACTTATTTCTTTATGATACTTAGTAACAGTGCAGCTTTAGGTAGTTAGGAAAATTGCAGAATTTTATAACAGAGTCGGTGTCTTCGGCTACTCATCTGACGTTAATGCAAAGTTATGAAAGTTGGATGAGCTGGCAATGGATACAAAGTCGTTATGGATGGTCGCTTTTATTTTAGCTCCGGAACTTTCCTGCACTCCGGTACTTCAGAGTGGTTATGCTATACGGTTTAAAATTTAGTTTTATGGACTAACTTTAACCGAGCTTTTAATGGGCTAAATCTGGGGCACGGAAGTGCCCCTGCCAAGTCTACCATAAACTAACAAAGGAATAGCCGTTACTATCACTTTCTCACAGCTATTTGACTTAGTTGTGGATAAAGCTATACTAACGCTTAAATTGATGAGTGTCAAAGGTTTTTGCAGCCTTGTTGTTTTACGTTTATATAACGTTTATGGTCGAATATTACAAGAACACACATGTTAAAAAGTAATAAAATACATGGGCAGAAACGGTCAAGTAAGTTACTTTAAAAAAGGTAGTGCCCGCATCTGTTATTGGTATTCAATGAAAGTCTTGGACTCTATCAGAATAATTTAATTTTGTCGGTGCGGCAGCTTGAAAATAAAGTTTTCAAGATTCCAGCCAAGTACGCTTAGGAATATACACCTAGTCCCGTTAGGTTGAGGCTCAAAATTCATTGTCAATTATAACTATCAAATATATACGTTACCGAATTTACAAAATTTGCTATTGGATCACTGGCGACTGGACGCAATTTGTTAAAAGTTAGGACTAACTACAAAGCACCGACCTTTCTAGACACGCAAGTCAAATCCTGAACTTTAATTACATCCCAAGCGATTATCTCAGCTCTTTTGTCGGCGACAAATACGAATAACGACGCATATTCTTAATTGAACTTGGCTCTCATTTCACATTATTTATATTTTTGATGGTTTAGTGTATCAGTATCAGTCTTAAAGATAGAGACGGCATTTTATGTTTTCTCTACGGATGATACTTACGAGTATTTATTTTGATGATCCTTCTGGTTATCTGATTATTTACGTCTACTAAATAAGTGAAATTATCCGTATCTCCGTAGGTTTTAATTAATTAAATTAAAACCTACCCTACCCCCTACCTATTAATTTTCCTTAAAAATGGGAACAGGAAAGGAAAGTTGTTGAAATGGATTATAAAGAACTCCTAATTCTATTATTACAGGTTTTAGTGGTATGAAATGATTCTAAAGAAAAAAAAAAATTACTCTTAACCAAAACACGACGACGTCGCGTCATTAATGCGACGTTTTGAATTCAAACAAAGTAGTGATACATTGCTTGCTGAATTATTTTATATGGAAAAAATAAAAGTGGTTCATTTTTTATAAAACCTATAAGTATAAAGTCTACCCTTTGATTGTGTAGTCCTATCGACCACGCTGTTCACGTTGTATGCTCAACTTAATACAGGAGCATGTAAGTTAAGTAATATGAATGATATAATCAGGTTCGTGGTTATTTTTATTGGCAGTATAGTTAGTAGTGTATTTTTAGTATGTGTAAATGCAAGAGACAGACATATTCGCATTAACATTATAAAATAGTAATGGATGTGGTACTTACGTTGCTGACCTGTTCCACCGACCCATATTGCCTACGAGAGAACACGCCCCGGCGCGTGATCAGCTCGCTGGCAGATGAGCTGTGAACAAACAAATATTTATTAATTACTCATTAATTCTATACTAGTAAATAGTAACATAATTTTAACGGACTTTGTAAAATAGAATTAAATGTTGCATATAGCGGTGTTGTAACACGGACATTACATTGAACTCAATCAAACAATTGAAAACTGTAACATATCAGTGACAATTCGAACATCGATCGTCCGAGATAGTACTTACGCTAAGTAGCAAATGTATAAACTCGTACTAAACACAAATCAATATGTACACAGGTCCTAAGACAAGTGTACACGCTCGTAAGGTTCTTATCAAATAAAAATAAATTATTGATTATCTCCGAAATGGAGTTAATTAGAATACCGGTGTCTTTGACAAAGTTACTTAAGAGAATGCACCCTTGAAATTAACGAAAAAAAAAAACACGGTTTATATATCGTCGCCTAGTGCCCACAACATAAGTTTTATTGAGCTTACCGTGGGACTAAATCGATTTGTGTAAAAATGTCCCATAATATTCATTTATAAAAAAAAGAATGGGCACTTGTTACAGATTTTCAACTGCTTTTAATTTCCTGTCCATTGTTTCTCGAAGTCTTTGTTTCTTTTGATGTTCTTTCTTTGTGGAGGTCTGTTACTCCTCGCAAATAACCAAAAATATTGTAAGAACGTACAAAGACTATTGTCCTTTTTTCCAGTTTATGCGGAAAGGAAAGGCAAAACGATCGATTCACCGTAGTCTCTTCTGTGGACAATAGATACAATAAAACTTAACGATCCGGGTACATAAATATTTATCAAGGTTTTCTTATGATTATGACAAAAATAAGAAAAGTGGCGTTACCATGACTGTCATATTCGCTAACATCTGCGTAATTTATTTTCTATATCTCTCGCTCGCACTAAAATTCATTATGAGTACGAGTGAGATGCCTAGAAATGGTATAGAAGGTAGGGTAATTCCAGGATAGCTGCCTCGATTTTAATTTCTACTAGTAGTAGAATTGTGGGAGTAAAACTGCACTACATAATAACATGCGCTCCCCCAGCAAGCCTCAGTGCCGCTTCGAACATAAGAACAAGCGCACGAAAGTACAGTAAAATAATAGATTAAAAACCTAAGTTATCCTAAGGATAGGACACGTGGCTATTAAATAATGAAACATTGAGTTATAAAGCTATTTCAAAAAGTAGGGGGCAATATCCTGGAATTTTGGAGTTACGTACACGTGGCGAATATATGAGTGTCAAACTGGTGGTAAACTGTACTGAAAAAATGTATCACACCTGTAAAGGTGCAACGTAAAAATTTGCTTTAGTCTCTTTGCGATGTCTACAGAAAAGACGCCAACGCATTAACCATACAATAAAATTAATATGACCAGTGTTGTGCGAACGTTAACTAGAATTGACCATATTGAAAATTAATTTTTAATTCGTATCAATTAATTTTAATAAATTTTCAATTAATTTTAATTAATTTTCAATTACTTTTTAATTAATTTTGAATTTTAATTAATTTTCAAATTAATTTTTAATTAATTTTCAATGTGGTCAATTCTAATTAACATTCGGCTAACACTGAATATGACTCATACCTACGCCTAATGTCCATATTCCATGTACTATAATTACTGTATACAAAAATCTTAATAGAAAATACTACCATTGTAGTCTGTGCTAGTCTTGCGGCCCGATTCGAAGAACGAGATACTATAACGATAAGTTCTGGTTTAGATAAGTTCTCATTTAGATATCGTTTGTATGTCGTATAGACACAGAAGCAGCTTGATTCGGGCAACCAATGTCACTTTGACGTTAGAAATATCGTAGATATGTAGATCTTATTATGATCACAGCGGAATCGAAATAAAAATTAATTTTACATGTCGTTTTGTTATCGATCTTTCCAACATCTTAAACGTGTCTCAATCATTCTTCGAATCGGGCCGTTAGCTTTAGTTATATGATGTTTTCTCACCGGCAGTGTACGATAGATTGTTTCTATTTTAGGTTCAAGGATAATTTCGAACAGATCCGCTAGAATACCCAATTTACTATTAGATTAAAGTTGGGTTAACGTGTAATCTTTTTAGATACTTTCTGTCTTAGTTTAGGTGAACAATTAGTTTGGTTTAGGTACAGTTTGTGTACAGACGCCATCAGATATATCGAAGCGACCGAGGTGTTCCAATATTTCTGAGCAGGGCTAATTTTCAATAAATTATGCACAATGCAAATACCTATGATATCATAACTAATATCTTCTTCATAGAGTGCTAAGATATTTATGGCATTACAGTAGTTATGATATGCTCAGAAATATTTGAACACTTTAGCTGCTACGATATATCTGATGACGACTGTACCTACCTGATATTACAAAATATGAACAAGGGAGAGTAAATTTTTGCATAAAAAAAACATGAGAGTAAATATATTATTTTTCAAAGCAACATGATAATCTGTAGCCAAGAAGACAGAGTGCCATAAACCCCGTTTTGTCGAAGAATTTTCTCGAATATTATTTTCAAATTATGTCAGTGTTCAACACCAGATTAAGTATACTAAAGCAGATACGCCACTCTTAGAAAGCAGCAGCACCGTCACCATTATTATTGAGCCGAAATTAAATTGGTTTTCTCAACAATGGGTGTTTAAGTGAGCGACACTTGGCAATGGCAACAAATATTTTGATATTTCTTTTGTCTTATTTTTGACAAAACCCATGATTGAAAGATGGATGAATCTTGCCGAATGCTGCGTCACCCAAAACAAAAATTTAAACTAAAACTAGAAAAATGAAATTAACTTAAAAGAGTATAACCGACTTCATAAAGCATTACAATTAAATATTATCCCTTTATGAGTGTTAGCAACTGAAATCATAAAAGCATCAACACACCATTGAACCGAATGCCGAGCCTGGTGAGGTTAGAAAAGAAGGAAAGAATGTTTGCAGGTATTATTGACTAGTATTGTAACTACATATTTGGTTTAGCAACGACTTCAGGCTTCTTAACTTTTTTAAAGAGTAATTTTATTTTTCAATGAGGCTTCTTGGAGCACGAGGGGTTAAGAGACGGACTTAGAACTATTTAGATACTTCCAAACAAAAGAACATATTCATATTACACATACAAAAAATATGGTCGAATTGATAATGTCCTCCTTTTCTGAAGTCGGTTAAAAAGTAGCGTATCTTTTATAGTACGATGTATTCTGTGATCGTTGCGAAGAATGTTCAGGTTGGCTCTTGAAGTAATTGCGTTACTGTTGTTTCAATAATATTCTTTGAGGGTGTTCTTACTGGACCAGTTTGCTTAGTGTTCTTCGGAGTTAATCAAAGAAAAACACTCATCGGTCATGTTCAGTCGAGTTTATAAATATATATACATTAATATAAAGCTCGAATAAGGATTTTGCCACTTTGTTAGCCATAATTTATCACCAAGATATTGCTTTCTAAGCATTTTCAGAAGTATTAGAAGAATGGCATTTCGTAAGTGGTGACCGTCGGAGGAGTCTACGGGGCAAGACGCTAAAAAGTTGAACAAACCAGAAATGACACGAAAATACAAAAATACAGGTTGTAAAAAATGGAGACAGGAAAGTGAAAGCTATTCAAACATTGTACTGCTAAGGAATACATCTGTAATTAATACTATTATGCCACGAATAGTAGATCGAAACAAAAAATAAAACTACATTTTTGTAAAAATTAATGGCCTTATTATACATATTCCTAAATACAGGAAACGCTAATACAATATCAGGTCTCTGGGGCCCACTGATTACCAGTTCGCCGGACGATATCGGCCTGTCAGTTATTCGCGATTGTTAGCTTTAGCGAATAACTGATAGGCCGATATTGTCCGGCGAAGGTAATCAGTGGGTACTTTTAAATAACGAATGTCCAATTCAAAATTTGATAGTACGATGCCACAATGCTTCTTAATACATATGAAAATAGAGTACTAACCTTTACGTATAAAATAGGACACATTTAAACACAAATTCTAACTTGTCGATGAAACAATAATTATTTTAGCAGCTAAACTCCATCGAACAATTTAGCTCAGTGGCTGTACGGTCTAACCTCCACTTCAAGTTCTAAATTGTCAGCTAACTTTGCAAGTAACATATTCCGTACGTATGGTTATTATATTACTGGCAGCAAGAGACGGTATTCGAGTTCATGTAACTAGGTGAAACTGTTAACAGTTTACTGCGCACAGGTCATAAGTAGAAATGATAGTAACTCGCTCCGAGCGGAGACTTCACTGTTGTGAACAGTTGTTTGGTTTACTCGAACGATTCAATCTTCTTAAAAGTGGGGAACCAAATTAACATATTATTATATAGTGCATCTATAAAAGTAAATTAAAATAAGGTTTTCTCATGTTGTACACTTATTTATTAATACATAAAAAGGCGATTGTGGTTTTAACATTAAGAGGGAAATATACAAAAAGAGAAATAATTTTTCCACTTCTGAACATTTTCCATTCTCCATGATTTTTAGTACGTTATGGATACAAGGAAAAACTAGGTTTACATGTTTTACTTATTTTTTTAAGTTTGCAAAAAAAAAACGAAAAAAAAATAATCCCGAAACCTATGAACCTAGAATATATATTATGCTGAAGCGATCGACCTCAAATATAAGTGATTTGTTAAGATTTAGTTAGTGGAAACCGTTTTCTCCCGAAATGGAAATTCATAGAAAAATTACCGTTATTTCGTTAGATTCGAAAAGCTATTCTTCCCTCTTAATAAGTGTAACTTATATCCTTAGACAGTTTCCACAAAAATTTATAATAAAATAAAAATAAAAAAAAATAAAAATAAAAAAGCCTTTATTTCTTACAGAGTTAAATTTACACTAATATTATATTTAATTACAAAGAGTAGTTGTTGTTAGTAGGTAAGAATCGTGAAAAAAGTTTGTTAGAATTTTTAAGAATTATAAAAATATGATAGCATTATTATTATTTGTTTCGTTTTCCTGTGAGTTATTCTGCAAGAACCCCTCTGCAGGTAAAGGCCTCCTCCAAGGTGAACCAATCGTCTCTGGATTTTGCAGTTTGCATCCAGTTTGGACCCGCTGTACGTTTGATTTCGTCCTCCCACCGATTTCGGGGTCTCCCTTGCTTTCTTTTGCCTGGTGGTCCCCTCCACGCGGTGACAATTTTTGTCCATCTCTGGTCTTGAAGGCGCGCGACGTGTCCAGCCCACTTCCATTTCAGTGCTAGAGCATATGTCAAGCCATCTGTTGCTTTGGTGATGTTTCTGATTTTAGTGTGGCGTATTCTGTCTATTCTTTTTATATTTAACATACTGTGCTCCATTCCGCGCTGGCACGTAGTAATTTTATTTTGTAAATCCTTGTTAAACTTCCATGTCTGACAAGCATAGGTCAGGCATGGTATGAGGCAAGTATTCATTACCTTGGTCTTTAGATTGATTGGCAGATTGCTCTTAAATATTTCTTTTAAGCTCCAGTACTTATTCCAAGTTAGCTGTGCTCTGCGTTCCACCTCTTGGTAATTGCTTGAGATATCGAAGCTAATTTGTTTGCCGAGATAAATATATTTTTCAGTATATTCAAGTGGTTCGTCGTCGACATATATTGGTAACTTGGTGCTGTTGGACATTAACATAGTTTTGGAGAGGTTCATTTCCAAACCAGCGACTTTGCTAGCACAATTTAGAGACTCTACCATATACTGTAGTTCATTTGCTTTTTCTGATATAAGGACCAGATCGTCGGCGAAGCGTAGGTGGCTTAGGTACTTATTTTTGACTCTTATACCGTGTTTTTTCCAGTCAAGTTTGTTTATTATTGACTCTAGTACAGCTATAAAAAGTGTAGGAGATAGAGGGTCCCCCTGTCTTACACCTCTTTTGATAGGGAACCAGGGACCGGCTGTTTCTAGTTTAACTCTACTCTTGCTATTTTTGTATATGCTCTTGATGACTCGTATATAGTAATTTTCCACATTCTGCGTTGTTAGTGTTTCCCAAATGTAATTATGTGACACTGAATCGAAAGCTTTCTTATAATCAATATATGCTAAGTAGAGCGGCCTTCTTTTCTCCTGGTATTTCTCTATAAGAAGTTCCAGTGTGTGGATATGATCGATTGTAGAGAAGCCCCTTCTAAATCCTGCCTGCTCTATGGGTTGTTTTTTCTCTAATGTAGAGCTGATTTTTTTGGTAAGGATTGTGGAAAAATTTATAAAAGAAACATATTTAAATTTACTTCCACTAACAATTTCCCCTTTGTTTTTCGATTTACAACCAAAAAAAAACGAAATAATTTGATATTAGAAAAGAAAAATTACTTAAGTACTTATTAGGGTTCCGCACCAAACTGTGACAAACGGAACCATTTAATAAATATCTTTGTTTTGTTCAATTGCAGGTTTTCATTGCATTATTTGTCAGAAATAATATCAAAATAAACAGAGCCTTATAGAAAAATGCGCCAGAAAAATGAAAGCAGTAGAAACGCTGTAAAAAACGCTCCGGGTTTACCAAATTATCCATAACAAAGTTGGTCGGCTACTCTCATCTTAATAACGTGCTACCATCGGAAAGATAAAGCACAGCCAGCAGCCAGTAAATAAAGCTTTCACTTCGAGTAAGTCAGCTGACCTTGACAGAATTTGGAGTGTCTCGAGTCGAGGGTTCAATTGAAACAAGCGGTGTAAGATGTTTTGTAAGAACTCGAGGACCCGAGACACAGATAACTTGCCTTACTTGATGGAGTATTAGATACAATTAGTACGTGTATAACGCTCAATTAGCTGTGTTTACCCAATACCCTGGTAGATGGCGCTGTCACGGCGAATATCCTACATCGCGCGAACGTGTGTGCACCGTAGAAACGATAAGGTGTTATATTTGTTTCTGTATTTTCTGTTCTCCCGGGATGTACCGGAATCAAATGTAGGATATGATAGAGGAAACCCTCTAAACTCTTTAAAAATAACCCAAAGAAAGTATCTATTAGGGATTACCGTCGGGTTTAGTCTTTTATAGTTATTTGTGTCCCAAGCGAGGAAAAGTAGGACATTGCGTGCCGCGTGTAAACACGTGGGATGGAATGTCCTACGATTCCTCCCGTGGTGCGCATACTATTTTTCTGCTCGACGGAGTCGGAAAGCGGCAACATCATTTAGCGCAGCGGGAGCAAAGTTAACGCTTTCCGCCCGGACGGCAGAAAAGGTTATTTTAGATGTATAAATAATAAACAAGTGAATTTACTCATAACAAGAGTACAACTATTTTAGTCTGGTTGAGAGATGAACAGTCATTGTATCCAGCCGTGGCAGCATGGGTTCATTTTTAGGGTTCCGTAGCCAAATGGCAAAAAACGGAACCCTTATAGATTCGTCATGTCCGTCTGTCTGTCCGATTCTGTCACCGCCACTTTTTTCCGAAACTATAAGAGCTATACTGTTCAAACTTGGTAAGTAGATGTATTCTATGAACCGCATTAGGATTTTTACACAAAAATAGAAAAAAAACAATAAATTTTGTGGGTTCCCCATACTTAGAACTGAAACTCAAAAAATCTTTTTTCATCAAACCCATACGTGTGGGGTATCTATGGATAGGTCTTCAAAAATGATATTTAGGTTTCTAATATCATTTTTTCTAAACTGAATAGTTTGCGCGAGAGACACTTCCAAAGTGAAAAAAATTGTGTCCCCCCCCCCTGTAACTTCTAAAATAACAGAATGAAAAATCTAAAAAAAAATATATGATATACATTACCATGCAAACTTCCACCAAAAATTGGTTTGAACGAGATCTAGTAAGTAGTTTTTTTAATACGTCATAAATGGTGCGGAACCCTTCATGGGCGAGTCCGACTCGCACTTGGCCGCTTTTTTATCAATTGTCACTATGCCCATCACTTTCGCGCTCACACACTTTTTTTTCCGAAATGGCTTTTACTCCTCGCCAATTTTAGCAAGGTGGAGCTTACATTATTGTTAGAACGTGAAGGCATGGTGACAAATGATAAAGAGCTGACCATCATAGCCCTACATCTTTATATGTGTGGTAAATAAAAAAAAATAAAAAAAGAGATAAAATAAATGTTCAGAAGTCAATGGTTATATTGCTCTGTTTTGACGCTGAATATTTTTTTTGCCGAAAAATTCATTTTTGACTCATACAAGCTTTTAATGTTTATTAACTCTGATGTTCTTTCACTAATTATTCCCGGAAATTCCATTTTTCCGCTGCCGTAAAATGGGGTGAGTAGGGATTGCTGGGGGAGTAGGGATGCGAATCTAGTATTTCATTTTTCAGTAGCTACTTTAATTTTCGGGTTCAGGGTAGTCTTAAAGTAATATATTTTTGAACATATTTTTTCTTCTTTTGACAACATTAACTCACTAAATTTATATTTTCCTTATTTACGGGGACAGTTGTGTCATGAATGGGGAGAGTTGGTGTTACGAAGGGGGGTATAGAACGGGGGGGTTAGTGTTTGTAGTTCAGGGTTGTCAATTTACATAAGTAGTCAGAAGTGTCTTACATTATGATAAAATGATAAATATTAATTTAAAAAATATTGAAGTATTGGAGGAGTTGAACAAATTGCAATTTAAATAAACATTTTATATTTAAATGTGCCTTTTATTTATTTCATACAGTAATACAGGCTATTACTCAGCGTTTAACTGACTTTTATCGTGTACTTTTATTCAACTCGTATATATATTTTTGTTTGAACTTGGCTGTCATTCATTTCACATTTATGTTTTTGATGGGATTCACTTTACTAATTCCATGTAAATTAAATCTAAAAAATATAAAAATAAAGGTCACATCTTACAGAAGACATTAAATCGTTTTATGCAGGAGCATAAATAAAAAATAATTTTAAAATATTCTCTTTACAAGTCAAGCTATTGTCATGATCCGAAAGTGTAAACCCTAGCAATTTTCCCGTCTTATCCCATTGCTATTCCTTCTAACCCCAACTACGAGGTGAGCCGGGATTGCCGACTATTACGTGTTTATCGTTGAAACTATGAAATGAAACAATGATAATTTGTCATTGACAATGACAAACTAAAATTCATACATCAGAACACTTCTTTTGTATAAAAATCAATGTGCCACATATAAAAATAAACTTTTATCCAGGTTTAAACTTCGATTTCGTCCCTACTCACCCAATTTTACGGTATCATTCAAAACCATGAGGAAGATTCTAACCACTTCAAGCTATAGGTTGTGTTGTTTTATCATACACTTTCTATGGCTATTTCAGTATCCATTATTAGATCAGCTAAGCTACCTAATCATAAGCTAAATCGAATACCAAGAAGTAGTCGAAAATTTATTCTAAAATGTAAAAGACGCATATTACAAGTTATAAGTCTTAGAAGTAATTACTTTTGCATTAATAATATTAATAAGAAAGTATGAATATAGCTTGTACATATAACGCCCGTGTAATTAGAAACTGTTCCAGAAAGCCGTGCGTCTAATAACATCGAGCGACACGTGCATTCCTGTGCACACGTGCATTTATGAGACGTAACGGTAAGAGCCCTGTTCGATGGAACTGCACGTCCGCTTGTGTACACTTTGTGCCCCGTAAACCGCGAAGTGCTTAATTTATGGAGACGCTTAAGGTGTTGTTCCATTTTTACACTGCGAGTCAAATATTCAGTAAAGCCGCTATAAGTTCTCTCTGAAGATCTGACAACGCTCAAAAGCCTTTAAAGTTTCGTGGTAACAATACGAGGGTTGGCTCGAAAGTTGTTGCTGCGGTTCTACTCATGTGATTTGAACATTATTTATACCATTGCGAGAAATATTTCAGTGCTACTTATGGCCATAAAAATATTTAAACGCAAATAGTTTTTTTACTTTACAGAATGATTCAGGAGACGTGAGCAGGATCAAGCCTGCGTATTTAGTAAGTTATCAGTAACTGTTTCGTACCAGTATTTGTGAGATTAACGTTAAATTATTTTTTTCTGTTAAAAAAATGTTTTATTTTATTTACGACATTTATGATCACCCTCTTTGTTTTATCCATAACAAGTGACAAATTGAATGTCATCAGAGTCTGGTTACTTTTGAAAAATCGTATCTCACTCAAGTGTGACATTTTATTTTCTTCATAATCAAAGTGCTGTCATAACGGTTAAAGAAGTTTTATCTTTGTTAATTAAGTGTTGTAGGGTCCATGATTGTAGATAAACAAATTTGTCCTTTAAAAAACGTTAGATAACACAAAAACGATTCATTAACATTTACTAATTGTGTAGGCTTACTCCTGTTCACGTCTCGTGAATCATCCTGTATATTTTTTACCCTTTTAAACCTTTCCGCCAGTTTCTATTTTTTTTTTTTTTATTATTTATTAAGTACAACCACATCGTATATATTACATATGTTACATCACAATAATCTTAAAGTACTTCACCTGATATACTACGACAATTATGGAGTACATAGCATTGTCCAAGCATGATATAGGGAACGACATAAGAACTATGGGACTTTACATTTTATAACATTAAATTTATAAGACTTATAAAACAATTAACTACTATATGTACATTATTTACAATTTTACAAATAAATACTAATACTAATATATAATTTAACACAGAATAATTAATTTAAATTTGAAATTTGAAACTAATTATTATTTTTGTTTCGGCAATATCTTACATTTAAATGTGGCTAGGCGGTCATGAAAGATGTCAACGAGATTTTTGTGGGTTGTAAGACTGTTGTAACTCGAGCATATTCGTACCATGGGGGCTTGCAGACCAATGTTTGTCCTGGTAGCCGGTATAGAAAAGGGTTTAACTATAGGCCGCCGTGGGTAGTTGTAGGGTGTAGTTAACGAGATTTTCTCAAGTAGTTTGCTGCTGTTTACCTGTCCGTTGACTACCTTGTGTAGGAAGCACAGGTCTAGCATTCGGCGCCGATCGCGTAAGCTGTGCATTTTGTATCTAGCAAGCCGGCAGTCATAGGTATTTCTATGTGAAAATCCAGGGGTATGAAACGCAAGATGTCTTGTAAATGCTCTCTGTATACTTTCAATACGCTGTGAGTGAACATGATAGTATGGACTCCAGACAATTGAGGCGGATTCTAGATGGCTGCGTACAAGGGTGTTATATAGAATAATTTTAGTTTGTTGATGTCTAAAACCATTAGAGTTTCTCCTTATAAAGCCAAGCATTTGTGCAGCCTTTTTAACTACTGCATCAATGTGTGCATGGAATTTCAATTCACTGTCGAGTATAACACCAAGGTCTCTCATTTCAGCAACTTCCCTTAACTCGACGCCGCCTATCTCGTACTTAGTCACAAGCGGTTTTTTCTTTCTGCAATACTTTATAAAAAAGCACTTCTTCACGTTTAGAGTCATTCCATTCTTATTGCACCAGGACATTACGTTACTTAGGTCGTTTTGAAGCATTTTGGCATCCGACTCGCAGGACACAGATTTATAGATTTTTAGGTCATCTGCGTAAAGTGAATAGTTGGAGTGTTTTATATGGCCTGTGATATCGTTAATGAATATTAAGAAAAGCACCGGTCCCAAATGCGACCCCTGCGGAACTCCCGATTCGGCATAGTAAGTAAATGATTTGTAGCCGTGAACAACAACACACTGCGGCCTGTTAGTGAGATACGACTCAAACCATCTCAACCAATCATATCCTACACCGAAAAGATTCAGCTTTTTCAGTAGGATTGCGTGATCAACTTTATCAAACGCGCTACTGAAATCAGTGTATATAGTGTCTACTTGGGAACCTCTATCAAGCTGCTGGCATAGATCAGTAACAAAAGGCACGAGATTAGTCGCCACTGATCGACCAGGTCTGAACCCATGTTGATGATCTGACAGACTGGATTCCGCCAATCCTGATAGTATAGGCACAATAAGGGACTCGAATAGCTTCCAGAAACACGACAGGATTGAAATCGGGCGATAGTTTTGCATATCAGCTTCGTCGCCTTTCTTGTATACTGGCACAATTCGAGCCTCTTTCCACGCATCAGGAAAGCAGCCCTCTGTGAGTGACTGAGTAAAGATCAGATAGAGTGGAAATGCTAAAGCCGGTCCACACCGTTTCACGAATATAGGGGGTATGCCATCGGGTCCTGCACCTTTTGAACAGTCGAGTTTTTTGATAGCCCGTAGTATTTCTGATTCGGTCAGGTGTATTTTGTTAATAAATTTAGAACTTGTACTCGATTCATCCGTTACCACGTTACTAGAGTTCTTTGATATATATACGGACGAAAAGTGTTTAGCAAATAGATTAGCTATATTTAGTCCACTTTCGGCTATATCGTCTTTCAGATGCATCTTCGCAGGGAGAGTAGACCGACCACCTCTTTTGTTTTTAATAAAACTCCAAAATGCCTTAGGGTTATTTGGAATGTTTCCTTCAACGGTTTGTTTATAATATTTGTAGCATTCATCATACAGCTTATGGCACCGACAACGGAGGAGTTTGAACTCAATTTCGTCACGAGGGTTTTGATATTTACGATACCTAAGCCGAATTTTATTTTTCTCCCCCAGTACTTTTATAAGTGCATGGCTAAACCATGAAGGATAATTTGACTTTTTAGATTTTAGTCTCGGTACAAATTTGCCAATGAGATCGTTAGTTATTTTATAAAATACGCTAGTCATTTCATTGACATCTCTCAAGCCCGATAGCCTCCTCTGCCAATCTATGCCCTTTATTTCCTTAACTAACTCATCATATGCAGCCTTATGGTAATTGTAACTGATATGTGCTTTCGGTTTTAAATTACTTGTGTTGCAGTAGGACACTACAGCCAACAGACTGGGATGGTAACCATAACATTTGCTAAGATTGTCATGAGGTTTTATGACTTCGATGTTTTGTAAGTTAGTTATTATTAGATCTAAATGGCGGTTATCACTGTTACTTATATTATTGACTTGATGTAGCTTATTGGCTGCCATGAAATCTATCAACAAGTAACCGAGAGAGGTATTATAATTTAATGGAGATAGATATCTCAGGTTGTCTAGGGTTGTCCATTGTATGAAGCCTAGATTAAAATCGCCTACTAGTACAAAATCATCCATGTGCGGCAGAGCAGCATCGATACTAGACAAAAAACGTGAAAGTGATTCCACTTTGACAGGAGGAGGAAGATAAACTACACAAATCGTTACTTTTTGACACGATGATTTTGATTTAAATATAAAGTCACACAGGGGCCTTATTCGAGATGCACAACTGTCAAATTTCGCGTCCACATCAAATCAACACTTGATTCTATCGCATGTTGATTGTATCAAGTGTTGATTCTATCAACTGTGGATAATATCATTTGGAACAATCAAAACTCATTCATAGAAAAAATAATCAAACAAAAATCAACTTTGTTTATTACTACTATATAGTTTGAAATGGCTCTGAACTCGAAGTGGTTCGGTTTGATTTGATTGTCACCTGACTGTGGATTGCTAATGTCAAATTTTGACAAGTGTTGATTTTATTGCTAGACTTTATTGTCCATGGGCTTGGGCACCATCTTGGATTTTTTGACGTACGACAGGGAATACCCTTCCTTTCCTACAATATATGGCATAGAGTAAAGCGTCTTTTTTTTTTTAAACATAAGTTTACAGGAATCAGCGACATCTTGTATTCGATAGGATAAGTAATGCGCTATGAACAATGCGGCGGCGAGTAGTGAAACTGTACCTGACAACGTCAATCAATTAAAAAGTGACCACACAGTTGATGGTCGATAAAGGCGATTATTAATTGAATTTTAACGACAATAAAGAACTATTGACATGCGATCTTTTTGTTGAACCCACACCTACATGTCGAATAATGCTCGCTCCACATATTCTCCTATAAACGCTCAAAATTGTAAAAAAAAATTGATGCAATTTACTCCGCACCCAGTCTCAAGTTGCTTCTAAACCACGTTCACGAACCAAGTTGTAACCTAACACATCTGTAAATATAAGGCATATGATTTAGAGATAAAGTCCGTTTTTTTTAATTACGAGATGGTTCATGAATAACCTTTATTACTATAAAAATAATACTACATTTGTCAAAAAAAATTCTGTATTGCGCTATTACATAATGCATAAAATTGATATAAAGATAGGTACCATAGTAGCTCGCTCACTTGGTCTATCAACAACTATTTTAATGTTCTTTGTACTCGTATACGCGACCCCATTGTATGTACAGTCGCCATCAGATATATCGGAACGCATGTATGAGATCTCAAATTATTAAGATAAGACCTACTGTACTGTCTATATTACTTACCAAGACCTAAGTACCTATTATTTATATGTACCTACACAAAGAGAATTCCTATGTTAAAAGGAGATTAAATACATATTTTGTTATTCAACTACAAATAAAATAAAATTTATCTTTTTCAGTTAACACATTTTTTTACCGATTTCTTTAATAAAATAAATCATTAAAGTATATATATATATATATATATATGTGACTATATTTCATTGTCTTCGGTGTAGATTATTTACTGATGTTCCAATTTCCTGTATCAGTTTGGTACCAGGAAATATAAAAACTACACCTCTTCAAAAACTTTGCTGGTAGTTCGACATCTGTAAGTTTAAATATAAAACATGATAAAAACACTTAAGTCAAAAACGTATGCATAAAATATTTGCCCTATATTCTGGTCGCTCGGTAAGGTGCTCAGAAGGCTGGGTGCATTTCCGCGCTGGTTAACAATGCTGATCCTCTGGTCACCAGAAGCCTATATAAGGCGCTCTCATAGAGCCACGCTAGTGCCCTAGAGTTTCAAATTCAACCCCAAGTGCCACAAATATGTAGTTAAGGGTTTAAATTCTGGATCAAGAACATGGAATACTGTTCGCTAGTAAGGCCATAGGTATTAGAAGAAAATAATAGTAGGAGACGGCCGTGGTCATGGTAGGTGGTACAGGTGGGCCAGGCAAGCTCTGAAATTATGCACCTATTTTACTATAACTTTGTTCACCTGTGTATATTTACTGTTTCCATGATAATCATTTTTAATATGTAGCCCGTGTAATCGGGCTGTATCATTAGTCTCATATTTTTTAACACAAAATCATAATTTTAATTCAATAATTAATGGTGTTTTACATATTAATCATTAATGTACCTATTTTGCAAAATTTTCTTGCATATAATAATATTGTTTACTTCAATTGACGTGTTTATTATTTTCGTTACTATGTCAACGTTAATACTTAAAAAATTATAACGTGAAGGTTGAGTCCGCAGTACAGTTCTGTGGCCCTAGTGAAAAAGGGTACAAGTCTCTGGCAGCGCAGGTGTAAAGGGGTGTTAGTTCCATGTAACACTTATGCCCTTATACACCTAAACTGCCAGAGACTTGTACCCTTTTTCACTAGGGCCACAGAGTTACAGTTTACGTACATAGTGGCATTAGCACAGTCGGATTAGGACCAAACTCGAAATGTCTGATCAGTCATGAAATTTGGTATGTATATACGTTAAAGGCCCCTTTTTCATGCCCACACCATTTGACATTTGGGGACCTCGAGGAACCGCAGCCATCTTGGAAAATGTGGACCATCCAGGAGAATTTCGCGTTTTACTCTAAATCTACGTTCTTTATTCAATAATCATGTAAGGCAACATTCAAGCTTATAAAATTCTACATAAAATAGTTTTAGACATCTTTGCGAAAAAAAATGATCTTGCTTTAAAAACTACTTGCTAAACCCAGATTTAGCCCTTATACCCTTTCATGGGATATTCTCTTAATAGGAAACTTGGAAGAATAAAAATTCCACTTTTAACTATACATTTGTACATAATCTACCCCAATATCAATATTTTACTTGACTGCAACTTAACCAGAAAGTAGGGTTATGGGTATAAGTACTGAGGATTCAGGACAGCCTGTAGCTTAGGATACTGGACGGATTTTTTAAATGACGTATTATTTAGCCCTAAACTTTTTTCTTCCGTTAATTTTAGTAACTTTGTATTGCATAGCACTTGTATACTAACTGTGGATCTACTGATGTCTGTTTTACTGTACTCCGCTCAATAGTTTAGGCGCTAGAAGAAAAAATATGATTTAATATTCGGAGTCCTCTCAAGGCGGCTGTATTGATTTTTCTTTAATAGAACAAGTAAAAGTAGGTTGTGAATGGCAAGAGGAATCTAACGATATGTCATTTAAAAAAATCCGTCCAGTATCCTAATACCTAGCTACTGGGTATTGAAACATCAGTACTTACACCCATAACCCTTCTTTCTGGTTTAGTCGCAGTAGAGTAAAATGTTAATATTGGGGTAGACCACGTACAAATGTATAGTTAAAAATAGAATTCATATTCCTCCGAGTTTCCTTTTAAGAGAATGTCCCCTGGAAGTGTATAAGCGTTAAACTTAGATTCAGCAAGTATTCTCTATAACAAGATGTATTGTTCCACAAAGATATCGAGGACTTTTTTGTGTAGAATTTAATAAGTTTTAATGTTGACTGTTGTGTTGATGGTACACATTTTCCAAGATGGCTCGGATTCCTCGAGGTCCCCAAATGTTAAATGGCTTGGGCATGAAAAAGGGGCCTTTAATTTATATACATAATAAATTTCATGACTGTTGCAGAGATTTCGAGGTTGGTCCTAATTCGATTATGCTACATTGTGCGTCCGCAGCAAATACGGTTCTCCATACAAATGTAGTTTCGCTCTCATTTTAAATCGGCTAGCTAGATTGCTCTGAAACTTTGTACTTACAATAGGATATGGTATGTCTATGCCTATAATTAATTTAAAACATAAATGTGAAATAAGAGCCAATTAAGTTCAATATTAAGAATATGTGTCGTTGTTGACTCGCCGACAACGGAATTGAGATCTATATGGGTGCCATGTTCTGTGCTGTGTTGAAAATCCTGAAATTATAAAGAATTTGTCTTGGCTAGTTTTTACGTATAGCGTAGCCTATCACCAAAACGTCACAAACACCACGAAGGTTCGGCTTGTACGGGCCCTCGTTTTTCCTATATTCTTATACGCTGCGGAGACCTGGACTATCCGAAAGACAGAGGAGAAGACGATAGACGCCCTAGAAAGAGGAAAATGCTGGGGATATCCTGGACCGAGTTTCGGACTAATGTCTCCATCCTTAAAGAACTCCGTATCAAGCAGCGCCTTCCGACTCTCGTAAAGACCCGCATACTCAGTTTTTTCGGTCACGTCTCGAGGAGGAACAACGACTCCATAGAGCGTCTAGTGGTGCAGGGTAGAGCAAACGGAAAAAGACCGCGCAAAAGGCCACCTATGCGATGGACTGACCAAATCAAATCTGCCATGAAGGGTCCCCTGAACGCATTTGCCAGAATGGCCCCCAACCGCGAAAAATGGCGAGAAATCGTACGGCAAGCAACATCTGCGCCTGATATCAGCAGTTGACCACGACGCTCTGCAAAGAGTACAACGACAAAGAAGAAGAAGACGTATCATATTTGTCTAAAATTTGGTTTGTTGGTACACACACAAGGGATAGTCTCTAGCTAGGTACGGGGTGCCACACTCGTCAACGCGACGGCGATATTTTTTACCTTTTACCTAAAAATCTCAAATTTGTGTACGGGCTCAGCTCCTGTTTCGTCTTAAGCCTAAATTTAACAAATTCTGACTCACAGGGGGCTTTGAGCATGCTGTTGCGTTCGTTTTCAAATTTTGAAAAATAAAAACTAGCCTAACAACACAATAAATGCTTGTTTTTCCGCATTCTTCACTATATCTCCCTGTCTTACTACTATCTGACCTTCTAACCCAGAGGGGAAAATATACCTTATTGGGGATACTCCATCTTCCTCATGATAATATATTTTACTTTACTGAAAAGCAATCGGTACATGTTACAAGATGCACATTGTTAAGAGCCGGGGTTAGAACCCACGACCATTGGTTTTAAAAGAAGCTTTGTATATAATTTGTATTTTTATAATAAATCTGTTTTCTTGTTGACATTTTGTGGTATTGTATTGCTTTATGTTAATTGTCAAGGTTTTTTTTTTTATCTTGGACAATTGTCACATGCGTCACATGTACGTTTTTATGATAGATCTACATCGACGCAACTGCATGTCATTGTCAAAGAGCATAAAATCACTACGTTTTAAGAGACGGGATTTCCATACTAGCGAGTGGAATCAATTTGTTTCGCAAATCATTACCAAAATGTAAATTTAAATAGTTTAGTACGCTACACGATTACGATTCTTATCGATATCGATAAAATGGGGAGGGTTGAAACATAGGCTCCTGTCTACAAATTTTGTACTCGAAATCAGGTTAGCATCGAGTCCACATATAAGTTGTATGTTATATTATATAGTGGATAGTTCTTAATTGGACTACTATCTGGTCGGGCTTAATGTGGACCCGAATTATTTTAATACAGTTTTTAAGTCGTGTTTTTTTTTATTTTATTAAATGCTTGAATGTTTGAATAAATGTAACTTTTCTATGGAAAGATGTATCAGGTCTTCGTTCCCAACAAATTTGGCCCACTGCCTGCATCTGAAAACATACAGCCTTGGAAAAACATGACTTTATCTACAGTTTATATTCCATGTGTTTGCTAATGAGATGATCAACTGATTATTTCGCGCTAATATGCATCTATAAATCATGTTTTTCGGCATCCAGTTATCAACAACCCTTTATCAATGCTTTAACTTTTTATGTATTTATATGTCTGTTAATCATGAGAACGGGTCTGGCCTTGTTGGCAGCGACCCTGCCTATGAAGCCGATGGTCCCAGGTTCAAATCCTGGAACGGGCATTTATTAGTGTGATGAGCATGAATATTTGTTCCTGAGACATGGGTATTTTCTATGTATTTATAAATACTGATAAATTAGTTCTATGTACATATATATATATATATATATATATATATATATATTGTTGTCTAAGTACCCACAACACATGCCATTCATACTTTAGTACTAAGTCAGTTTGTGTAATAATGTCCTATAATATTTCTTTATTTATCATAAAAACAGAGATTAAAGTTTTTTACATTTTAGGTTAATATATTAAATAATCACTAGATAAAAAAATATGTTAACTAATGACCATTAATGCATAAGTAATAGATAATTTATGCATTATTTTATTAATCTTCGACGAATTAATTATGGTCATATTGCATGCTAGTTCTAAGGAAATTTCACATATTTCATTAATTTATTTACACTGATATACAAATAAAAGTACAGTTATCGATAGTTATAGTACATCCCTAGTTCACAACGAAAAATAATGTAAAATATCTAATTTTCGATGTGTTTATAGCCTGCTGACCCAAAATAAGGTCAAAAGTATCTAAAGCAATACTTACCAGTCTTCATCCAAGGGAAATTTCGCCATAAAATCCCTTTTTTCGTGATTTTCTCGAGTGGCTCGCTTGCCACATATTTCACACTTAGTAAACCGTTTTCTCGCTGGCATTGTAACAAACTCGCTCTTTACTCTGATCACGGTTGACTATTTTCGATTTTTTCACTAAATAATAAAGAAATTACACGAAATACCCGAACAAAACATTCAAGCCTTCAAAACAAATAAAGCAATTAGGCTGACAGTAGACTTGATGTAAACTTGACAGAATAAATAGCACTGACGTTTTCTTTTTCTTCGTTGGCAATGATTTGCGAAACAAATTCCATACAAAACTTTTGTCTTCCTAGTTGCGTCAGCCTGATCGGAATTTGGCAGCTAACTCCATCTTGCGTCCAGTAGAAGAATCAAAATCGTACAGAAAAAACTGCTCTCTGCCTTAGGATCCCCTTTTAAATGTCATAAATCCAAACATGGCAGCCATACCCATCGACAAAAAAGTCTACCGTTGATCTAATTTCATTTGACAGTTAACTAATACGTATTCGACACGCTTATATTTGACAACTAGAATCCTGACTAGAGCTGGGACTGCGTACCAAAAGTACGTCTCTGTTACTCGTACCAAAAGTACGTCTAAAATACCAGTTTTACGAGTATGACCCCCAATAGGCAGTTTACGTATTTGCCGTGCTTAGGCGTCTTACAAATAAGGATTATTTATACAAATATCGACTTATTATTTCGGTAAGGGTCGGAAATATGGTGACGTTTTGAGTGAAGGCTATGAATCTATTGTCATATTTTTGTTATATATTATTACATTATTTTTAGATACAACAGACACCCAGACGACCATCTGTTAACAAAATTTTATTTTACCTAAAGTAACGGTAAGAATGGAGGTACGAGGTGATAAAAGTTTCATATTTGTTTTATTTCAGAAATCAAAGTCCGTACTTTTAAATACTCGACAAGCTAAAAGTAGTCTATTACAAATAACCTGTTCCAAAAACTATTCCGGTACAACGCCCCGCCTCTAGTGTGGATATTGTTCACTGACAGGTGGTGATAATAGCAATTCGACAAGTCACAATATTTCTCACATCAAATGGAAATCAACACGAAACGTCACTTTTAGCATGTCGAATAAGGGCCCAGAGGCTTTCAATGTCAGCTTCATAACTTGTTAATTTTACAGACGCAATATCTTTTGAAACTGCAATCAGCACACCACCATCGCCCTTTTTGGAATTTGTGGAACATACACGATCTTTTCTGTAAACTACATACCTATCATCTATAAACTCGTTATTTGAAATACTAGAATTTAGCCAAGTTTCTGTAAAAGCAATGACCTTATAATTAGCAACTAGAATATTTTTATAAACATCATTCGTCTTTGTCCTTAGACCTTGTACATTTTGATAATAAATATCGAACTCTTTAACGATAGTATACTACCAAAGCTATTACCATGAAACATTCAGTTATTTAGTTCATTAATTCTAAGCTATCCGAACTTCTAATTAATAAGGCCTGCTCCTTGTCGTCTTTACGAACGTAGATGCGCCCGTTGCGAATCCATACATACTTGTAGTTAAGTTCCTTACATCGTTTTCTTGTTGCTGCATGTAGTTTCTTTGCAGCCGGAGTGAGGTGTTCTGCCACAAATACTGGAACACGAGTTCCGCCAATTCCAAGATGCTGGGAAGATAGTTTATCCTTGTCGTTTTCTTTATTAAATTTGGTTACCGCAGCTAGAATCCTGTCACGAAGACGCGGTGTTCGGAACTTGGCTATAATAGCTCTAGGCCTATCTTTATCTTCGGACAGTTTTGCAACTCTTGTCACGTTTTGTAAATCTTCGCTAGTAATCGGGCTTTTGACAACCGTAGATAACTGCACCACTGTGGTAATTAGGTTCTCTGCCCTGTTTTCGGGTACACCGTTGATCTCTATATTGCTCTCTCGCATATGAATTTCTACGATGTTCATTCTTGCTTTTAGATCTGCAACGGTCGTTTTCAGGTCTTGATTTTCCTTATTGAGGTCCGAGATTGTTGCACGTTGATCTTCAACTGTTTTTTTTATCGCTTCGTAGTTTGCATTAAAAAAATCCATTGACTGTCGGAAACTTGCCATCTCCTCCGTCATTTTCTTCAACTTATCTGATACGAGTCTTTGGATAGTCCTCTCAAGTGTAGAAGTTAATTCTTCTTTTATGATTTCGCGTAGCCTATCCTCGGTGGTATTAGCACTATTAATGGAATTTGTAGGTTCTGGTGAGGGCGCAGGTAGTTGGCTTTCCTGCCTAATGTACGTCTCAGAATTTAAGCTCGTAGTTTGGCGCACTGGTGTATTTGAATTGCCTGTTTTCGGGCGCTTACAACAGCATTCTGGGCACACCCATTTTCCTTTTTGTTGAGTGTTCATAGATGAAAAAGTTCCAGAATCTACGTTGGCACATTTTAGGTCGTATTTTAATTTGCACAAAGAACATGCCAAATATTCATTTCTCTTTGGGAACGGCTCGTGGCAACCTGCACAACCACAAACTATAGGAGGCATTTTTATAAGAATCGATTAATTTACTGAAGTCGATTATCGATTGGGAATCCAGTCGCCCTTGGCAACACTAAGTCATAAGTATGCGTGTATCGGAACGAATTCTTCAAATGTCACTGTCAGTGAGTCCGAAACATACAATCGGTCACAGCCGGTCCCGTTATTATTTGCCGAAAACAAACGAGTACACTTTGATTTTCCACTGTTTTGAATTAAGTTTGGCGTGTAACGGCTAATATGTTGATCTTACCATTGTGTCTAATTGTTATTTCGTGCTTCAGTGACTTGGTTTTTCATGGAATTCCAATAGTTCGAACCTTCTATCTTCACTGGATACACACCCTCTCATATATTAATCTAGTAAGTAATATTTCTAGTAAAAAAAGACTTAAGAGCTCCCGCTACAAGTGTTTACATGGCTAGGGTTGCCATGATAATTCAGTTTCAACAAATACACGAGTAAGGTTGGTTAGAAACTGACAGAAGTAATGCTAAAGTAAAAGGTTGTATAATACGGTTTCGTGTTGTTCGAATGGTAGTAAGAGCCTTAGGTAACTTCGGACACATTAAATAAATCGAACTCTGTATACCTATATGTATGTATATTCATCACATGAAATTGTAACAAGCAGGTTGCCGTATCGTGAAGTTCTGTAGAAACGGGCATAAACCGCCATATATACTTAAGCTGTAAATTTCGCTAACTACAATATAGGAATAAGTAATGGTACAGAAAAGAGACCTCCTACAAAACCAAAGAATGACAGCGATTCAGGGACGAATCATGCTGTCCCTTTTTTTATATGCATGGTACTATCCCTTACGACGATTTAGGGTTGTTAAAATTCAAGTACTTATCTAATCTGTGGTCGTACACACAACGCGACGTCAAGTTGTGCCAACTCTAATTGCACGTAGCAATGCTGAGCCGAGAATGCCCGAAAGATTCACTTTCGCCCCCCTAGTATCATACAAAGTGGAGAAAAAATGTTAAAGCAGCCTCCAAGCGGAGAGGGTTGAGAACGAAGACCAACCATTTACACACATATTTGTATGCAGGGATGCGGATGTTAAGCTAATAGTTTTGCTGACGTCAATCAACATGACCACGACCACTCTGCCAAGAGTGCGACGTCTTAGAAGAAGTTCACCCGTCTTGGTCATATTGTATCTACGGTTGTAATTGTTACGCGAGTATTATATCGAGTTCAAGTCTCATGGTTTCAAAGCAACGCGAACATAGAACCAGAGGGTCTACCGCGAACACCGAAGTTCGCAAATTGCGGGCATGTATCTCTTTTACTCCAATTAAGGCGTAGGTGGAATGACGGAGAAAGATTTACGAGCTGCGGTTTTCGCGGGAGGCCCTAAGATCACAAAGGTAATTTGTTACGTACTATGAATAGATCCGGACGACATAAAGGTAGGTCGTGACCAAGGTCACTACGCGTCAAGGTGCACGATAAGGTGAAATCGGTTCAGAGGGGACCCTCAAGACGGAAAATGGACCTTGGAGTTTTTAACTATAATTCAAGAAAAGCTCTTTTTTTCGTTTTCGGAAAGATTATTTACTAATACGAGTATTATAATAAATGAGACTCACATAATACACAATTTGATTAAATACCAAATTATAAGCTTTGAACATATGGCCAAGGTTTATTAATAATACTGAATTCAATATTTAAAACTCACCCATACTTTGATTGAAAACTCGTCTGACCGGATTTTGCCTGAAGACGAAAATGCCTCGCGCAATATTGCCTTATCATACAGACGTAATAGTCTTCATTTTCCTCTCTGGATAAAAAATATTATTATTAATATTAAAAATTTGTAAGCTACCTGTTTTACGCTCCCAATTTTTACAATAATCTAGAAATATCTGTCAGCATAGCTATGGTTAAGGTGGTTAAAAAAACAATTGCGTTTTATGAAGTCATTACACACTATTACTACGTAAATATGTGCGCATCTATCTACTTTCGAATATTAGTTTGCGCTAAATTGATAGAAAAACTATGTTTTATACAGAAATTACGCAGAAACGTTATACTTTCTTATCAAAGTAAGACCAAAATAACGTTTTTTGCGTGATTTCACCTTAATATACTTACATCAAACAATGTAAAAAATATTTTCCATAATGTCAATATCCCGAGTGAAAAATGGGGACTACGTTAGTAAAGAAGCGGCCGTCCCCTTTCCTCTTAATAACACTGGATTAAATATTTAAATCTCGCCACCCATATTTTGATTGAAAACTCAGTCTGAGCGTGTTTTGTAAGAAGTCAGAACTCAGTAAGAAGAACAAAATCATGGTCAAGATCAAAGAGTAAAGTAAGTATATTCACGATCCGAGGGACGTATGATTGCTTTTTTACTTTTCAGCAAGATGTCATCTGTCCGAGTACTAAGAAAAAAACCTAGACACCTCTAGAATAATAATAATAGTTAAAAATAACATTTTATTTCGATTTGATCACACAATTCTATAATGAAATACACGGCCGACTGGCTAGACGTTACATTATCAATAATCATTGAATTGAGTAGAAATTTTTCACACTTGTTAATTTTAGGAAAGTGATTTATATTGCCAATTTTGCCAGTGAATATTAAATATTTTTGCCTTCTAATAAATTGTTGTAATCTTGGAGTCGCCTTTAAGAGCTTACCCCCCTGTCGAACACCTCGCCCAATGGTCATATTCATATATCATATATATTGTATGGCCCCCGCAAAAATCGGCAGACGGTTTTGCACAGAAAATTAGACAAGGCGTATCCAGTTGTGAATACCCCTTTAGACCCGGGTATGACCTTAAACTACGTCCGAAAGAGAGGTATGGGCAAATGTGAATGTCATCTCGCGTTGTGTGGTAGGGCACAGCACAGCGGATGTCATTCCAGATCTAGAGCAGAGCCCAACTGGGAAAGTACTTCCACCTTACAAAAAAGCGTGTTGTGTTCCTGCCGGTGAATAAGGTTGCCAGAGCTCAACGAGGGTGCGGAGTGTTAGGGTCGGCAACGCGCTTGTAACTCTTCTGGAGTTACAGGCGTCCATAGGCTACGGAGCTACGAGCCAATACAGCGCCTGCCGCAACACAGTTTTGTGTTACATATTAACTTATTACGGGTTGAAATAAAATTCCTCTTAAGTTTGAGTCTCAACGTAAGTTAATCTTTCAGATTTTCCAATAGAATTCGCTTTAAATATTACAAAATAAAAATAAAACCTTTGAGAACAAAGTATTCGATAAATAACTCAGTTTTCAAAGAAATACGATTCTCACACCAAAAAAAATTTGAAGAGGATTTCATATCAATCGCGATTGCTGTACAGTCGCCATCAGATACATCGGAGCGGCCAGGGTTCTCACAAATATCTGGACACGCATCTATTGTCAAGACGTTAGAGTGCGTGTTCAGATATTTTTGAGCACCTCGGCCGCTCCGATATATCTGATGGCGACTGTACATGCGTATGAGTAGAGCAAAAATATTCGACGAATTACTCAGATTTGAAAGAAATACTCACACCAACAAAAACAGAAAAATAGATTGAAGAGGACTTCATTTCAATAGCGATTGCTGTACTTGTGTAGTTTTTACAGTGTTTCAACCGCTTTCACTTTCCTGTCTGCGTTTTTAGAGAAGTCTCTAGAGTCTGTCTATGTGGTCTGAACCAACTTGGCATTAACAAACAGACCAATTAGAACGAAGGGCCAAGGCGGGAACATTGTCTCAACGCAAACAGGTGGCTCAGTCGCCGAAATATCGCTATACACTGTAGAACCTGAGGTGTTAGAATTGCTCGTCCATTTCAATTTGTTCGATTACAGAACGTTTCTGTTGTATTAGCAGGGAAGCAAATAGCCTCTCTCATGTTGGAATTAGGTTGAATGAGCCATGTACCCGGCTATTTCTTTCCGAGTCACTGTTCCCTCCTTGACATATACTGAATCTGACTCTATATCTGAATTATATTTGAATCGTGCGTCTCGCTCGCGCCAATACATGTAGGAAAAGTACAAGCGAAATTCACGATAACTTAATTACATCCATAAGATGTAATTCTGATATCAGTGTACGTTTGAATTGGCCTGAAAGTAATGGCCACGCCTTATTTGACGTTAACACAAGGCAATCTATAAGTAGGCCTGAAGACAGAATTATATATTTTTACGTAATTTCTGATTACCTACCCTTTTATTATTCTTTACCGTTACTAAATAACTTAGAAATGTACATGATGATAATTGATAACACACACAAACCCACAGATACTTTGACAATAATGCGGACAGGAAGGTGAAGTGCCAATTAAAAGTGGTATTTTCGTTTAAATCGTTCACAAATTACTTAGTTTACGCAATGTTTATTTTAGAATTTTAATTAAAAACTCGGTAGTAGGTGTAAATGTACCTAAATAAACAGTCACACCCCAATCACCGCCAGTTGTGATTTTGCAGCCCACGCGTAGGTTTTCTCTATAAGGTAAATTAATTTAATTCTGTCTCATAACATAATATACATTTTCGTATAATGTCATCAGTAGCCTTATCACGAGCTTGGCATTGACGTGTGCGTAACTTACGGCCCGATTCGAAGAATGAAATACGATAACGATAAGTTGTGGTTTAGATATCGTTTGTATGTCGTATAATAGAAGCGGCTCGATTCGGGCAACCAAATGTCACTTTGACATTAGAAAAAACGTCGATTTTGACATGTCGTTTAGTAATCGATCTTTTAAACATCTTTCCAAGATCTTAAACGTGCCTTAATCATTCTTAGAATCGGGCCGTTACTCTCTGTGCATCTCGCTATGATCTGAGATTAAGAGGCAACAGGAGTGTTCATTACTTCATACAAACGTACTCGAATGTTTCCTCCATGGTTTTTGAAAATAGAGCAATGATTTTTTCAACAGATATTAATATTTCTATATTTATCTTGGGTCTTAGATTAATCATTTTATAATATGAATATAAAAGTAAATACATAAAAATCATAAAACAAGAATACAAAATACATATAAACACATCTAAATATTATTATTATAAATATCTGTGTCAGATTGTTTTGCTTTTTTTGATATTTTTGTTTCTTAATTAAGGCGCTAGTGTGTGTACTTTAAATATTCGCAAAAACGGCCTAATTTACTAGGTGGCAAAGAAAAGTATGTTATTCAAAACTGACATCAATCAGCCTAAAAAGCAAAACAGTCCGACATAGATAATTTAATTACCATTAAGATCTCAAAATGTTACATTTGGTTAAGTATAGGAGGAGGAAACAGTCGAGTATGAAACATCGTTTTTATGCAGGATATTTCGCTTAACCTGGCGTTGTCTTTATCGCACTAGTTTTAGGAGCCGCTTCCTTTAGCGAGACGGATATATTCACCTAAATATACTAATACCATATTTAGATCTGAGTTCCCATATCCTCTTAACCGTAGCGCTTTTTTAATTAGATCATAATATTCATAATATGGTTTCCAATTTTTTTCTAGTAACTTAATTCGATTCGAAACCTGATTTAATAACTTTCGCTCGATAGAAAAAAACATATAGTTTGGCCAAGGACTGTCTCAATTTAAACATAGATAGAAAGAATCATACTTTATTTGTCTTACGCTAGTACTATGGCCAAAAAAAGGGCTGAGTTTAGTAGTTTTGTTGTAGGGGTTGACCAGACTATAGGTCTAAATATGTGTTACATTTTTTTTTAAAAAGCTAAAAGAGAATTGATTTCAAAATGGGCCATTTTTTGTGAGATATTATTCTTCAATTACGTTTTTTAGGGTTCCGTACCCAAAGGGTAAAATTGGACCCTATTACTAAGACTCCGCTGTCCGTCGGTCCATCTGTCCGTCTGTCAGCAGACATTTTCACAGATGATGTATTTCTGTTGCCGTTATAACAACAAATACTAAAAAGTACGGAGCCCTTGGTGGGTGAGTCTGACTCACACTTGGTCGGTTTTTTTTTAATTACAAATAAATAAAAGTCAATGATATCTGCGACCCCGGGCACGCACAGCTGTCCGCCCAGTCCTTAGTAAGCTGCAAACTGAACTTACGGCGCCTTAATTTGTATGATGTGTTCATTGTTCTTATTATACTATATCTGGGGCATGTAAACTGCTTGCTCTGTACCAGAGGCGCAACGCTATTTATTTCGCTGGCTTGGAGATAATAAAATGTATCATTCGCAATGAAACACAATACTTACATATAATATAACATAGAAAAATAAGTAAGCATAGAGTGCTCACTCCATACATCAGTTTTCATTAGAAAACACAAAACAAAAACAACAAAACATACAAAATACACAACATTACAAAAGTCTTATTATTTTCGATCGATATAGTCTATATCTAACATCTAGAGGATTTATCAATTGACACTAGATGTCACGAGTGTCGCGACTGACGAAAAATGTATTGCTCTACAATTTACAACTAATATTACAAGCAGAAGGACTTGTATGTATGTATTATATTGATAGTGTGTATGTATGTTTGTATTTATGTAATATATTTAGTTTGTAAGTATATTAGTTTGCTTTTCTTTTTAATTCACTGCTTTTGTTTTCTCTCTGTACCAATTGTAAGTGTCTCTGTTAAGCCCTATGATTTACTACATTTGCACATTTAAATTACAATTGCTTGTAAGAAATCGCACTCGCACTATAAATATAGCTATAAATCAAGTAAGCAATAACTTACTTAACAATGTTGGAGGGTAGAATAAGTTTTCTGCCAACAAACTGCTATGCAGTTTGGCAGATAAGTGATCATAGCCGATGTAACTTCTCTTTTATAAATAAATTAAAAAAAAAACATTGTTGTATATATTGTGTGCAATAGAGCTTAAATAAATAAGTAAATGCAAATAAGAATTCCGGTTATACTATAAGCTGAAAATGGATGAGCATTAGCCGGGCATAAAGATGCAATTTGTGATAGGTACGTACCTAAGCACTATGGTACGTCGAATGTGAGTACGTGTGTGGCGACTACGAAAGTGCGATGTGGTGATGGCCGTGAGAGTCAGTGGAGAGTAGTGTTTGTGTCTCTAATTGGGACAGATTGGAATATTTACAAAGCAGATGTTCGCTTTCTGTATTTTTAGCGGTAATTATGTTTTACTAGCTTTAGCCCGCGACTTCATCTGCATGGAATCAGTAATTTTGGTAGTCAACTCAACTAGCTCGGCACATATTAAATATATTTCTTTCATATCTTTTTTTCTTAAAATTTTCCAATGTTTGAAATATTTATTCTACATACAAAAACCATGAAAATCGGTCCAGCAGATCTCCAGTTATATTAATTATCATTATTGTTTTTGTTTCGTGTCGATAGGTAGTATAATTTAAGAGCAGTAACGTTTTATTTATATGTAGTATGGAATTGCGAAAGAAAAAATAAATAAATCATAAAATAATTTTCCTACTCCTCTACTGTTATCTGTCATTTATGCATTCATTAACACGAATATAAGAACATACATAAAAGGTTTCAAGAAAAGTCTATATTGTCTATTCCTCATAAAAGCTCTTGTGCTTTTAAATCTTTTAATCGCTATAACGTTACTGCGATTAATGGCTACCAACCTAACAAAACCAAAACGAATACAGTTTTAAACTAAGTGCATTGCTGCCAACTTACAAAATATTCATTTGGTTGCATAGTAAAAATAATTACTTCATAAGTCAGAAACACGCATGTGACACCCGTAATATAGCAACACCCATAGACTACGAAGACCGCTTAGCGTTGTTTGTTAGTCTCCTAGCCTACGGTGGCCAAAATTGAGAAAAAACTGTCCAAAAATTTAATTTAGCAAGTAGCAAGTACCAGGGCCTCATGAGTTACGAGGTGTCGCTGACCGGCCGGCCGCGGCCCGGGGCGGGCTGGGCGCGTAACAAGGTATGCTCGCGCGTCTTGGCTATATACTTTTGCTGTAATTTGTTTACCTAAATTAAGATTTATTTTTGTTGACTCGTAGGAAAAATATTGTATGCTACGTTGTATAAGTAGGTCAAAAAATGCTCGTGGCGTATTCCTTTACAATGTTCGCCTACGCCTTCGGCTCCGGCTCACATTGTAACTCACGCCACTCGCCTTTTTTGACCCTTCTTATACAACTGTTGCATAAAATACTATATTACAATAGCCAAGTTTTTTAACCTTCTTTTCGTCGATGAAATTGGTCGTAGTGACCCATTATGCTATGTGCTCATTAAAAAGTCTCACTCAAATTTAATTTGTCTTGAATGATAAAACAAATTGTGTTAATCGTATGTTGCAGACGCAGACTACAACTCAAGTGGAATTATCTGGAACAAAGCTGACCCGGCGAGAAATTATTTGGGAGTCTGTCAGTAATAGCCCCCCATTCAGCTATTGTCGCCGCGGACATCTCATTTTACAACCTTCGTTCCAATAGGAAATTCTCTGGGGATTCAAAACATAGTTGTAACTAGTGGCTATAAGCAGCACAGTAACATTAAAGTCTAACAAAAGGGCGTAGAGGTTTATTATCCCTACTAATGGTTTTCCCACATTAGCTGTTATAAAATGTTAATATCTGGGAAACCGAGCTTTGCTCGGAAAACATATATAAACTCAGAAATGCGCGTTTTCCCTGGAAAAGACCTAGCTATATCGATTTTTCGCCCCCGAAAACTTCCATATAGAAAATTTCATCGAAATCGTTAGAGCCGTTTCTGAGATCCCCGAAAAATATATATAAATATACAAGAATTGCTCGTTTAAAGGTATAATTGCTCGTTTAAAGGTATAAGATATGAGTAACATTGTGTGACGGGACAAGATAATAAATTACCATCATGATGTCTCTGTCACACGATGTTGTATAACCTTTTTTTTCTACTCGTCGACTGTAATGGTTGAATTTAAGATTTCGTATACCAAACTGTAATTGGGTACTTTTCATGTATGGGCTCCCAACTCAACTATAATATTCATTTCAAAACGGTATAGTCAACTATAATGAAATTGACCAATCACAGCTCGCCGCGGTCAAGAGGACGAAACAAAACGATAGCTCAAATTAATTATTTATTTAAGGTTGTATAGTAGAAACAATTGCTTCATAAGTCATAAACGCACATGTGACACCCTTAATATAGCAACATCCAGAGACTACGAAAACCGCTTACCATTGCTTGTTAGTCTCCATAGGCTACGGTGGCCAAAATCGAGAAAAAAAACTGCCTAAAATTGAATTTAGCATGGAGCAAGTACCAGGGCCTCATGAGTTACGAGAAGGTGTCGTTGCACAACCCGCCGGGCCCCGGCGGCCGGGGCGCGTACGAGTATGAAGGTAGCGCGGCTGCTCGCGTATTTTAAATAGCTGTATATATCTACTTTTGGCTTGTTTACCTGTATCATTTTATTAGTCTAAAGTATTATTTTTATTGACTCGTAGAAAAAGTATTGTATACAATAGTGATATAATCATGCTTTTCAATCTCGTACCTCACTTTGGCATCTCAGCAAGCTTCGTTGCCAAAACCCGGTACTCGACTGAAAAGCTCTCTATTATATCACGATTGTATAAAATACTAATAACAGCCAATGTGGGAGCACCATTAAAATTATGAATGCGAAAGTAACTCTCTTACCTCCATGCTTAAACTGCTGAACCGATTTTGATGAAATTTGGTAGGTACGGAGATAGTTTGAGGCCCGGGGAAGGACGGAGGATAGTTTTGATCAATCATCATTATCATTCTAGGCAAATTCTCCACCAGAAAAGAAAGAAAAAAAAAGCAGCGAGGAGGAACCAGAAACTCGCTAAATTTGTTTATAGGAACTTACTGCTGTCACATACTATAATGTAAGTAAAGTGTTTCATTATATTATATTAATTATATATTTAATTAAATTTATATTTTTATATAAAAGTAAATGAACTTACATATCGTCGCTATTACTTACTCAACCTCGTATCTATATATTAGATACGTATATCAGATACGAGTTTGAGTAAGTAACTCTAGCGACGATATTTTAAAATAGCGCCACGCGATGGTCCTACTTAGGTATTATTTTATTTTCTATATTATGTAGAATTTCCAACCTTAATTCCTGTACTCCAGTGCGGAATATCACTGTCACATTCTTCGCATAGAAGCTGGAAAGAAGGCGAGGCAAGATTCGTGGTGTGTTGCATTTATTAGACGGAACTTCGTTAGACCGAGTCTTATTTAATTGGGCAAATGAAAGTCCGTTCACAGAATATTCGTCATTTCTCATTTTTTTTGCAAAGATACTTAAGTTTAGTAATTAAGCCTTTATGAATTTTATACACATAATATAATACTTATTATTTTATGATAAAAATTTCGAAGTATACACCGTGTTTTTTTATTTCCGTTAACACATTCGGTGCGGCAGCGCTAAACCCAAACTTACAGCCAGTGCTTTAGGACTCATATACTTCCCGTATAGAGAAAGCCAGATTTGCGGCACGACCTACATTTTCCCGTACCATGTCCTGACTTTAAAGGTCCCTACAGACCTGGAATATAATCAATTTATTCTAATCAATAGACTATATCCTTGTGTATATACCGCTGCCGTCGCCCGCGGATCTGTATAAAATTCCAAAAGATTTAGACATTTTTCAAAACCCTTAATTTTACGGGAATATACTTCCCTTCCCGCACAGGCCGTATATAACACTAGTGATGGGTTGCTAAAGAAGCGATAACGACTTTTATAATCGACAAAATATTTACTTTCATCATCGTGTTTGTATTACGTAATCAAAACAAATATTATTCATTTTCTTATAATTATAAACAGGGGCTGCACTTTTAGAGTAAGTAATGTTCAATATAGATCTCATACGGCCCTATTCGAAAAATGCAATACGGAAAAGATATGAGATCGTTAAGTTCTGGTTTAGATATAGATAAGTTCTCAATTAGATATCGTTTGTATGTGGTATAATTGACAGAAGCTGCACGATTCGGATCAGGGGCAGCTCACTTCATACTTTACTAAATTCCATAGACGCCAGCGCCCTCTGGTGAAGGAAGCTGTCATCAATAATTAAAAAAAAAACTTCTTGACGTTTGTAACCGTTTGTTGTTTGATTTTCTTGTCACTTGTCATTCAACTCTGATTGTGATTTTTCCATTTTCCGGACGTTCATGCGCACTTTCGAAATATTTTGATTTGATTATTATTAAAAAGTTTTTGTTATTTGTTACTGTTTGAAATTTGAGTTTTTCTGTTAGTTGTTTTATTATTCGTTGTTTAAAATTTTATTAATCGTAGAGTTTTTCTGAGTTTGTTGACATGAGTGAACTTCGGAGAAAGCGTTGTGTTTTTGGCTGTGATGCTTTTGGTAAGTATCTATTGGCTATTATTAACTTGTATGTTTGATATTTTCATGCTTTACTTGTACTGCGACTACACAAATCGATAAAACACTTAACCATGGTTTAAGAAAGCCGGTACATGAATAGGCTTTTGTGGTGCCGCACATGACACAGCATTTCTCAGTAGAGCTTTCTAGGGCTTCACATTTTTTACCCATATTTAAACGCCAACTAAGATATGCAGACAAATGCCAGTTACTTGTATTTATTATTCTTTTTGCTATTTAAATTTATTACCAAGTAAATAAATTAGAGTTACACCAAGCTAACTTGGCAGCGATTTGGATAGCACGTGCAATTACTATTTTAAATGTAATTTTTACATTTCAAATAACACTTGCACAGTCTGTGCTATCAAAATCGCTGCCAACTTAGCTTAGTCTAACTCTAAGTAAGTCACAAGCAAAAGCTAGTATATCATAAATGACAATTAACTCACAACCAACCACTGGTAACAAGGTGGTTTGTTATTAGATTGTGTAAACAATAGGTTAAAACATTGACTGTTTGTAAGAATAAAGTGAACTGATTTATATTTTTTACTGAATTCCAGTTGCACATGGTGTCCCAATACATAAATTTCCGAACCCGGAGAAACAGCCTGATTTGTTTGATGCTTGGTTATCTGCTGTTGGAAGCCATATACAAGAAAGCGATCATAGAAGAATTTATAGAAACAAAAGGATATGTGATCACCATTTTGAAAACAATTGCAAGACCACTGGAGGTCGTCTTGTGTGGTCAGCAGTGCCAACCATTAACTTGAAAAGTAAATATATTTTTTTACTTTATGGTGTTTACTACTACTAGATCAACAGTTATTTGTTTTACAAGGGGGCAAAGTGGTTATTTAACCTCTCATGCTAATATTGATACCCGAGCAAGTGATAGATTTCAAAATTGAACCACAAGCATAGTAAGTGGTTCGAAAAATGGAATTGATCCAAAATTAATGTTATTAGATATTTATCATTCAAAATCATCATTTAAAAGTCAATTATACCAGAAAACATAAGAAAACAACTTAAAATTTGTATTTAATTACTCAAGCATTTTGATTTGAGCTAGTTCGGCAGATCAGCTCGAACAGCGCATACATATATGCAGTTCTGTTTGTGATTTGTAACTATTAATAGTAACTTGGCAAAGGCGGATCTCGCCTGGGCTGGGTAATTATGTATCTATTTGCTCTGATATTTTTTCTAATCTCATACTGTGGGGACTTTCAGTTTGAGACTTCGAGCAACACCGGCTTTCGGCACGTCAGAAGGAAGGAGCCTAAGCGATATCTTACAGAACAAATAATTCTGCCATTTTTTGCGGGGGGAAACGTGCACACTGCACACAGTCGTACTTCTCACTCACTAAATACAAAATCCAATCTGTAATGACGACACAAATACATAGAAAATGACACACGTCAAAGACAAATCTTGCACACCTCAATCTCTTTTTGTGTACGGACAAGTCACAACATGCACCGCCATAGGCACAGTTGTGCCTATGCTTTGGCAGAGGGGAAATAGTATGAAAGCCATCTCCCTTCCCTGTGTTGCTCGAAGGTTTGAGATGGTGTTAAACTCTGCGTTGTGGTAGACAATCCTATTTCTGCAATTCTCTAGTTTGCTTTTCTAAGAATACTGTTTTAACCAATTACAGGGCTCCGGCAAACTATTGCTACTTTTGTGGAGAATGATCACAGTTACTGCCAACCACGAAGAGGACCATTGCAGTCAAGACCTTTGGTTGATATAACAAACTTGCCTGGGCCATCAGTTGACTCTGCCATACATCCAATACCTTCTGGATCTACTTCAACTACTTGCATAACAGTGTCAAGCGAAAAGTATACTCGAAGATCACACACAAAATTTGATGCAGGTAATAAATGTTTTATAATACTTACAAGTTGTTACTTTTGCGATTTCTACCTACCTACTAGGGATTGCTCCCGGAACTGAGTATGAACAGCGAGAACCGGGAATTCCCAGGTTCGGTACTGTATTTGTATATATATTTTGAAATTTGATTCAGACAACAACATACAAATACAGACTCATCATACATATAAGTTTCATATATGTACTAACTAAACACTATTTTGGCTATAGAACGGCGTGGCTCCGTTTAATCGTGTGCTCTTGTGTGGCATTCGGCAGTTTGCCCAGGAACCTCCGAAACTCCCTTCAGCCAGAAGTTGGCTCACTCGATTGTCCCGCGGCAGGCACACCACAAAAGTGTATAGAAAATCAGTACCGGAAGCACTTCTAGTACAGTCAAGTGCAAAAACTTTTTCTAAATCAGAACACGACACTAATAATGCCCTTAAACGGATCCCCCACTATTTTTGTTACATCTTGTATATAAATTATTTTGTGCTCTTCTGTGGATTTGGGTTTGTGAAGGAGGTTCCTTTTTTTTTAAATGCACGTACTAAAACACAAACAAAACTTTTTTTTGTTCGAAATTCGTTGTACTATATTATATCCTTAAAAGGGAATAATGAAATTGATATTGAATTGAATTTTTTTTATTTTAGACTTTCAAATCCATATTGACAATATATATGACCAGCTGACAGTGTTGAAACTCTGTTTAAGTATAACAAAATATTATAACCTATTTTTTTTTTCAGACCTAACCTTCGAGTATTTACAATCTAAAACTGAAGCAAGGTGCTCTCGAAAACTACGGCAGAAAGAAAACGAAATAAGACGATTGCGGCAAAAGGTTCTAAAAACGAAGTTACATCTTTTACAAATACGGAAAGCTGCCGCTAGCAGAGAATTTGAGAAATTTGCTCAGCACATGTCGGAGTCATCAAAATTATTTACAAGAATGCAGATTTTTGAAGGGGGAAAAAAAAAACATGGGCGTAGATTCTCCATGGAGGAAAAAATATTATCTCTGTCAATTTTTAAGAAAAGCCCTAAAGCATACAAACTAATGTGTAAGCATTTTACTTTACCATCTAAGAAGGTTTTGAAATCATTGCTAGCACAAATCAAACTAACAACAGGAATCAATAGTGTAATTTTTGATCAATTAAAAGAGACAGTTTCAAAGATGTTGCCGCAAGATCGTCTGTGTACGTTAGTATTTGATGAAATGTCCATTTCTCCACAAGTACAATACAATGTTTATACAGACGATCTTGTTGGTTTTGTAAACTACGGTAATGAAAAAAAACCTGAGTTTGCAAATCACGCATTAGTTTTTATGGTTAAAGGTATTATAAAAAATTTTAAGCAACCAGTGGCATATTATTTTACGAATTCTTTAAAAACGTTGCAACTCAAACAAATTTTAATTGATGTTATACGTCATTTGCAAGCTACTGGTTTGCGTATAGTGGCGACAGTTTGCGACCAAAGCTCGACAAACGTGAGCGCAATAAATAGTTTAATTTCCGACACCAGAGCAAACTTTATACGAGCGGGGAAAGAATGGAGGGATGAGATCATATGTATTGACAACACGGAAGTATTCCCGCTGTTTGATGTTCCCCACTTATTAAAAGGCATTAGGAATAACCTAATAAATAAAGATATGCACTATATGCACGAAGGCAACATAAAGGTTATTAAGTGGGAACATTTTCAGAGAGTTTATGCAGCAGACAAAATGCACGGTGAATTAGTACATTTGCCCAAATTAACTAATGAACACATCGATCCCGGCAAAATAAGGAAAATGCGGGTAAAAAATGCAGCTCAGGTGCTAAGCCACAGTATGGCGTTGGCTACTGATAGCTTTACTGCAAGAGGAGATGTACCTTCAGAATGTCGGGATCTGATACCATTTGTTTTATTAGTTGACAAATTATTTGACTCGCTTAACGCATCAAGCTTTTCACCACCCAGTGGAAAACAATATAGAGTTGCCGTAAAAAGAAACTCTCCCCATTTCGAGTTATGGGAAAAAGCGCTTAAAATGTTAAAAACCGTTAAATTTACGGTTAATAATATTGTAAAATCTGTGCCAACTATAAATAATTTAATCAGGACAATTGAAGGATTTAAATCAATATGGAAATTGTTGTCTCAAAAGTATTTAATTACCGCAATGCTGACGCGTAATTTTAATCAGGACCCACTTGAAAATTTTTTTGGAAGTGTTCGTAGTTTAGGTGCAAGAAATGTGACACCAAACTGCGTGGGTTTTGAAGCAGCATTTAAAACGTTGCTATTAAACAATTTTAATAGTAATCACTCTATAAACTCCAATTGTGAGGAAGATTCCAATGAGTGTTTACAATCATTGACGTTTTTTATTCAAAACAAAAATAAAACCTCTGCTTCTTCTCAATCACAAAATGTAGTCATTGATCAACCTTTGAATATCATGCGAAATTACACGAATATTGTAAACGAAAAAGAAGGGGATGATCAAAGAACTTACGTTTGCGGATGGGCCTTGACTAAAAGTTTACAAAAAGTTGTTAAAGGTTGCGAAAAATGTAAAAATAAGCTACTAGGCAACCCTGACAAAGGGCTGTATAAATATATACGTGCTAAAGAATATACGACAAATAAGAAGTGGCTATGTTATCCTTCCGAATGCCTAATAGCTTGTTTTCAAGAAATACAAGAAACGACAATTGCATTTCTTAATAGTGATTGCTATGTAAAAAATATTAAAGAAAGAGTAAAAGGTTTTGTAGATCTGTTTATTGATTTTGAATTCTTGGATTGCAGAATCCATAAAGAAGATTTTAAAGTTTGTTTTGTTGACACATCAATAAACATCATTATTTATAGCTGGTGCAGATCTGTTAACAGAATATTGGACGGTAAAATAACTTACGAAGGTGAAGATGCTGTAAAAAAAGCAGCTCAAATTTATTATAATAAATATAAAACAAACAAAAGGTAATAGCATGGTACCCAATACACAACTTTTTTAAATTGACGATTTTTTGAGACTTGTACTAAGACTCCACTGTCCGTCTGTCTGTCTGTCACCAGGCTGTGTCTCATGAACCGTGATAGCTAATTAGTATTATTGTATATTAGTATTTTTGTTGCCGTCATAACATCAAATAATAAAAAGTACGGAACCCTCGGTGGTCGAATCTGACACACTTGTCCGGTTTTTTTCTTACAAACTTTTTACATAACATTTTTAGTTAGGCCCTTTCCTCTTTGACTAGATTATCAATAATGTCTGTATGCGATTGTTTTTTTTAACCGATTTCGAAAAATGAGGAGGTTCTCAATTCATTTTTTTTCATTTGTTACTTCAGAACTCCGTCGTTCAAGAACCAACATGTTTTTTTACATATTTAATAATATTATAAGTTATACTTTCAGTTTGTCCCCATTGTTGTCAGTTCTGATAATGGATCTCATGAAAGAAATAAGGGAACTCCTTAAGTCTTTGGGTATTTATTAGAAGACCTTTATTCTATTCCTTTCATTGATTAAATGACAATGTTAAATGAAAGCTTTTATTCTGTCAGTCAGTTTTTGCAAGCTTTTATTTAATTTGCCATGTTTGTAAATATGTATGTTTGTTATTTAGTTAACCGACCACCATAGTATTTAGTTAGTGCGGGTCAAATCTTGGAAGCTAAATTTGACCCACTTCCCGATTTCCGATTGAGCTGAAGTTTTGCATACACATGTAAATCGGATGACAATTTAATATTATGATGACATAGAGCTGATCTGATGATGGAGACCGGGGGTGGCCATGGGAACTCTATGATAAAACAACGCAAACTAATTGTGTTTGGGGTTGTTAGAATAGTCTCGATAAGTATAAGTTTTGTTGCTTGTGGAAAGAAAAGTACAGTCAGAAATAAAAGCTTGTAATTTTGTTAATAGTGAATGAATGGTTCTAAAATGTTATAAATTATAATCCATAAGGTATTTTTTGCAAGATTTATATTTATCTCGTGTAATATTGTCCGTATTACTTGTTGTACTGAATAAAGTGATTTCGAATATGAATATATGTAAAACTTTGATTTTAAGCTTTAACAGAATTCCTAAAATTACTAAACCTTTCTTTCTTACTTTGGTTAGTTACCATGCGTACCAGTTAGATTATTTGAATTGTGATCTGCCGTTGAATGGTTTTACATTTTAAAATGTCGTAAATCAGCGGAAAACTTTGCTTAGAGAAGCACATCATTTATCACAATTCAAATAATTCAACTACACGCGATGAACCCCTATAAGCGAGAATAATACACACACAGCAATACGCATATTGCACATTTACCCACACATAGACACCTATGTATGTGTGGATAGACGATTTTAGTTTCAGCTCACGACACGAGGTGGAAGCACGTTCCATAGATGCACATTTAGCCATAGAGTTGCCACTCTTTCTCTATATACTAATACTACTCTTTGGCGTTGAAGTCATTGTTGAAGTTTGAAAACTCATAAAGTTTTGTTTTGTGAGTGAAACCGTGAATAATACTAAATAAAAATGTGTGACAGTGATCACAGTGATGAAAATATGTTGCCCACTACTCCTCAGGAAATATTAAAGCCTTTTCCGTTTATGTTGTTCCGTTGTTTGCTATTTTGACAACTTGAAAAGTTTTATCGGCAGTTTGCGTGTTATTACTGTGAAGTGTTTGGCCAAACCGCCGCTACCACTTTTGAAAGGATGCCACCCAAAAATCCAAAAATGTAAGTTACACAAAACAAAAAGAATTTATTTGCAGAAAAATATAGCTATTTGCCAGATCCTTTGATCGTTAACTTATGTGACTGTTTTTTTTCAGTCGCTCGAACGCAGCACAAATTAGATTGCTCGTTGAATACATGTCACAGCACACCCGGTTCGCCAACCGGGAATTTGACGGGCCTCTAAGGACCCCAGAGGTACGAGGCGCAATGGGAGGCCCTTGCACAGGCCTTAAGGGAGCACGGGCCCAATAAGTCAGTGCAGGCATGGAAAGTGGTAAGTAAATATGCTTCCCATAGTTAAGATTTCCATCACTTAGTCCGCATAGAAGTCTTCCTAAACAAGACACTTTTTTATAATTATATAATATTGAATGAAATTACAGTGCAATCTGTGCATAGTAATAAAATGAAGTATAATAACTAATAAAATTAACATCTTAATGATTACTGAGGTCATGATAATGCAGGTCAAAGAGTCAGTTGCTTATTATAATGTTTTCTAAAAAAGGTATTTAATATGTATAGTTTTGCTGTAGTGACCCACTAGGCTAAACCGGTCGTCGAACATTTGATTTGATTTTAATTTCTTAATAATATTTATGAAGTGAGTAATCTAAGCTTTCTTATTTCTCTTTGCTTAAACTAAGACCATGAAGAGTTTATTGTGTCTTGTTTATTGTATCTGTTGAGTTAATGTCAGGCTAAGTAGTTTCTAAAAGTACTTTGCGATACAAGTGCAAAAAGTAGGAAATTACCTTTTTGCATGTATATTGTACATACAACGTCTTACAGTACATATGGCACTTTTCAATATATGCATGTATAGTGCTAGTTACTGCACTAGGGCGGTAAAGTAGCACAATATGTATTGCAATAGTACATTACGATACAAGTGCGAAAAATAGTTAATTTATTTATTTAATTAAACCTTTGGGAAACAAACAGGCAAAAACAACACACATAGTTAATCAGATTACACATCCACAAGCCAAACAGTTTCCACTAATGAGTAATAACAATTATGTTGCTCAGAAATTAACATTAATATCAAAACATGCAAAACTCAAATAACTCAAACTGTTGAAAACAATATTAACAAATTGGCAAGTATGCTGAAATATAGTAACTAATCAATATTATTATTAGCTGTACATTTTATTACAGAAACAAACTGTTGTAATGATAAATGGAATATATCAATATCAGAAAAAATTTCATTATAAGTTCTACACGCTCTAGCTAAGAACTTATTTCTTGCATATGTAGTACGACCAAAGTTAATTGCAAATAGGTTTGTGGAGCGAGTTCGCCGATCAGGACATCGAATTGAAATTTTAGACAAAAGATTGGGAGAATCAATAAGGCCATGTATGATTTTGAACAAAAATATCTGATCTCGAATTTCTCTACGGGGTTGAAGAGAGAAATTGTCAGGGCAAAAAGATTTAAATTTATATTAAATTTCATTGTTCTGATAAATTTGTTCTGAATTTTTTAAATTGTGTTAATGTGAACATTGAAATGAGGATTCCAGACTGTAGTAGCGTATTCTAAGTTGGACCTAACAAATGCGTTAAAGAGAAGTTGCAGAGTCTTAGGGTTTGTAAAATCCCTGCTTTGTCGGAAAATGAATCCCAACATTCTGTATGCTTTTGCTGAAATTTTGTCAATATGTGAAATAAATTGTAGTTCGCTATCAAGATTTAACCCCAGGTCCTTCACTTCAGACAAAACCCTTAAATTTTTGTTGTTTAATGAATAATTATACTCTATCTTATTGCGTTTTCTTGTAAATGTAATGGCACAGCATTTTTCGACATTCAAGTACAGTTCATTCATAGAACAATATAAACTCAGTCTATCAAGATCAGCTTGAAGTTTCATACAATCATCACTTGATTTAATAATGGTGTATATTTTAGTATCGGCATATAATAACAAGTCAGAAAATTTGAAACGAGTGGCGATAAATTAAAACACGACTGAAGGGAGTGTTTTAAATTGACACGAGTTGCGAATTACCTATTCGCACATGTATCGTACAACGTTTTACAGTACATAAGGTACCCTTTAAATGTTTGACACAGTAACGTAATATGGTAATTTTCGCACTAGTGCGGTAAAGTAGTACCATATGTACAGTCAGCGTCAAATACTTCGTAGTACACCATACTAAATATATGGTGTACCGAACTATTTGGCTACTTTGGTTGCTACAAAGTATTTGACGCTGACTGTACTGTAAAAGCTGTTTTAATACTATTAATAAGTATAGTTAGTGTATTAATTTTGCCATAATCGCATGCAGTTATGACTATGGGTATAAATATTGTTGAATTTATATAGCCGAGTCCACACAGAGCGACCGAGGAGGCGCGTGCGTTTTCCTTGCCCGAGCGCACGTCTACACTGGCCAGTTTGTGCGTGAGAATATTGCCTCACGCGTATGCTCGCTCTGTGTGGACCCGGCTAATCATGTATAAATGACAACAGATTTTATTCTCTAGGTGGGCACCTGCTCCCCGCTGGCGACACCCTTGCAGAAGCTAGCATTTTCAGATATATTTACTTTTTAAGTTTTTGGTTTGGTTTAACCGGAATTATTTTTACCCGACTATGAGAATGGGAAGGGTTATGATTTTAGCAGTCTACGTATGGATGCCGTATATATGCCGGTATGTTTTTGTTGTGTATAAATTACTAATCAATTTTGGTGAATGAGGTGTTTATAGGTTCATTTTTATGGGGTGACATAGACTACATAATAATATTTAACTGACTTTGGACAAGGAAGAGGTGCTATAGTTAAGAAAAAAATCATAGTCGGGTAAAAGTTTTTACAATCTTTTGCTTGTTTTCATTCTTATAACAAATATTTTAAACTTGCATGTGCTCATTGCCTCAGATTGACGACTACGTTGAGTTTTCGGGTGCTGGGAACAGTGTGGCTGGCAGCACGTTTTCTGCCACTGCTGAAAATCTCGTTGTTGTTCCAACAACCGCCACCGTTACTGCGGCCTTGCTCAGCGAACAACCCCACTTCTCCACCTCTCATTTGTCCTCGTCTCCCTCTCCTTCTGCCAGCCCTATACGCTCCACGCATTCAGTACTGCCCACAAGTCCTGGACTACCCGAACGTCCCTCTCTTGCCGCCCTTTCCGCCCGCTATGCCCGTCCCGCCCTTCTCGCTCGTTCCGCAATAACCGCCCAACCCGCACGTCTTGTCCTGCCTGCACGTCAAGTACACAGCTCTGTGTACGTGGATCCGCGCCCTGCACGCGTATCCACGTACACAGAGCTGTGTACTTGCCCCGCAACCGCACGACGGAACCGGCACCTTCGACAGCACAATTTAATCATCTGCAGCATGAGCATGATAATATTTTAAGAGTAATTAATTAATTTATGAACTAATAATTCTGTTTTAAGATCAGGTTGAGTACGAGAAACATTGTTTATTTAACTTGGGACAAGAAAAACAGTAACTTGGCAGTAAGAATGCATACATAAAGCCTGTAAGCTCCATACTTGACGTACCATTCCCTACAAGTGTTTCTCTTGCCTCCATATTTCGCTTACCCCATCTGACCTTATTTGTATTGATAAAACATACAAATAATAAATATATATATACGCGAGCAATCGCAAAATCTACATTTCGGGATTTCTCGTATCGTACAGTGCCGTTTAAATAAAATAACACCACCAACTACCCATAAGAGGGTTATTATGAAACTTATAATTAACATGCATTTTATTGAAAGGCTGGAATTTTATTTATCTTGAAATCTTGACCATGGTCATATGTTTGACTGGACGGTACACGGCAATGTTATTATTACTAATATATTTCATAACACTAGACTTATTCAATCCTAAGTAACCTATTAGCTTCTCATTCGTGTGCGGTATATATCAGCGTTTGGTAGTATCATAATAGTCAAATCTGGTGTTGGTTGTTGTTAATAGTTAAATGTTCATAAAATTTGACAACTTATTATAGTTATATTTTGTGTGAGTCAGTTATCATAACAGAAATAAGATATAAAGCTGTTAATACCGTAAATTGTGTATGGATATGTTTGACTCAAATTCTGTATTCCCACAATAAGTAGGTATACGGGGAGCCCGTAAGAAATCAGTGGTATATGAAGGCTTTCTTGTGCAACTTTAGTATGAGCTGGAACAAGTAAATGTAGTTATGTAGAACAGATAATCTCCATTGTGGTAGATGGCGCTATTTATTATGTGCTCTGTGATACCACTTAGTTTAAACTTGCTATAACATATTTTATGTTGACAGGATATCCTGAACGAACTGAAAATTTTTAATGAGGCGCAGAAACAAAAATGGAGTGTTTTGAAGGAGGGGCACGACTTGTTGGCGAATCGGTAAGACTTTTAATACTGATATCAAAGAAAATTTGAAACAGGTGGATTCTCAAAGAAACCTTTGTAGCCACAGTAAATTTACTGCAATTTTTCGACACATGATTAAAACTTTTAGAACGTCATTTGACTTTGATCCTTATCCGTACACTGATATGTGTATAATTTGTTAAATATCAAAAAGTGGCGCCATCTAATAGATCAAAGGCCCGGGCCGGGTTATGCCCGGTAATATGGCGCCCCTTTCTGATATTTAACAAATTTGACACATCAGTAAAAGAATAAGGATCAAAGTCAAATGGCGTTCTAAAAGTTTTAATCGTGTGCCTAAAGATGGCAGTAAATCTGCTGTAGCTACAAAATTTTCATTGACAATCCACCTCTATTTCAAATTTTCTTTGCTCATATCAACTAACAAATAAACGTATTATTTATTGTTTAAGTAGTATGTACTAGTAATAACACGCGAACGAATGAACAAGCACTCCTACCCTGAGGTTGAACTACCTGACTAATTATAGGTTCATCCTCTGACCTTTCCAAGGAGCAAGATCTTATTTTCGTGTATGAGAGCCTTTGGAATACAATATTATTAACGCCCGAATGAGTGCTACCGCGTTTAATTTCGCCACTAGGGGTGCTAGTGTAGACGGAGGTCTTTCGAAATGTCAAATGCATAGCTTTTTTATCGTGAATTTCTACTCCTCATTCATAATTGTGGTAAATCTTATTTCATCTTTGATTAGTTAGTCACCAAACAAAAGTAACTCAAATAGCCGGGTCCACACAGAGCGAGCATACGCGCCAGGCAACTTCCTCACGCACAAAACGGCCAGTGTAGACGTGCCTCGGACGAGGCGGAGCGCGCGTTTTCCTCGCCCTAGTGCGCCGCCTCGGCCGAGGCACGTCTACACTGGCTGGGATTACCATCGAATCGTCTAATGTCGGTTTTGTTCCTTTGGGTTTGTTGTACCTAGTGACATGTTTTTTAAACGATTGCAACGCCATCTGCGAGTTGCTCGAGAGACTCAACTTACACACATATATGGATGTGGCTTCAAAAGTAATCACCGTTAATATCTCGTACCTTGAATAAAGGACCCACTTCTTAATTATTATTATAAATTATATTTTGGTATTGTTCCAGTATTAACACATTGGAGGACACCGAGATTATTGAGAACTTGGAAGACACAGTTATAATGGAAGAGGAAGACGTCTGAGCTAAGCGCTGTCCTCGCACCCTCCGTCTAGTTTACGTTTGCGGCCATATCAAAAATACACACCGTATGTTTATTAGGGTTCCGTACCAAAAAGGTACAAAAGGAACCCTTATGGTGCTATTGCTAAATATCTCGAGAAGTACTTAAGCTATCGATGTGAAATTTGGAATAGTAATGAATAACGCTGACCCAAACATATTGGATGTGTATTTATTTTATTTTATTTGTAAGTATTAATAATGGAAAATTCCCAATATGAAGAGGGGGTAAAATTGCAAAGTCTAGTTAAATAGGTCAAGTGGGGTATCATTTGAAAGAGCTCAAATTGAAAATTACAAAACAATTTTTTATTTTCATTGTGAAAAAAAAATTTACGTATGAAGGAAAATGTGAAAATAATACCATCCCCCCCCCCCCTCTCTCATCTCCGAAGTTTAAGAATAAAAATTGTTTTTTTTACATTGGTCAAGTCTTTCATGAGAAAATTTGAAGTTTGTACGGAACCCTCGGTGTGCGAGGTAAACGAACTCGCACTTGACCGGTTATTCTTATTGCCCATAAGGCCCGTCCTTAGATATATGTCAATGATTACGGTGATCTCGAAAATGGCTCAAATGATTTCAATTAAATTTGCTATATGGGGGTTTTCGGGGCGTTTTTGAGTTTTTACCTATTTGTTTTCCGAGCAAAAGGAATTAAAGTTTACTGATTTTGAAAACTGTGTTTTATTATTAAAATAATGTTCTGATTACATTTCTTGAAAGAAAATACATACTTATTTAGTATATTACTACATAGAGCGGGAAAAAGGGATTTGGTTCATACACATTTTATAATATGGTTAACTCTTTCCCATTTTTCCTGTAGCCATAACAAAGTTAAGGGAATCTAAAGCATTGCGCATTTTTCTACGTTTTGTATATTAGGTAGGTATTTGTATCAGAATAAAACATAGTAATAAGCAAAATATGTATTTATTAGACGCGCACGCTTTTCCTGCGCCACTCTTAATAGTAGTCCGTTTTGCGCATGACGATGAGGAAGTTCTTGAGGAGCGTCTTCATCAATATCTCCTACGATTTCCTCGGGAACATTTCTGCAAGAAAAAGGAGAACATCGGTAAGAATATTAGAATTTAAAGAAGAAATCTAATCATCACTATAAAGAGTAAAAATGTGAAACTTTCTTCATCAATCGCTGAACAATGAAATTTATTCCATTTGCCCTTATCTTCATTTAATAGGGAATATTACGCGAAACTCTGCGTAGGGGTCACAACTACCACAATCCATCACAATCTGAGGGCCTCCGCTAGCTGACGCGGATTATCCGAACGGACGCCCCGTCTAATAACAAATTGTATGAATAGCGCTAAGTGGCGCGGGCGCGTGCGACGGAATTGGCCTGGGAGCAGGACCCGCGAGCGTGCGCACGCGGCGGGCGTCCGCGTCAGCTAGCGGAGGCCCTGAGGGTCTACCGCGAAACAAGAAAATTTCGTTACTTATCTAACCTCTCTATCACTGATGAGAATCTGCAATGTTAAGCTCACTTACCTATAATGTTGCATTATGTTGTATACTACGCAACATGCATTTATTATTGACGATGCCTTCGTCGGGCTGTAGTGTAAGACGCGGTCGTGGCCCAGGCACCGGAATACGTTTTTGAGGTACCCATTGGTACGCTTGATCGTGTTGCGCACGCGACAGTGCCAGACCGTGTACCTTGCTTCTGGGCTTCCCGGGGCAGGATTCAGCACTGGCGTCATGAGCCATGGCTCAAGAGCATACCCCGAGTCACCTGAAATTATTATTTTTTGGTTACATAATACTTAATCATCTGAACAACTAACGAAACTTCCCCCTTGCTTATGCCTTTTTAGGGTTCCGTAGCCAAATGGCATAAAACGGAACCCTTATAGTTTCGCCATGTCCGTCTGTCTGTCTGTCTGTCTGTCTGTCTGTCTGTCCGAGGCTTTGCTCCGTGGTCGTTAGTGTTAGAAAGCTGAAATTTGGCATGGATATATAAATCAATAAAGCCGACAAAGTCGTACAATAAAATCTAAAATTTTAATTTTTTTTAGGGTACCTCCCCTACACGTAAAGTGGGGGTGAATTTTTTTTTTCGCTTCAACCCTAAAGTGTGGGGTATCGTTGGAAAGGTCTTTCAAAACTAATAGGGGTTTTCAAGAAACATTTTTTGATAAAGTGAATATATTCGGAGATAATCGCTCCGAAAGAAAAAAAAAATGTGTCCCCCCCCTCTAACTTTTGAACCATAGGTCCAAAAAATATGAAAAAAATCGTGGAAGTAGAGCTTAAGAAAGACATTAAATGAAAACTATAGCGGACATGATCAGTTTAGCTGTTTTTGAGTTATCGCAAAAAGTTTTCCCTTCATAGTAAAAAGACTTCTTTAATTAGGTACTGATTATGCAAATTTGCCTATTTGTTTAACTCGGGTGAAAGGTACCATTTACTACACTTTAAGCTCCAGTTTAGCTTATTGTGACGGAAGAGTAACTACGGAACCCTACACTGAGCGTGGCCCGACATGCTCTTGGCCGGTTATTTACATTATGATAGGTATATTAACTTAGTCATGAACTATTTATTCTGTGGTCGTGATCTTAGTACATTTACTAACATGCACTTGCCCCATTCCAATAACCCGGGGTTAACCGGTTAAACCGTTAACCCAATGTGAAATTGTACTGGTAACATGGTAACTCCAGGGTTAACCAGTTAACCCCGAGTTAGTGAAATGGTGCAAGTGGTGCTAAGGGATTTAGAAACAGCGCGCCAAGCGGGATGTTTTGGAAACTCAAAATTCCATACAAAATGACAGTTAACGCAAACGCGTACGTCACGTCTCCCCATCGAATAAATTTACACTAGGTACAGATACACAATTTTCTGCTTACCCAGAAGGAAATACTCCCCAATGTGGCCATTGTACAATCTTCTTAATTCATCCTAAATGGACGAATTGTTAAATATGAAAGAGTCGTGCACACGGCCAGGAAACCTCGTGTTTACTGCCAAGATCTTACAGTTGACATCTGCAATCTGAAGATATAAGGTTATTTATATTCTTATTTGAGAATTGGTGACAACCAAGTAGTAACATATAAGTTATTATTTTAATGAATTATTATAATCAATCTAGATTAGGTACATCATTATCTTAGTCGATTTGTGTTAGATTGTCCCATAGTATTTATATTTCTTTATTTAATTATAATATACATACATTGTGGTCAGTGATGAGGATTTTATGATTAATATAAAAAAATCATTATTTGTAACTAAAATTGAAACTTACTAGCTGTACATTAAGAGCGTGAACGCCTTTCCGATTCAGATATTGCACTCCGTGTGGCACAGGTGGGAAATATTTTCACTTGAGTGCAGTCTACTACACCCAAGATATTTGGCAGACCATATGCATCCTCAAATCCTGAGGCAACTGATCGTCGGGACCGATCAGTTCCAGGAAAAACTATTATCCATTGGTCTTTAAGTCTGTAAAAAGGAGCATATTTTAGATGGCACGTTTTAGAACTTAACCTTAGTCAAACCTAGCTAGTATTGCAATTCCAGATTATGTATCCAATGTAACTAACTACCTGAACATAACTATCAAACAATACCTATCTCATTACACAATACATCAACACTGATGCTTATTCAAAAAAGTAAAAACTACTAAGATAGCCCTAGTATACTCTCACAGTTTTTGATGCCTAGTAGTTCAGTGGTCCAATAAACATACCTTCTGTTCACAGCATCTACAAATTGTTCGAGATACTGTGGCTTACAGTCGTCTGACCAATAGATAAACCATGATCCTGACCAGTCCCGTGTTGATAATTGCCATCAGCCAGCAGATGTAATGCTGTTAGAATCTTATTTAAGTAGTTGTACACAGCTTAATTATTTAAGTAATTTTTTTCGCTTAAGAAATATTTAAATTTTAAGGTATAATGTAGCACCTCTGTTATGTTATAAACAACAATTTCACCCAAATATTTGTATCAGCTAATTTTGTGTGATTGTGCGGTATCTTAACATACAAACTTTTGGTACTATATGAGCAACACTGCAATATTATAGCTTTACCTTAAGGTGAGATGGCAATTCATCACCCTTGTGAGGCTGGAGGTCGGCGTTGAGTTCTTCACAAATATATAACACTAACTCCTTTCGTACTCTGTATATATGACGGAACTCTTCGTCCGGCATATCAAAGGGGTTTGCAGCGTCCCTCAAAGATCGTCGCTGAATCCTTCTTCTTTCTTTTTCCTCTGCAGCAGTTGCGAGCTGGAAGAAAAAAAATCTCGACATCCCTGCAAAGAAATAATTGACAATATTATATGCAGCGGAACTTTTTTTTTTTTGCTACGTCGGTGGCAAACAAGCATACGGCCCGCCTGATGGTAAGCAGTCTCCGTAGCCTATGTACACCTGCAACTCCAGAGGAGTTACACTACTAACTAACTAACTAACACTCAATAACTAACACTCAATAAAATCATAGAAAAACGGATACTTACTGATAATTTATACCTTAACATAGGTTTTTTCATGAGCTTTGCATCCACGACAACGCTTGTCGTGACCTAAGAAGCACGTAGATAAAATTAACTATATTGAACTGCCAAAATGGGATAATGTGTCAAATTATCCGACGACCATGTTATGCAAATTGTCGATTGTCATCTATCGCTGTCAAATGTGGATAACTCCTATTATCGTCTGCAACCGTAGTGTGAACGATAAAATCGAAGAAAACTGTCATTTTAACAACAAGATTGTCACCATATCGCGTGATAACTAAGACCATGCTAAGCCCGCAGCGTAATAAGAGTGTAGTACCAAGTACAATTCTTTCGATACATACTTTTTGCAGCTAACTGTACCTATGTTCAATTCAACTTCATGTAAGGTCAGCATGGGAAAGTGTGGCACACAGCCCATTCAGGTATGTGAGGCTGACATTGGGGTCTGTTTATACATTGATTAGTGTTTATTGCGAGTTCATACATTAGCTACTTGCATTAAATGGCAAATGTATGAACCTGCAAATAAATAATAAATAAATAAAATAAAATAGCCTTTTATTTCTTGCGAAATTTTAACATTTTAACATTGTTGTTTAGAGTTAAGTTAAAATAATTTTAGAACCAACATCAAAAAACTATAAGCAAACTTAATTACTTATAGCTTCCCAATGGCAGCTCTAAAACTATTTCAAAATGAATTTTAATATGTAGCAAGAACCCCGTCTTCACAGGTGAAGGCCTCCTCCAGAGTTTTCCACTCATCTCTATCTTGAGCTATTCGCATCCAGTTTTGACCAGCTATATTTTTTATTTCGTCTTCCCATCTAGTAACAGGTTTTCCTATACCCCGTTTCCCTAGTGGCCCTTTCCATGACGTAACATTTTTGGTCCAACGCTGGTCCGTTATTGCCTGCAAATAAGACTAACCAATTACCCTCAACACAAGCCTTATTGAGCTTACTGTGGGACTTAGTCAATTTGTGTAATAATGTCCTATAATATTTATTTATTATATCACGATTGTATAATAGTTATTTACGATACATTAGTGGCGATAAATTGAAACACGACCGAAGGGAGTCTTTTAAATCGACAAGAGTTGCGAATTACCTATTCGCACATGTGTCGTACAACGTTTTACAGTACATATGACCCTTTAAATTTTCGACATACTTAGTTACATAATGTGCTAATTTACACACTAGTGCGTAACACTATAGTAGCACCGTATGTACTGTAATAGTACATTACGATACTAGTGCGAAAATAGGAAATTCGAAACGAGTGGCGATAAATTAAAACACGACCGAAGGGAGTGTTTTAAATCGGCACGAGTTGCGAATTACCTATTTGCACATGTATCGTACAACGTTTTACAGTACATATGGGCCTTTAAATGTTCGACACAGTAACGTAATACGCTAATTTTCGCACTAGTGCGGTAAAGTAGCACCATATGTACTGTACATAGTTATTTGTGCAACAAGACAGGAAAGTTGGTTTTTCTTGCGAGTGTTGATTTTGAGTAAGCGAAAGATTCTATAATTGCATCACGAAGCGAGTGATTCTAAGTTAGAATCTTGAGCGTAGCGAGGGAGTTAAAAACACGAGATGTAAAATAACTGCTCTCGTGTGACACGCAACTTTTCACCTCAGTAGTGAGTTCATTATTAAAGGTTAATAAAATTAAACATCAAGTAAAGTTAACCACATTTATTTACATTCATGAATGAAAGGCATCATCATTATGACGAAAGCTTGTCTCACTGAGGAAAGTCGCATTTAAATTTCGGTGACAATATTTTTACGAAAGGGTGTAGCATCGGCGGTCGATACTGGAGCTGGGATTTTACGCGGTAGGCCGTACGGCGGTGCACGGTGTGGCGTTATTGTGGCGGAAATGTTTATTTACATCGGTTTCGATTGTGCATTGTAAAAGTGCGCGACTCGCTGCTGTAAAGATAGTGTTATCGGATCGTTCGCTCTTGGTGTTCTCTGTGTACATGCCCGTCGATTCTGCGGAGACTCTTACCGAATTTACGGAATGCCTAGGGGAAATGGCGGCAATAGTGGAGGAGTGCCAGGTAGACTGCGTCTTCATATTAGGGGATTTCAACGCTCACCCGGGCAGACGATTCGGTAAGGAGTTGTTAGACTTTTGTGCGGATGTTAGATGGCAATGTGCGGACATAGACATTCTAGGAGTGGCCTCGGATACATACACCTATGTTAGTGATATTAATGGTACTAAAAGCTGGCTGGATCACTGTGTAGTATCTGAAGCGGCACGGAAACTAATACGGAGTATAAAAATACATTATGACGTGTACTGGTCGGACCATCATCCGTTAGAATTAGTTTGTAATTTAAATTTAATTAGAAATAATAATATTACAAGTAATATAGTACTTATGTAATAAGATTATTTGGGGAGAGCGTGACGCAGCACAATTGACATTATATGAAAATTATTGCAATGAAAAATTTAAATATATTGATTTTCCAATTGTAGCAGGATAGCCTAGGAAAAATTGCCCCAGCGATTTTGGGCCGAAACTGTAATCAAACGATTCCTTTTGGGGAGGTTATACTCTGCACAAAGTTTCATCCCTCTGTTACCCCCTGGGGGTGAAAAAAACCCGACTAACCCCAAAACTGTTTTAATTATTTTTTCCTAAACTATGAAAGTGACGAATTTCAAATTTTGTACAAATATTAATAAGATCTATGATTGATCTATGTGCTAAAAAAATATTAACCCCCTAACCATTTAAACTCTTGTAAAAAAAACAAAAATAAAAAAAGAATCAACCTGTATATCAAGTTTGGCTCATGGTACCACACCATTTTTTTTTTCAAAAATGAACCAGTTTATATTCTACATGATACAAAAGTTTCATGGACCTACTCCAGAAGGAATAACATTGCGAAATTAATATGTATTGGCTCTTTGGTGCGTACTATTCATTGAACTCCCACTAAGAGCCTTGCATTATTAATAAACAATGGCTTGCAACCGACCGCTGGCGCTGCTCGTGCCCGATTTGAAAAAGGTGGGGATAAAGAAGTATGAATCAAACTCATTTGTATTTATAAAAACATTTTTAGGGTTCCGTAGTCAACTAGGAACCCTTATAGTTTCGCCATGTCCGTCTGCCTGTCTGTCTGTCTGTCCGAGGCTTTGCTCCGTGGTCGTTAGTGCTAGAAAGCTGAAATTTGGCATGGATATGTAAATCAATAAAGCCGACAAAGTCGTACAATAAAATCTAATTTTTTTTTTTTGAGGGTACCTCCCCTTCACGTAAAGTGGGGGTGAATTTTTGTTTTTTGCTTCAATCCTACAGTGTGGAGTATCGTTGGAAAGGTATTTCAAAACTAATAGGGGTCTTCAACAAACATTTTTTGATAAAGTGAATATATTCGGAGATAATCGCTCCGAAAGAAAAAAAAATGTGTCCCCCCCTCTAACTTTTGAACCATAGGTCCAAAAAAAATGAAAAAAATCGTGGAAGTAGAGCTTAAGAAAAACATTAAATGAAAACTATAGCGGACATGATCAGTTTAGCTGTTTTTGAGTTATCGCAAAAAGTTTCCCCTTCATAGTAAAAAGACATACTTTAATTAGGTACTGATTATGCAAATTTGCCTATTTGTTTAACTCGCGTGAAAGGTACCGTTTCATCCCTTGGTTAACAATTTACTATACTTAAAGCTCCAGTTTAGCTTATTGTGACGGAAGAGTAACTACGGAACCCTACACTGAGCGTGGCCCGACATGCTCTTGGCCGGTTTTTTAAAATTATCTTGGTTTCGGGTCCGAGACGTTGCGTATTAAGCATGATACGAGTATAATGATTAGTGGCTACGAAATAGTACGTTTATTTTAATTTCGCAATGTTCCTTCTGGAGTAGGTCCATGAAACTTTTATATAATATAGAATATAAATTGGTATCTTTAAAAAAAAAAATGGTGTGTGTACCGTGAGCCAAACTTGAGATACAGGATGATTCTTTTTTCATTTTTGTTTTTTTTACAAGAATTTAAATGGTTAGGGGGTTAATATTTTTTTAGCACATAGCTTTTAGTCTTATTAATATTTGTACGAAATTTGAAATTCGTCACTTTCATAGTTTAGGAAAAAATAATTAAAACAGTTTTGGGGTTAATCGGGTGTTTTTCACCCCCAGGGGGTAACAGAGGGATGAAACTTTGTGCAGAGTATAACCTCCCCAAAAGGCATCGTATGATTACAGTTTCGGCCCAAAATCGCTGGGGGCAATTTTTCCTAGGCTATCCTGCTACACCCTTTTATGTATATAAATAATACGTATGCCCCTTTGTTTGATTTTTTAAGATTTTTCAAATATTATAAGTGTTTTTGATAATTGTATGGAATTTGTATTTTGTTCCACATCATTTGGCCTTTAACATCAATTAAATGATGGTTTGAACAGCGCCCATAACATTAAGGCACTTACGTAAATGACTAGTAAGCCCAATTCGAGAGCGGCAGCCGCGACCGCATGGCGGGCAGGAGAATGTCATGCCCGGTGACGAAGGTGGGAAAACAGCGCGCTGGTGTCTCAGTTCTCGCCTAGTGTGAAGGAGTTTAAGCCATGCTTCATCGTGTGCAACTACTCCATCTCCCAGGGTCTTCCTCCAGTGCTCGCGGTCTTCAGCCTCCCTTTCCCAGTTGGTGGGATCGATCCGGAAGGACAACATATCTCGCTTTGCGCTATCCTTTAAACGAAGCATTGGTCGCCCAACCGGTCGTTTCGCGTGCGCTACTTCGCTTAGGATAGTCTTATGGCTCCTCTACATGATGGCCCAGCGTAGGCCAGTCCTAGGGACGCATTTATGCGTTAGAGGGAGCAAGTGATATTGCTATCTCATTTCACCGCATAGCTGCGTCCCTTGGACTGGCCTACGCTGGGCCATCGTGTAGAGGAGCCCTTACGTGGCAAACGAGAGGGCTCCATCCTGTGCACGTGCCCCAACCACCGTAAGCGTCTCTGTTTCAAGACTGCTGTGATACTGGGTAAACGTGCGATGCTAAGTACCTTCTCATTTTGCTCCTATCTTATACCTAATAATAATAAATCGAAAAGAGGAAAACAAAGGGGCATAGCTATATATGGTTAATATACATGAAATTGTTTAAAAATATTATTCATAATGTCAATATTGAGGGAGGAAAATGGGGGAAGTGGTCGTCCACTATCCTCTAAAATATTTTGAATGTTTCAACCATAAACCTAGGTAGCAATTTAGCAACTTCTGCTAACAATCTCTGCACTACAATGTAGAATTTAAAATTGGGGGTAAAGTGTCTTTCTGATCGGTCACAAAAGGAGCATTATTTATGAACTATAGAAATAAAAAATATTTCTTTTTTAATTTTTTATTTACTACCTTGAAAGTACAGGCCTTGCTTAAATAAACATAACAAACTATTATTTTATACCAATTATTGGGTTTTTGGTTCAGATAAAAAGCAGTCAAACACATCTAACCCAGTAAATAAATAATATAAAATCCAATCATAAATAATAACAAATGTGTTGTTTTCAACAGTAAATATTAGTATGGACTACACAATGTACTAAATCATAATCATAATCATTCTTTATTGCAACCATGGTACAGTATAGATGTTATACATGATATACAATGTCTCACATGGACCCTGCAAGGGCACAGCATATAATATCTTATTATTCATAATCATAACTCATAACATATTATATTATTATTAACAATGAAGCAATTCTTATATTACACATGAGATCACTAATAAATGTCAAAATAAATTATCAAAGAATGAGTCATCAAAGAAAAAAAATAAACAGAAAACTTATCTAAGATAAGTAAATTTTCTCGCACTTATTTAATGGATAAGACCTGTAGGGCTAAGATGGTCGACTCTTTATCATTTGTCACCATGTCTGTCACGTTCTAACAAATATGTAAGCGCGAAAGTGACAGGCATAGTGACAAGTGATAAAAATGGAGCCATGATGCCACCGCTGATAAGACTAATGATTGTAGTTTAACTTTCTCTGTAGGGCTAAGGTCAACTCTTTATCATTTGTCACCACGCCTGTCACATTCTAACAAGTATGTATGTAAGTGCGAAAGTGATGGGCATAGTGACAAGTGATAAAAATAGAACCATAGTGGCACCGCTGATTTGTTCTTATTTTACTACAGGTTTTTATACTAAGTCAGTGGCAAACAAGCATACGGCCCGCCTGATGATAAGCAGTCTCCGTAGCCTATGTACGCCTGAAACTCCAGAGGAGTAGGAGAAGGAGGTAACTACAGAAACAAATTTGAAATGTTTAATTATCAGTATTAACATACTAGAAACTTAATTATGAAGTAGCTGTATTGTTAGAATGTTTTTTGAAGAACTATTAATTTCATACCTTTTTGTTTTAAAATGTTTTTTCAGTTCTGGAGCCGTTTACTGAAACGGCTTTCAAAGGAAAAAATAACTCACTGTATATTTATGTGTTATATATTTTTGTGAATATTGAACATTAAAATATTTTACTGGTAACAACTGAGAATAATCATTCCCACTAGGACCCACCAAAGTAAGTTAATGGTACTACAGATCATTATTAGAAGAAAGATGAGAAAACCCATTCTTTAGCTAGTCTATCTATAACTTAGAATATTGACCCGTTTGGGCCGCTCATCTGATTTGGAGTTTATTCAGTAAAATATTATTTTGCCTAATATTTAAACATTATAACTTACTTTATTGATCACTTTCGTATATACTATAAGGGTATTGAGTTATTATGAAACAATTTGTAACTCATAAGCAGACAAGTTAGTGTACAATATTATGTATGTACCTACAACTAATCAGATAGTGGAAAGAAGCAATTTTGTGTCATACAAGGCAACATTGTTTTTAGTTTGTTACTAACTGATGGGTAAGTGCCTATATTTAAATGGGTCATCACAAGACAGTGTACGGATTTTCTGAATTAAAATAATTTTAGATAGTCTTACATATAGCAAACCTGTAATTGAGGTAACACAAACAAAAGAGGCACTATCACTTTATCTTAAATCACCACAAATAAAATTATTATCTTGACAGTCCACGTGTACCTAAATGAGTAACTAGCTGGAACCAGGCGGCGCGAACAACCACGACGTCAACACTTCCAAAAGTTTGTCGTGACACTCTTGCGACCCCAGGCTGCCTTCCTCTAGGATTCTAAGTCTGCTAGTCCATTGATACTTAGCACGAACGAATCATCTTTTAGCTTGAACAGGGGATGAATCTGCTTCGGAGAACCTTTGTTTCGTGAGGGCACGATATATAGATTTATGTTTTCCATTTACCTAGTTAATGACGATTTCGCCAGGAACTGTTCTCATAGGGGATAAAGTTGTCCCGTAGTTGCTTTTAGTAAAGTGATCGCTGGTTTTTATTAACAAATAGCCACAACGGATGGAGTGCCGGGTGTTGACTGTTGACTAAAGAATGGTTTCAAGACTAATTCTTCATTAGCTGCACACTTCCACGTTAGTTTACTGCAGTATAAGCTAACAGTTTAAATATTATCATCGAGCAAAATAACAAAAACAAACATTCTTGACCCGACTTCGCCATTTTTAAGACATGTTTTCATAATTTGACGTATCAAATTATCTGTCAAAATTGACAAGTATGCTCCACGACCAATCACGTTTATGAGCTTTCGAGAAGTCACTTAGATCTTGCTTAGATCTCTAAACCATCTCTTATTGATGTCTTATTGAAATAAGACCGGAATCAAAGTTAACGTCAATTTTGACATATCGTTTAGTTATCGATCTTTTCAATCTCTTTCCAAGAACTAACGCATCTCTAAATCATTGTTCGAATCGGGCCCATAGTCTACAATTGTTACATTAATAAAATGGCGTATGGACGCGGAAATGTGAACAATGCGTAGCACTATGACCAATCTGAGTACCCGCCTTTAAGTACGATACGGGGTGAGAGGTGCGGACAAATAGTACCCGTGCCGCACTAAACAAAAATAAATAGCTTTCAGTGTGTTACGCAAAAATACTTCCCGTAATTTTTTTCTTTTGAAATGGAATATACTTGAAGTAAGAATATCGGGAGTATAGTCATCTTTGTTTTACTCACACGGAAACATAGAAAAACCACCGCCGCACCGGGGGTAAGACAAGCGCAGATAGCTTCCGCACCGGCGGAAAGTCAAATACGGCCAAATTCTTCCCGTAACGCAGCGAATGTGTTAATTTCAAGGGTGCATCCCTGAGCTTAAATTAAGTAAGTTTCCCAGAGACACCGGTATTCTAATTAACTCCATTTCGGTAATAATCCATAACTAATTTTTATCTTATGAGGCCCTTACGAGCGTGTACACTTGCCTTAAGGCCTGTTTACATATTGATTAGTGTTTAGTACGGGTTCATGCATTTGCTACTAAACGTAAGTACCTACTATCTCGGACGGTCGATGTTCGAAATGACATTGATATGTTACAGTTTTCAATTGTTTAGTTGAGTTAAATGTAATGTTCGTGTTATAACAGCGCTATATGCAACATTTAATTACTTTTTATAAAAATAAAAATAATTAATAAATAACAAAAAAAGATATTTTTTTTCAGAAAATTAACTATACCATTAAGTTTCCTTAAACGTACTTACCGATACCCCAAAGTTAACGGAATTTAATAAAAACACGGTGTATATAATAATAATTAAGTAAAAAAAAACTTGTATCACGGAACTCTTGGCCAAATTACTCCAATGTAGGTCATTAGTTATACAATAAAAAAAGTAAAACCTCTGTGCCATGATTTTATTGCCAGTAGTAAAAAGGCACGAATTTTTTTCTTGGAAGGACAACCCTTCTCGCGGTTTTTTTTTAATTTGCCGCCTTTTTCTACTGACGGAAATGGCTTGCAAAACTATAGTCTGTTAAAGCCAATTCTATTCAAGCATCTCATAGATAATTTGAATTTCGCACCTTTCCTATTGACAAAGTTGTTTGACAGACTGTATATTCTATTATTTATCCTTCACGCTAGCTTTCATTCGTTAATATTGAAATCGTCGTCTTTATGTGTCATGACGCTCACCTGTCAGTTGAAACTAATAAAGTCTTGTTTATTGATGATACATTTAAAATAATGGACGAAGCATTCAAAATAATATTACATTAAATTTAATACCTACTTGCGCAGCATATAGGTTGTCAAACAGGTTAATGGCTGAATAGAACAGTGTCATTGACTCGTTAAACTCAGTGTAAAAAAAACAAAGTAGGTATCCATTATTATTCTGTGGTCCCTAATTGTGGTTCTCCGATCAAAATCGACAACGGCGATAGCTCACGACGTACATGTGCAAAAATGATTATTTAAGGCAATTTTTCAAGTAACAAAATTAATACGTACCTATCTAAGGCAGTCAAGCAAATAATTTTATTAGTGTAATTATTATACCAATAATTATACTCCGTCGGTTCCATCAATTTTTTCCGTCATAATTGTCAAAATATGTCTTGTCTATTTAGGTTAAATTAATGTGACATTTCTGTCTATTAAGGTTGTGTAATTTATAATATTTACACGTGTTAGTAATATTTCAGTTTTGATCCTCAAGAAGTAGCCATGGTCGACAGGTTTGTATATTCTTATATTAAGGTAAGTTTAGTATCCAGTCAAATGTTATTAAGACGAACTTGATTATAATTATTTACCTTACAGTATGAACATAGACGGTACGAGGATATCTTACATCATGCAAGAACCCGGTAACTCTAATGGCATTTTTTCTATGCAGGTATTCTAATTAATTACTTATACTTATTTTTATATAAAAATTAACATCCTATCCTATCCTATTTTGCTAACTTGCCGTAAAGTAAGCACAGTAAAATGCTTTTGCTGCCTTATTATCATTAATGTATCAGTCAAAAGATGCCAAATGATGGTCAGAGAAATCCCTTAAGAATCTCCACAACCACTATACTGCCTCTAGGCTGCGATTGCTATCTCAACCACCGGACCACCACAATACCTTCAGTGCACATTGCACAATGTTGGGGTACCGCTAGGCCACAGCCTACATTCAACATATATATTTTTAATTATTTTCAGAACCCCATGCCGTGGGACGACGACTCAGGCGCCAAATTCGTGTGCAGCTTATGTCACAAGACATTCTACAATGCTGTTGCCTTGCAAAACCACAAGAACATGCAACACGACGGGCAGTGCTCGGGCAGCGACGCCGAGTTCCAGTCGGCCACGGGCCAGGCGCATAACCAAGCAAGTCGATCTTTGTTATTACATTAGTACTTAAAATTAGGTAAATTTTTGGGCATTTTCAAACAAAACGTGTATATTTAATTGCAGCGAAATGCATACATTCATTAGACGCAACAACAGACATCTCACTTTGTCGCTTGCCATAAGGACGTCTTGTCTGGTTTTCGTATAAAGGTACAAGCAAATCTCGTCTTTATAGCAAGCGACAAAGTGGGACGTTATGCTGGCCACGGTCACATATTTATAGAGCAAAGCTGTTTTTTCAGTCTAGGCCTTTACTTATCTACGTCTCTATTAGTTCCTTAATTAATACCTACGCGCTTACATGCATTCTCCATTTTGCGTGCACAAGCTTATTTGATATTCCTGTGCTTCCATCCGTGTTTGACAAAGGTAATGCGAGCTTATAGACGCCTCAATGTGGATAGAAGTTTGCATTTTGCATTGAAACATACGCTTATACGCTTTCACAAATGCGATTAATTAGAATGTGTTGTTCTCTTTGCTATACGCGCTCGCTTGTTCATAGGTAGATTTATTCCTTGCATAATGTCACAATAATAATGGTTTTCACGCTTTTAGAGTATGAGCGGTATCAGCTGTTACGATTACAAGTTCTATCCGTTGAAAAAACCGTACGATCCAAACGAAGTAATAATCCAAAAGGACGGTATAACGACCAGAACATTTTCCGAAGACACCACGTTCCTCATAGTGAAGGTAGAGGGAGTTAGCATCGACGACAAGAGGCGACGACTCGAGGGTGTGGTCAAAAGAGCTAGGATGAAGCCGGTCAAGCAGACTGTCGACTTGAGGTGAGTTCCATCCAACACTGGAAGGTATGGGTAGGGGAGGCATTTTTCGTATAGTGAAGGTAGAGGGGGTCAGTCTTTACTTTTATGTACGCCCTCTTTTTCGACGCTCCATAAGCGCGAGCTATCCTTAAATGAATTAACTCCTATTCGTAGCTCCCATAAAGGGTTTCAAGTTTAATTATTTATGTAGGGTAAGAGTATTATGCATTGTTAGCATCTATAGTCTTCTGTGCTCTCATCATAATTATTTCCCCGCACAGGGGTCCCTTCACGTGCACCTTGCCATCTACGTTGCGGCCTGACATGCAATGTCACCAGGTGTTCTTCAACTGCTGTCAATACTCCCTTCACTACCGAGAGGAACACACCAAGCGACGAAAGGCCGCGTTACGCTGCCAGATATGCGAGAAACGATTGGACGAAGACTTTTATCTAGGCTTGAGGGCGCCGACTCGTGCGACGTTTTCCTGTCGGCTGTGTAATATGACGTTTCATGACAGTTTGGACTATGATGAACACAACAGCTCCGTTCACGCTAAAGTCAAGCCTCACCAATGTTCGCTCTGCGCGAAGCGCTTCACGCAGCAAGGCGGCCTACAACAACATATGCGAATGCACAGCGGCATACGCCCATTCGCCTGCACCTTCTGCCCTAAAGCTTTCACCCAAAGGGCCGGCTTGGATCAGCATCTACGCATCCACACTAAAATAAAGCCGTTCAAATGCGTTATTTGTCACAAGTGCTTCTCTCAATCCGTACATCTGCGGCAGCATATGCGCACACACACTAACATTCAGCCATTCGAGTGTTCGGTTTGCGGGCGGCGGTTCAAGCAGACGAGTCACTTAAATTTCCACATGCGTTCGCACGCGAACGAGTGTCAGGCGGGGGTGATGGAGAAGCTGGAGCAGTTGGCGCTGCACGGGCAGGCGTCGCCGCTGAGCTTGGCGCGGCTGCAGCCCGTGCGGGACGGAGACACGCTGTACTACGCCGCCGAGCTGGCAACGCCGGACTCTCACTACTACCAGCAGGTTGCCGAGGCCGGAACTTACCTACATGCTTGAGGTAGACTTCCATAAAACTGCTTTTGCTTAAGCTAGGTCGTAATGTCCTTATTTTGTGTAGTCGTCTGATATGTCTTGCAATAACACGTTTTTATTGCTTCAATGCAAGTAACTGTAACAGTGCACGTAGCTTTTGAATTTTGTAGATTACTAGTAAACGCTAAAACTTACAATTACTAGTAAATAACGAATATGGAAAACTTCATTTCGTAAATAAATTGATAAAATAAATTTACAAAGAAATATGTTCGTGAAAACCATACTGTTCTTGATGGGAAATTAAAATTATATTTTATAGATTCTTCTGTATCATCATGTCAGCTTGACAATGTACTCGTAATTATATGAAAGAGGTAAACACAAATTTTAATAGTTTTAATATACTCTGGCAAGCCCACTTTGTCAGTAGAAAAAGGTGAGTTATTCAAAATTTTACAAAGACCGATCCTGCGCACTTACATTTTTCAAAAATTGCAAAGCTGGCCTCCCTGAGTATATTTTAGGAGCTTAAGTAATAAAACTAATAAACATATCTCATACTATTCAATTTCCTCAGCCTGACCATACCTTCACTTTACAACATACGTTTAAAGATCACATATTAGCAAAATAAAAAACAGTTTAGCCGTAACTTGAAACTTTGTTTCTGCCGATCATTCCTAAAATTCAGTTTCACGTATAACTCTTATTGCATTGTGCGGCAAATCAGTTTCGCTGCAGTCCTGCGTCATGCGTGCCTATCCAAGGTAACAATCGCTTGCGCTACGACAGCGGAATGCTTTGTGTCTCTCCATCACTCTTCCATATTATTGTGACAGTGACAGTTTCGTTCGCTATGGAGCGTAAACGATTGGCATGTTGGCTACGCACCCTGGTGGCTTTTGAAATATTAAAATGCGCAGCTTACTGGGGTGCATGGTTAACAGCACGACATTTAGCATGCATGGAACATGGGATTATTCCAATTGCTTCACGAGTTCACCTAGTACAACTAGGGCAACTAGTGTAGGTAGTCTACTCCAATTTATGCTTTATTGATAATCATCTCGAGTTCACAGTTACATTGGTTTGCTAGTGTATTGGAGTTGCATTTGCTCGGTAAGCATATGTAATAAATCCTTGTTCGAGTACATGCGTATGCATGAAGTAGGCCGCATTGATATACAGTTTTGTATACACACACATATCACTAAACAGGGGCGATGAACTAAGGTCGGTCGCACATTGGATTTAAATGTTTGAAATATACCGAATATATGTACGGTCACGTCTGAAAATATCGACACGGACAAAGTGCCAAAAATATGTATACACTACCCTAATACATATATGGGCCATAAGGTCGTGTATACATATTTTAAGCATTTCGATCGTGTCGATGTTTTCAGACATGAGTACAGCTACACTCTTGTGTGTGTGTGTGTGTGTGTGTGTGTGTGTGTGTGTGTGTGTGTGTGTGTGTGTCGTTGCGTGCGTGCGTGCGTGCGTGCGTGCGTGCGTGCGTGCGTGCGTGGGTGCGTGCGTGCGTGCGTGCTTGCGTCCAATCCAGACTTTCTAAACACAATAAGTATAAGCATTTTTGACTGTGTGTTTTTATAGTCCACGATAACGTGCAGATTTATCAAATCTAACCTTTAATAACACGTTATTACGCGTCTTCGTGAATGACACTATAAAGGTGGATAAATCCCGTTCATTGTTAACTCAATTTTAATTTTCTAATACTCAAAAGTAGGTACTTTTGAAGTCTTAGTCCGTGCGTGTTCGTTGTTGTAGTTTTGGCCCATTTGTAGGTATGAAAGAAGAATTCAAACATTGGCAATGTGTGACTAGCCTAACAGTGTACACGCGACAATGTTTATATTAATGAGCTCTAAATTATGCTTTATTACCACACCCATAAGTTTGTCCGCAAGTAAACAAACAAGACTTGTGCAGCACAGTACCCGCTATGATTTATTATTTAGCACCGCACCTTTATATTTTATACTGTGGATGTTTTCGAAGAAACTTGGTAATGGTAATGGATAACGGCGAAGTGTCGTTTAGGTTTTTAAACGGTATTATATGAAGGAATACTGATATTATTCCATCATAAATGAAATAATATTAAAGTTCACCAGAGCAAAATATTGTAGCCGCGTTCCAACATTCCTACAACGCTGCTTTTTCAATCATAACACTTTATAAACCTTATAAAGTCCCCGGTCACGTATGGCTGCCTATAAGTCTCTATTTTCACGATAAACTCAAAAACGACTGAACGGATTTTCATGCGGTTTTCACCTATCAATAGAGTGATTCTTGAGGAAGGTTTAAGTGTATAATTTGTTAAGGTTTTGTGTAACCCGTGCGAAGCCTGGGCGGTTGCTAGTACTACTATGTATAAGGTTTGAACCTGATTTTGGGTTCGGGGATGTGACACGTATCGCAGTAACCTTATTAACTTGCAGAAATAAAACCCAGTTGGTTCACAGGGTAAGAGCAAAGAGAATTTGAAATAGAGGTAGATTGTCAAAGAAAACTTTGTAGCTACAGTAAAATTACTGCAATCTTTCGACACATGATTAAAACTTTTAGGACGTCATTTGACTGTGATCCTTATTCATCCTCTGATATGTGTAAACATTTTTAAATAACAAAAAGTGGCATAGTGGGCGTCACATGGTAGCTAAATTATTTCCAGTTGGGCGTTAACACTTGAATCTTCTCTTCAGTCAGGATTCAATGTACGCCAACGGCGTAAAATATATCATCTTGCTCTCTTGATACACAATCTACTATTTTCGCACATGTTTGATTTACTCCCCTTCTTTATCCGAAAATTGTCTCATCCAATCCAATTTCATTACAATAAATATTTATAGAAATAGTCGTAGTTCAGTGCAAAAGGAAAATGATTCGATCAAAGAGATATCAACCAGTCATCGGTCCAAGGTTTGACACAACGCAATCGACTGAAGTGAGAGGCGCGCTTCGGAAGGCGGAAAAGGTATTTGAAGGAAACACGGTAAACTGGGATTACTGCGATTGCCGAAAATAGTACATTACTATAGAGACCGGGAAACGACGCGTTCCAGGCCAAGTAGATTTAGACGGCCGAGCATACCGTTTCTTGCTTAGATTTGTACAGCGCTTTTCTCAAACTTGCAATGAAATAATTAAAAATTTGAAGTAAATTTCTATTATTCGTAGGTTTACACAGCTAAAAACAAAGAATCTACTACTATTTGATGCTTGAATGCCAAGACATTGTGTCACAATTTGATGTTTAAAAACAAAAGAAGGCTGCTTTATAGGCCTATCGGACCGGCCGGTAGGGCGGAGGCCCATCGGACGTCCCAGGTATCGCTGGGGCGATGCTGTTCAAGCGGATTTGCGCGATCTCCACGCCGATAACTGGTGGGAGATGGCGCAGGATCGAGACAACTGTGTGTGTGTGTGTGTGTGAGGCCAAGACTCATTTTGGGTCGCTGCGCCATTAAGTAAGTAAGTAAGTTTACAGGCTTAGGTGTATAGGGCTGTATGAAATTCATTTTCATATCATCTTCACTCATCTCACCGGATACGTAGTATTTCCGGACCTTATTCAACGTAAATTCATTGCAAGTTTGAGAAAAAGTAGATTATTCGTATAGGTTTGATGGTTTGACACCGCTGCTGACAAATAAATTCAGAGTTGTCACATAAAATATGAGTCTGATTCAATATGAATCATAAACCGAGCTCGGGAATCGGAGTAAACATCAAAAGAATGTAATAAACGAAGTCTATAGCATCATTTCAAGTGAGGTAAAGACCTACGTGTCGTAATAAGTATCATTTGGGCGAGGGTACAACTGCAAACAGTCACAAACACCACACATTCATGGAAAAGTTTACGGCATGTGTTACTGCGTTTCTCTTCTCCACTGGTTTAGAAAGAGATAGGACTATGTGTCATGCAGGCGTATGTTTCGTTTCGTCGGGCGCTTGGGGCTCGTTATCCACGCGTTTGGTGTGTACATAACGAAGCCGAAAACGATGTGACAAGGGAAAAAAGCGCCTTGTTACGGGCTATACATAAATTATAGATTCCTAAATTTAATGAGACGTCGCGCGTCGACCAATTTTAATATGAAATAGCTTTGTTACAGTGATAAATACTTAGGGCCTGTTTCACAATGTCCAAGTAAAGTCCTGAATAAGCTACTTGCCACTTATCTGACGAATAAAGTCAACGTTGGCGTTTCACAATCTTCGAATAAGCTTAACTGGTACTTCAGAGCTCCTAGTGTAAATTCGTCCGAAAACGTCCCGCTTGGCGCGCTGTTTCTAAATCCCATACTAAATGAGACTTAACGCAAACGCGTACGTCACGTCGCGAAATCGAATAAATTTACACGAGGGGTACATGTGCTAAGTTTTGCAGGATTTTTTATCTGGAAGTTATTTTTTTATTTAATTCATTGTTATGTTATTTATTTTTATTATTAGATTTAACACTGATTTGCAAGATACACAGTACATCTATAAATAATATAATGTAACATCCCATTTCAAATAAACACTTCTGATTCTGATTTTGATTCTGTTAATTAGCTATCCGATACCTTATTTGGATATTTTAAAACAGGCCCTTATTCAATAAAATTGACACTGATTTAGTAATCAGAATGATGCATCTGTTAAAAAAAAAACATTCTATGTAGGTCTAATAACAATAACAGACGCATATGATTACATAGTCAATGGTGACAATTACAAAATATAATTTCATCATCTCATTAAATTAACATTGATTGCTAAAAAAATCTAATTAAAGCCTGAACAAGTAATATATGTATGATCACGCGCCATATTGCGGAAATTCATCGGAACTACATTTTTTATACTAAACTGAACTGTCACCCTATAATGAGAATAACAGCGCCCTCTTGACAATGATCATATATTTCTGGTCATGCTTTACAAAAATGGCAGAATCCCTTTATACTTTCATAATGTTTGAATGGTCCAATTGTACGCTGGATTAGCTCTGTTCCTATATTCTAGCACGTTCCTCGCTCGTGCAAATCTTGAAAGCCTGGATTAATATAAATGAGCACGAGTGCACTAATCTCTGGAATGCACAAAGGAATTTATGGCTTCAACGTTTTGAAGGACACGGTGTTTCATAATGTTATTAATTTATAGTGTTAATTACTATTCTCAATTATCAATATGATCACTCATTCTACAATAATATAGAGATTGCGAATCGCTTTTTTCGAGGGGACCTCAGGATGCCTCAGATGGACCCGCGAATACATATCTATTACCACAGACATATAATTTCTGTCTATAACGTGAACTTCGTTATAAAATCCCTTTGGTTGGGTGGAGGTAAAAAAAGCTTATTTTATTTTTATTGTAGGTATATACTCCGGGTCAGCCACTTTGTGGTCTAAATCGAATACTTAAACTGGTTATTGACTCTTCATGCCAATAAGTAACTAGGTACCGTCGCCAACCATTCTCTAGTCGAAGTACTTAGAGTGTAAACTTCAATATGATATCTTACTTTACATTACGCGCCAACATAATAACATGGGACTCATGCCCTGATCCCCTCAGTTAATGTACGCTACCTTGGCTAAAAGTACATGCCATTATACGACCGGCAAAAACGTAGATGGAAAACGACTCTGAAATTAAAAAAAAAAGAATAAAGTGCCTATATAAAGTGAAGCTAATACAATAAAAAAGACCCAGAAAAACGTTTCGGGCGGCCTCTGTGAAAATAAAAGCTTGTACTCGTAATAATATTTCGAGTTTGAAATTTAACAAAAACCGTTGCAAAAGTGTTTCTCGTAAACATTACCGATGTTCGTAAAATAAACAACTGCAGCATTCGACGCGTTATGACTTTGAATCCAGTTAAAAGAAACAAACAACCCACACTTTTGCTGTAGTAATTGAAAAGAAAACAAGTTAGCGAAGCTTCTTGTACAGTCACCATCACTTAGCAGATTAACGGCCCGATTCGAATTTTAAGATAGTACGTCAACAATTTAAGATACGATATGGATTGGATATGTCAGTGTCAACAGTGACGTTTTTGTTTGAAGAAACGTCACGTTTGACACTGACATATCTAATCCATATCGTATCTTTAGCAGAGGTTTGAAGTATCTTAAAGTTCGAATTGGGCCGTTAGCCTCGGCGTAGCAAGACTAACAGCAACGACCGACCTTCGGTGGACTTTTTTGCCTTAGTGATAAGTTTACAGTGTCGACGATGGTAGTTTTCCTGGAGTAATCAAACTTCATGAGTAAATACCATTTACTCCTGTAAAGTAAAATTGGAATAATAAAAAAGCGGCCAAGGGCGAGTCGGGATCGCCCAATGAAGGGTTCCGTGCCATTTATGATGTATTAAAAAAAACTACTTACTAGATCTCGTTCAAACCAGTTTTCGGTGGAGGTTTGTATGGTAATGTATATCATATATTTTTTTTAGTTTTATCATTCTGTTATTTTAGAAGTTACAAGGGGACACACACACACACACATACACACACACACACACACACATTTTACCACTTTGGAAGTGTCTCTCGCGCATACTATTCAGTTGAGAAAAAAAATGATATTAGAAACCTCAATATCATTTTTGAAGACCTATCTATAGATACCCCACACGTATGGGTTTCATGAAAAAATTTTTTTTGAGTTTCAGTTCTAAGTACGGGGAACCCCCAAAATGATTTTTTTTTCTATTTTTGTATGAAAATCTTAATGCGGTTCATAGAATACATCTACTTACCAAGTTTGAACAGTATAGTTCTTATAGTTTCGGAAAAAAAGTGGCTGTGACATAACCGGACAGACAGACGGACATGACGAATCTATAAGGGTTCCGTTTTTAGCCATTTGGCTACGGCACCCTAAAAAGAAATATTTTGGTGAGAAATCTCATTTGGAGGCCTAGCCAAGATGACAATCGTTTACAGAGAGCGAAACGAAGCGCTGTCTCTCTATCACTCTTCCATATTAGTGCGATAGAGACAAATAGCGTTTCGTTTCGTTTCTCTGCGAAAGTGCGAACGTTTGTCATCTTGGCCAAGCGGGTTTTGTGCTGTTTTAATTGTTAGATCACTGACTTCCAAATTTAAAGGTTTATTGTAAAAAAAATATTTATATTTTTTAATGTCACGTAGAAATTGCATGAGTATGTAATTACCGGTATGAGGGCTGAGGGTAGAGTCACACTGGACTTTAAACAGCCAACTCGCCACTTAAGTTTCCACATCTATTCTCGAGAACGCAGCTTTCGGGACTTCACTCTGGACGGCCGGCTAAGGCAAGCCAGAGGCCGATAGACTGTCGGAGAGTCGCTACTCCAACAGCTCGCCACAAGCTGCCCTGCGTTGACTGATTGCACTGAGAAAACCAGCGGCGATAGAGTCGTCATGTGACCCCCTACCCGCGCCTTAAAAGCAATTTTATGTTCATATTTTAAGTTCAAATTCATGTAACAGCGTATTCAAAGATTACACGTTACGTTATCTCCAAAAAAAATACCTGAATGTGGGTGGCCGGTCATGTTACATCACCCAAACGTGTTATTTTCGAAAGACCTAGTACATAAATTTGAACCATATTAATAGGATGGTAAAATTTCTTGTTAAACGAGGTTGTTCCCCGTTCAGTCAGTAGTAGTAACCGTTGAAGTTATCTTTTGGTTAATTAAGAAAGGAGACCTAGGCTCTCCGAACATGTCGCGCGAGTGATTGAAAACACGTGAATTTACATTCACCGTTACATTTTTTCCGTATAGGTAGAATTAGTTTAATGTTTTAGGTAAATACAATGAAAAATTTGCATTAATTGCTTACATTTAGATCAAAATAAGACACGTATTTTATTCTTAATTTTCTTTGTGTATAATTCACATCACACATTTGTGTAGAAATATTCATTTTAAATATAAACGCAGTAAGCTCTCTCGTACGTATGAGCTAGACTAGAAATAGTGAAACGCTTGAATGCCTTTAATTTTAATGTCACTCTGTCATTTTCCATATTTTCTATTTGCGACGTGAAATCTTAAAATTGCATTTCTATTATTGCTTCAAACGTTCGCGTCAAAGAAATGAGAAATTCCTTCAGAAAGGCAATCTATTAATGTTTGACGCTTTGAAAATAGGAAAAATCAAACAGCACTTTAGGTTTGAACGTAGATTTTAATATCAAAGCAATATTAAAGATTTATTTTTATAAAGTTTTAAAAGGTTTTCATTTCCGATACAGACAAACAACTAAATAAATTTATTCATGCTTATTGAGTTTATTTTTCAATTTTTCCGAGCAAATACTAAATAAAATAAAAGAAGTTCTGTAAGTTGAGCTGTTATAGGAGCTTAAATAGGTTTTTTTACTCGTTGACTGTAATGGTTGATAAGGTATTTTATATACCAATTGCGTGCTTTTCATGTACGGACTCCCAAATCAACTATAGGTATAATATTATTTCGATACGCTGTAGCCAACTATAAAACAATTTACCAATCACGTGCCGCCGTGGTCAAGGAGACGAAACAAACTGGTCGCTCAATAATACATTACTACAGAGGCCGGGAAGTATGGGGTTGCCGGTCGAGTACACATAGACCGCCCGAGTACGTATAGTTATGAAGCCAGAAACCCCTTTTCACGCCGAGGTACGCGTAACGGTTTTCTCGAAATGATGATTGTTTTATGTCCTAATATGATAAGTTATTCAGTGCATGTGGTATTAAAGGAGCGAAACTTTGATTCTTTTTGCGTTACGACGCACGGTTAGTATCTCCTTAACCTGGCGTCGTAACGCAGATATAGGCCTATAAGATTTCTTTTTTAATTTCACCAGGAAAAGATATTTAGTCATGCAGAATTCTTTTTAGGGCTACATCTGCTAAACTATGCGGCGCAGCGCAAAATAATAAAATTTTCGTTCATCTTTTAAACCCTTTCTACTATTATAAAAACACACACAAAAAAGAAAAAAGAAAAGAAAACAAAATCTGCTAGTTTAAAGTATTAATTTTGTTGACTCGTAGTAAAAATATTGTATACAATAGTGATATAACTAAGCTTTTCTATTTCGTACCTACTAAGACCACTCAGCAAGCTTCGTGGCCTTAACACGGTACTCGACTGAAAAGCTCTCCATTATAATTATCACGATTGTATAAAATACTATTAGCTTGGTTTACCTATATTTATTATAAAGGTTATGTTTAAAGCCATGATTAAACTTTAAACATTCAGACAAGCAAGTCTTACACTGATATAATATGCAGAGTTTCGGATATATCTGCTTGGTATTCTGCCCCACCACGTACAACAGCCATTAGAAAATCAGTTTGAATTTCGTATAAGTGGCATGAGAATACGGTTAACAAATGAATGAGTTTTCCCACCGCTGTTACAGCATAATACATGGTAAGGCAGCTATACTCGTATATCTGCCTTTTAGGGTTCCGTAGTCCACTAAGAACCCTTATTATTTCGCTATGTCTGTCCATCTGTCCGTCCGCGGCGTTGCTCCGTGATCGTTGGTGCACGAAAGCTGCAATTTGGTATGCCTACATAAATCATGCATGGCGACAGAACGGTAAAATAAAAACTAAAAGAATCTTTTAGGGTACCTTACAAAGTGTATTTTTTATTTATTTTTTGCTTTATGGTGGTGGTACCAATGGTATGGGGTGTTGTTGGATAGGTATTTCAAAACAAATCGAGGGTCTCCAACAACCATTTTTTGATAAAATGAATATACTCGGAAAAAAGAAAGACGGAAATGTGCTCTTTTTGAACCGTAGGTTTAAAAAATGCATAAAAATCGCAATACTAAAGCTTAATAAATTCTTTCAATGAAAACTAGGTATAGCGAAAATGGTCGGTCCAGCCGTTTCTGAGTTATTGCAAAAAGTCTTCTCTTTATTAGCAACAAAAATACGTAGGTACAAAGCGCTACGAAGCGAAGGTACCTTATGCATGTAATGTACATGATACTAATAGCCTATTCTGACAGAATGGTAACTACGGAACTTTACACTGAGCATGGCCTTGCATGCTCTTGGCCGATTCCTCTTTTTAGATAACTAGTGCTGACAAATGGTTGTTCGTAAGTCACTTGGGAGCCAAGGTCCTTTTGATCAAGATAAGTTTTTACAAGGTTGAGGCAACGTAAATTATACAGCTTTAGTTTCATCGCTGGTGGTAATTAATAATCATTAGTCTGATATGGCTGGAGCTCACTAGAAGTTATCAGTTGAACAATAAACAATAAAGCTTCGGGCCTGTTTTACAATGTCCAAGTAAAGTATTGGATAGCTAATTACCAAATAAATTAACTGCTGGATAAAACTTCCTGCAACCTTTATTTACGAGTTATCGCTTATTTGAAAATTGTGAAACGCCAACGATGACTTTATTCGTCAGATAAGTGGTAAGTAGCTTATTCAGGAATTGGACATTGTGAAACAGGCCTTTAATGTTTTAAATGTCAATACCGCAGCATGCGTAGACATTGAAATTGCAAAAGTAACTTCAAAATTTGACCTGGAACACTCGACAAAACACACATTCTTACTGTAAAATCGGTAAAAATTTAATGAACAAAGTTATTATGCGTATTTACCCGACTGCGTCAGAAGGAGGGTAATATTTTTCGAGCGTATGTATGTATATCTATTTCTTTGGTACGCCCTACTACATTTGCTACTAAACGTATCTACATAATATCTCGGACGATTGATGTTCAAAATGACATTGATATGTCACAGTTTTCAATTGTTTCGTAGAGTTAAATGTAATGCCCGTGTTACAACAACGCTATATGCAACATTTAATTACTTTTTATAAAAATAGAAATAATAATAATAATAATAAAGTTTTTTTATTTTTATTTACTATGGCATATAGTTTCCTTAAACGTACTTACCGATACCGCGAAGTTAACGGAATTTAATAAAACACGGTGTATACATTTTGAGAAAGGCGCCCGCACTAACAAAAAGGGGGAGGGTTGTTTTTTCTTTAGCAATAAGGTTATCAAATAATAGCTAGTGAAAAGAACATTTCAAAAGTATATGTATAATATCAAATAGGTACTTATTAGTTCATTATTTTTAAGCAGTCGGTTTTTTTTATAATTACAGCTTGTTAACGCATGCCTAAGCGCTTTTAATGCGCATCGCAACGTTTGAATGTGTTTAAAGGAGTAAACAAATGACAAATGATCAGGGTGGATGAGGCCATTTTGGAACTAACGGCCATAATAAAATCTCCGACGCAGGCCGCGGCTGCGTTTTATGAGCTTTACTGAAACTGCCTGTGGATTCTGATTGTGTGTTTGCGAGCGACATCGAACCAATGTAGCGTGATCCCTGGGGTCAGGTCAGGGAATTGTGATAACGCACTTCAGGACAAAACAGGATAGAAAAGTAGTATTTCCTTAGTAAAAAGTTTCATTTAAAAAAATATAAATTACCTGGATTAACTGTCCAATTTATCAAATGGTTTTCCAAATTGATTCAGGCAAGTCATCTAAGATATCGGGGAAACATAAAAATTGCGTTTTTTTTCTATGGAGAACCTTTCTTTTGAAGTCGGTAAAGACTCTTCTTCACTTCTGAAGTAGAAATCACCAGTTTAAGGAAGCTTAAAGAGCCGCAATTGTTGTTTTCAGTGGGGTAAGAACTCTCAAGGGTTAAATTTATGTGTGACTTAAAGAGCCGAAATTGTACCCCCGAAGAGCCGCATGCCGCTTGCGAGCCGCGGTTTGGTAAGAAGTTATTTTCCTTAAATTTTAATACAATACAGCTCGTTGGTCAGGGCAATGCGTATCCTGACCAAACCAAAATTGTTTATAGCCTCCGACGCAATTGGAATGACAATATTGTGCATATAAAATTATTACCCAAATGATAATAACATCTTTAACGTCTTCAATATTTACTCTAAGGGATAATCGATATAGTTAATGGTATTATTAGAACTTATTGTTTAACCTCTGCTTGATGTTCATCAATAGATGGCAAATGCGCAGTATTGATAAAAGTAAAACGACGTAGAAACTTTCTGCCGAATTTTTTATACAGTTTTTCTAAAGAAAATTTATAATGATGAAGTTCTTTAAGACAGTAGGGGGACATCAGGCGGTCTACACGCCTCTTTTGGCGAACGCATAACATGTAGGCTAACAAGTAGGTTGGGTTGGTAGGTAGGGTCAAAGTATTAAATATCGACACAATGTGCCAAAAATATATACACACCACTTTAATGTATGGGCAATAAGGTATGTACATATATCATTGGCGCTTTGTCCGTGGCAATATTTAATACCTTGAGTAGTTGCGCGGTAAAAGTAGGCTCGTACTTGTATATCGGTGCGTTCTAGAGTAGTAACATAGGTCTAGTAAAGATGTGCGCAAGTAATAGTTATTTACGATAATAGAACAAGTGCAGACCATAGGAAATTCGCGACGAGTGGTGATAAATTAAAACATGAGCGAAGGGAGCCGATTTAAAAATCAAAATTCCTATTCGCACGTGTATCGTACAACATTTTACAGTACATATATGTGCACGAAAAGTGCTCATTCCCACACGCGTGCGGGAAAGTAGTACCATTATCATATCAGCCTTTTATAGCATAGGCCTCTCATCCAGTACGCCACTTATCCCGGTCCTGAGCCAATCTCATATGTACTGTAAAATACTTTGTACCTACTTACTCAAAGCGCTGCGAGTACTGCGAAGGTATAAAGACTTACGAGAGCGATTGCCATCTGACCTTCCAACCCAGAGGGGAAACTAGGCCTTATTGGGATTAGTCCGGTATCCTCACGATGTTTGTTTACCGAAAAGCGAGTGATACGAGTATATTATATTAAATGATATATCATACATAACTTCCGAAAAACTCATTGGCCGGGGTTTGAACCCGCGACCTCCATATTAAAAATCGCATGCTCTTACCGCTAGACTACCAACGCTTAAAACACGTTAAACTTCAACATTTAAAATTAATGAGTAATAGAGTTTCCGTTTGTCAAAGCAAGCAGCGTAAGTTAGTAGCTTTAATGGATATTGCGTTTGCCTCCCACCTATTCCGGTCACGTGGATATACTTGCCCTTGGGACTAAAGTGAGGTTTTGTTTTCTATATCTGCGCGACTGGAAATCGATTCAATTTATTATAAGTACCCAATAGAAATGGGGAAATTTTGTTTGCAATATCTCTAGATTTGAAAGAAAATTACAGTGTCTGCTTCACACACGTGCAGGAACTGTATTTTAATTTGATTCGGGTCTGGGCCGGACCGATTATAGTTCTCGAGATGACCAGTACAACGTGATTTCAAGACTAGTGATAACTGGAAGCAATCGGAGAGCGTCCTTATACTGGTTTCTACTAACGTTCAACTCGCTCGCCGGTTCCAATGATATCCCAGGTGGTGCAGCTAACATTTCTAAGTAATTGAATTTCTAAATGACTTTCAAGAGTACACGAGATTCAACAAGAAAAATATAAAATGTAAAGTTGTTGCAACGTAGTAAAGTTGAAATTTGAAGAACTTTACGTTGGTTTAGTTACGATTTTGAGGAAATTAGCTGTCAGTATCGTGAAGTGGTGATCAAAGAGTAAAGTAAGTATGTGGTTGATGCACGCGATATTTGCTGCCGATGATAGTGACATTACAAGGGCTGTGTCATTTTAATAGCGGGCCCGATGCGAGTGACTAGTTTACTTGGGAAAACCCAAAAGGCGAATGGAACTTACACATTGATGTTAATTTTATATAATTATGACATGTACCTCTCGCTCGCACTTATACGTTGGTGCAAGCTAGATGCGAGGAATAGAGTAATACTATTTAATAACAATCAATCAATAAAAGTCAATAACAGGTTTTAATTTAATACATTCAAAAGTACTGTTTAATAAAGTGTTAATACATTCAAAATTAATTCGTTTTCGTTACTTTTGAGTGTCACAGGAAATAAGTTGAATGTTGTTGTTGCTGACCTAAGGTACTCCAGAGGTGCAAAGGGCCTTCACAAGCTCGCGCCACGCCTTCCTATCTTCAGCTCGCCTTCTGGCCCCGCTCCAGCTCAATCCGACCGCTCGTAGCTCACTTATGACGGACCGTTGCCAAGGGTGCCCAGGGCGCCCGGAGCCACGGCTTCCGTCCGGCGGTTTCCATGTGAAAGCGATGGTAGCGTTATTCATTTCCCCTCTTCGAATAGTATGTATAATAAGAAGTTAAATGTATTTTTTTAGTATTCAATTCTACGTTAACGCTTAAATAACTGTACAAGTATGAAACTTTCAACAGAATTTACAGAAGCGACAATTAGTGAATTCTTTTCTTTCCCATATCTTTACGTTTTCACGTTGGCCGCCAACTCAAAACGGTTGTCGAACTGTCTTGTGGTGGTCACTTTTGGTGGTCAAATACCGACTAAAATTACTTAGTCAGCATAGAAGGTGTAGATAATGACAGTCAAAGTGCCAAATCGATCGATCGCATTTCGCTCACTAATATACCGGGTGTGGCCTGTAACACGAGCAAATATTTAAAACATAGATTGTACTCCGCAAACGGTGACACTTGTTCAATAACTTTTTAAAATTATGAAGTCTTTAGATTTCCTATTTTTCACACAAATTAAATATTATCTTCAATGAACGCCATTATCCTTCGTTGCTTGACATAATTAAATTCGCAATAGGTACATTGAGTCTTAGAATAGACTTTAAAGTGTACTAAAAATCAAAACGCAAGCTATTTTTAAAAGTGGCTCAACAAATGTTGGTCAGATTGAGGAGTACAGCCTACAGTTTAATTTGCAGCATTTATAGTTTGTGTTATCCACGATGACGCGCAAATTTGTCAAATATAACCTTTAATAACATGACAATACAAGTCAAGGCACGCGTCTTCGTGAATGGCATGATCTATAGCTACTGGTTAGCTCTTGTTTTTTACTGAATTTGTTATAAAAGTCGTGTAAGTCGCAAAGTCATAACAACTGAAGTATGACAAACTTTGTTGTCTTGTTTCGGCTCGATACCTATTTGGGTCATTTGTGGGTCATAGGAGAGATGGGGAGTTGCTCCAATTGCCAACTACGACCGTGGCGTAAGATGCAATTATGTTTGAGAATTTGTATGTGAATTGACATTTTGGTGTAAGTTTCGTGGTCACATGGGAAATACAGGCAGGCTAATGCTATTTGGGGGAAGTCGAATGAATTTGTCCACATCATTCATTACTATCACGGTAAGGTCCTTACATATTTCACTTGTAAATAATACTATGCCATTTTCTTAAAAATATGCAAGATACCGTTGAGATTTTTTTAAGCATGCCCGATAGCGCTTAGACTTCTACCTATCATGGATATGCCATCACATTGTGTTCACTCACTAGTAACAATAGATTCCACAACGAAGCTCGCAAAAATATATGACACAATCTTAATTGAGGAGTCGTAATCATAAGAGCGTGCAGTGTAAAGGTTGAAATTATTTATTTCTGCTTAAATACTTAAGGGGGTCAGAGATTAAATGTGTATGTGGCAGGATTTGGATTTATATTGTGGAATATCCTAATATATTATACGATATAAACGTTAAGTTCTTTCTTGCCCTCTGGGCATCGAATTACCGATTGGTACCAACGGATCCAATAAATTGAATTCCGATGCGATATGCAAATTCTTTAGTGTAGCGTGTGAATCTAGGAGCATAGAGAAATAAGTAAGCATATAAGTACAGTGCACCGTATGTCAGTTTTCGTACAGTCGCCATCATATATATATATATATATATATCGGAGTGGCCAATGCGCTCACAAAAATCTGAACACGCCTCTAATGTCGAGGCGCTAGAGTGCGTGTTCAGATATTTTTGAGCACCTCGGCCGCTCCAATATATATGATCGTGACTGTATCAAAACGCTTATTATTTTCGTAGTCGACACCTAGCATCGAGTAGCGGAATTATCAGTACTGCTACGACGTTTCTGTTTGTAGAAACTTTTGACACTGACATATCCGATCGATATCGTATCTAGACCTAATATTTTACATATCTTAAAGTTCGAATCAGGCTGAAAGTTATATCTCCAGCACAATCTCCTCGTGTTTTTAAATGCCAACGATCTTTATGAAACCTTTTATATTTATGTTCGCCTTAAAATTGTAATATCGTAGAAATCATTCTACACAAAGGCTTATTTACATTCTACTCTATATAACTGATGGATGTTTGTGACCTATTTGACAACTATGCCGAGTTATTTGAATTGGTGCTCGTATTTTTGCTTCTACGTTAATAAATAAGTCAAAAAAATTATTGGACATTATTACACAAATTGACTAAGTCCCACAGTAAGCTCAATAAGGGGTGTGGTGTGGCTACTTAGACAACGATGTATATAAATATTTATAAATACTACAATACAAAGGAAATATACATGGCTCAGGAACATGGCTCATCATACTAATAAATGCCCTTACCAGGATTTGAACTCGGGACCATTGGCTTCATAGGCAGGGTTACTACCGACTAGGCAAAACAGGTCGTCATAACGCCACATTCCATTCTGTGGTTATTCGTTAACATTCGCATTCATGAAAATTCCCGGATTTTGCTTTAATCCAGCCATGGATTAATTCCATGAATGCATCCATCGATATATATTTAATATAAATTTAACACTCCCGAGAATCTCCCTTGATTCCTTACTCACAGTTTAAAACATCGGATTTTATTCAAAATGCTTACGCGATCCAGATTTATCGCCCAACACCTCGGTGCCCTCGGTCACGAAGCCTAATAGCACACACACGTTAGATGCGTGATGGATATAGTTGCGACAAATATTGACTTAGAAAAACTTTCGAATTTCCACAATAATCCTCATTACATCGTACTAGAATTGACCCCGAAGTGTCAACAGTTCTAATTGACGATGAACCGAGAAGACGGTTACTGCAGGCCGGTTGTGTCAACACCACCCTTTTCAATGAACCACCACGCAGGTGCCAATCGATAATCATTTTGAATTTTAGCTATCACCCCGGAATGATAAAATCGACAAGGGAATGAAAATAACGACAAGGGGATGAAATACACGACAAGGGAATGGGAAAGTGGAAGGAAAATGAAAACACGACATGCACAGTACATATTTCAGATCGATATTTTGTCAAATAAATGCCAACCGTTACTTAAATAAATGTATGAAATAGTTAGGTGAGTTTTCGTTATAGTTGTCATCCCGATATATTTTTCTTCTCGATCGGCGTTTATCTATTGTAATCTTAGCTAAACCCCCTAAGTCGTTCTTGTATGCTTGCAGCGCAAGCGTCTCCGACAAACGCCAATTGAAAAGTACAAATGTTTCGGGTTGACAGATGTGACGAAACGTCACATAACTTACACTTGTCACTTGGCTAGGTCCCCAGGTACTACTCGTAAGTTTTAGGCGAAAATTTCATTTTTGGTACAAGCTTTATTGCTGACTGTACTTTTCTTTCCCCAAGCCACTAATACTCATCGACACAGTTTTCAAAACTCCAAACACAATAACGTTGCGTTGTTTTAGATTTCCTATGGCCACCTCCTGTCTCCATCATCAGATCAGCTCGATAGTACCATAATATTGCATTGTCATGTAAAATTGCAGCTCAATCCGAAACTGGAAAGTGGGTCAAATATGGCTTACAAGATTTGACCCACACAAACATACACGTTACACTAACAGGGCAAGTTAAATAAAAACTTGTGAAAAGCACCGAGTGTGCGCGCCGTGCGCTTTTATGATCAGATCACTATTTTATGATCAGATCATTATTATTATTAAAATGATACGGTACTCTAGTGTATACTATTATCTAGGATTTCAATGCAATATATTTTTTATTATTACATGCTCTCTTTATGTTACAGACTGAACTTGTATTCTGCGAATTCTTTGAGAAATTTCTTGTAATATAGTATATATTCCTAAACTATTGTATTTGATTTATGTAGTTCTCAATGCTACATAGAAACTACCATATACAAGATAAACTATTTTCTATGACCTTTAAGGCATTTTATGGATTACTATGCAAGTATTACCGATGATTCTGATCCGACGAACATTTCAGGCCGTACCCTTTCGGAACTTTACAATTATTATTATTATACCAACCTTGGTACTTACGCAACAGAAAAGTACAACCAGGGACATCTTACTTAGATCGTGTCTATGGAGTGTGGAATTAAAAGGAGTGAAATCTCTTATGGTAGAACTGTTGCAAAAGTGTCCAGCTGTCAGCTATAAATAATAGTTCCAAATCTCTCCAGAGTAGCGCTAGAGTAGCTAAGAACCTAGGCGTTATTGACGGAGTGAAGTGCGCTGTCTATGATTTGATTTTTTTGTTCAATTATTCTAGGTATTGTAGCGCCACCTATTTATTTTTTGATGACTTTTTGGTACATGGAGATTTCATTCCTTACCTCCACCTTCCATAATCGTGTCATTCACGAAGACGTACCTTGACACGTATTGCCATGTTATTAAAGGTTAGATTTGACAAATCTGCGCATCATCGTGGATGACACGAACTATAGCCTCCTAAGTCCCAGATTCTTTAGATTTGATTTTGAATTAGGAAGTTATATAATGAAAGTTAAAATTACGTTTTGGAATAAAGCCTTTGTAAAGGCCTCTGGAGCTCAGGAGGATAGGCTAATATTTCGTTAGCTGGAACATGTAACGTAAGAGTGATTGGTCGCCTTTATAATTTATCGTGGCCTTCCAGTCACGTCAAGCTTTACATTCACGATAAAAAGGGGACCTACATGTACGACATTGTATGAGGTCATTTTAATTCATAGAGGACGCATGTTGTGAACGTCACCCATTCTGTCGTCCGCCATTTTTATAAGATTTCATTAATTTGCCCGTAAAGCTCTGTTTTTCTGGGATAGCGGTGCCGTCATATAGCTGCCGTCTCCATACTTAATAATATGGATAGAGTGGTTTTTTTATGGCGATGGCCGCTATAGGCACCCCTATGCTAGGAAACCAGAGCTTTAGTATGTATGTTAGTTAGTGTGGGTAAATCCTGGAAGCTGATTTTACCTACTTCCCGATTTCCGATAGAGCTAAAGTTTTGGATACACGTGTTGTGTAAATCGGATGACAATGCAATATTATTATGACGGAGACGGGAGGCCAGGGGAACTCTATGATAAGATAACGCAACTTATTGACTTTGGGGTTAGTTGACTTGTCTCCATGAGTATTAGTTGCCTGTAATAAGAAAAGTACAGTCAGCGATAAAAGCTTGTGCCAAAAACTTAGTACAATTTTAAGCATAAGAGGCAATGACGACCGGTCTGGCCTAGTGGATAGTGACCCTGCCTATGAAGCCGATGGTTCCGGGCCCTGTAAGGGGTGTTTTCTATGTATATAAGTATGTATTTACATATCTATATACGCATGTATATGTTCGCTTAATACCCAAAGTAGTAGCTTTGCTTCGTTTGAGACTAGGTCGATCTGTGTAAGATTGCCTCCAAATATTTATTTTTTTATAATTACCAATTTCTTATATAACCTCAACTGAGAAAAGTGTAACGTAATTTACTTTAACGATATAATCATCCGGTACATTATTGGTTGAAGAAAATAATATTATACATTTGATTGGTCCCATCATCCCAACATCATAATTAAGAGCGGTATAAAGGACAAAGGTTATGCGACTTCGTTTAAAGGTGTGTGTGAAACTAATTAAGAGTGCAATTTATATGTGTTCAAAGTAAATTGATTACTGTACATGTAAATGGTTGTTGTTGATTAATTGGGAATAATTCTGTTATTTTCATCCAATTAAAAATAAGTAATAACAAGCCCATTTTTTGTTAAGTAACCCTATTTGAGATATATGACATTAAGGTGCAATGAAAGAGAAGCATTGTAATAGTCCCTGTCCATAAGCAAGTGTCACGTTGTAGATAATCGTTTTGCAAGTAGCTTACGACGGCGAGTGCGTGCCTTGAACAACCGCCGGTAGCCCCAGATTGATAACACCTATTAATTCTGTGCCCGAGCTCGCCCAACCTCGTTTATTCATCCTTGGCTTTGACGGGCACCTGATGGATCGGAATATCTGACACGACTTGGTTAGTTGATAAGGAAATATGCAAATTAGCCACGAAAATACGAGGGTCTCTCGGAATACGTGATTTTGTAAATAGTTTTGTTTTTGAGATATTGTGTATTAAAAATGTAAGAAAAAAATATTTTATATTCTAGGCCTTCATGTAGGTATCTCGTATGTCCCTCGGGTATAGAAGCATTTTCTGCTCTAGCAACAGCAGTAACGAAAATGGTGCCAAAGTCTGAGGTACAAGTATAATTAGTAGTAGTTGGACAATTACTATCATGGCCGATGCAAGGTGCCTTTGCGTTGATTTCTTTTAAAGTTAAAATATCAGTCCCTTTGGACTTTCTGCCTTCTGCATTCTATTTTGTTGTAACTAGACAGTGATAGACTTAATTTGTGAGAAAGAAGACAAAAAGATTATAGAAAAACCATCGGGGCCGCTCCACGAGGGAACAACAAGTAATTTTATCTTACTGACAAGGTATTTACCTACTGCTTTTAAACCCCTTCTTATTTTTCGAGCCCATTTTCGTTCTTTCTTTATTCTGTTCCTAACATAAAATGTAGTATATTTAGTTAAGTAGATACTTAGTGATTTTTAAAACTACCCCGTTTTCGAATTTATACCAATGTACCTTACACGTTTTATATGTAGTTGAAATCTCATTAAAAATCCGCACATAAAAACCAATGAATGTTAATATTCCCGTGATTATGAAAACTTCCAGAAATTTTATTTATTTACTTATTTAAAATTTGATTCAGGCAACAAGGCCCATATTACAAATACCTTACAGACTAACATACATATACATTTAGTAAAAGCAAGTTCAGGTTTTGGACGCGCGTTTTATACTTGAGTTCGGGATTTTGTTTCTATAGGGCGAAAGTTGTTAAATCGGATTTCTAATCAATTAAATTATTAGAGAAAATTATTCATATTTTTTGGCAATCGTATTATATACTATGCCCCTACGTTTAACTTTTTGTCGAGTTTTTGATTGTTGTATAAATTAGGAGTGAAAAACAGATTTCATACACATTTTAAATGCTCTTATTATTAAAATTTGAAAAAACATAGCTGTGGTTGATATACGACAAATTGTGTCAAAATATTTTTACCAGAGACCAGAAGACTACGTTTGTATGAAAAGGCGATTCAGCTCGGGTCGTCCACTTTCGTCCTAAATGTGTTGCATTCGCGAACTCTGCTCAATTCGAATATTTTAAGCAAATGAAGACTGATGAAAACGGTGCAGGGTGATAACAGGGAATACTGCCATTGAACAACCTGTTTGAAATTAGAATTCAATGAGCGAGAATACGGTAAACGATTGAATGAATTTTCTACGGCTTTATGCCTGTTGGCGTAGAATAGCCCCCCCCCCCCAATTCGAACCAGCGATTAAATTCCAATTAATCGAATATCCCGAGGACTTGGCAACGAATTGGTGCAATTAAATGTAAATTATTGCGAAGGCAGATTATTCATTTACTCAATCATTACTCCGATATTTCTAATCCTGTAGCTATTTAATTAATCCTCTATTTTTTCGAGATTAATAATCCTTTACTAGTTAATATTTTTCTTCTATTAATTCACTAAGGATTAAAATTTATTTCTAAATATATTTATAGTAGTAGCGTTGGATAGGTATTTCAAAACAAATAAGGCTCTGCAACAACCATTTTTTGATAAAGTGAATATTTTCGGAAATAATTTATTTATTTAATCTTTATTGCACAATACATGAAGGTACAAATGGCGGACTTAATGCCTTAAGGCATTCTCTACCAGTCAACCAATAATAATCCTTCCGAAAGAAAAAAAAATGTGTCCCCGTCTAACTTTCGAACTATGGGTCAATAAATAAATAAAATAAAAAAATCGTAAACAAAAGCTTATTAAATAATATCAAATAATAAAAACTATAGTGAACATGATTGGCCCAGTTAGTTTTTGAGTTATAACCCTACAATGAGCATGGCCCGACATGTTCAAGTTCATGGCTGATTCATTTATTAAGTGTTTACTGTTCTTCGAGACTATTTCGATAGTAAATAATGTGTCGCCTACCTACACCTACCTATTACAAAGAAGCGCTTCCTATTATATTTTTAGCAAGTAATAATAATATTTGTTTATCCCGTAGTCCAATATTTAGTCCATCGCTTTTACCCAATTAAAATCAACTCTCAATAGTCCCTACTCTGCGTGCGTCCCACGACACTAGTACCCCTTACATCTCATCAAAGGGTCAAAAGAGACTATGTGTTGGCTTCGGCTCCACGCACGCCTCCAAAATATTCGGAACACCATAATTCCGTGATGGGTACAGACATAAATAATTTACCGCGACGTCTCCGGGAAACCATAGTGATAACTTGAAGCCAAACTGCAGTGGCCGAAGTGTATGAGTAATTGTCTCGACCTAGTTTTCGCCGACTGATGTGACATGTAGCTTATGGAATAACTTGACTTTTAGAAAATACGTCGTGCACGTAAATATTTAATAAACAATTTGCAAGGAAATAATAAGAGTATTAGCAGCCATTATAAAATAGCATTTCTTTGTATTTAGGTCCTATTTATTTAAGACCATTATAATACTGCACGGTGAAAATATATAAGTGTTTAATTGTAAAATATCAAATCTTTAAAATGACTGGCAGTTAAAAGTTACCCAGGCATTTTATTGAACTATCAGTAATCTATAAACAAATATATGTATTGGCTCCCGCATGCGAACCTAATTGCACAAGTCTAACATCCCGATTCGAACAATGCCTATAAGAAGTCACAGCAGTACGATATCGATCCGTCTGAGTCGAAAGTGAGGTTTTTTTGAATGAAGAATTTTTAAAGAACATTCTTTATAGATTGCTGAAATAGTTTAACTTGTCTTGAATAAATAGGACGTAAAATTTAGGTTCATATACAGAATTATAAGATGAGAAGCTTCCGAAAATTTTCCGAGCGGAAATTTCGTAATTTTGAATACTTTTCGATGGCCCATACGTACTCTTAACCTAAGGTCGAAGTCAATGATAGCCTAACCCAACTACCCAGTTCTTGGTTACCTATGGGAAGTAGCTTATTAAACTTGACAATATGTCATGCATGAAACTTTGTGCATACCTAATGGCATTTCTTGTATAGGGAATATGTAGGGAATATTACGCGAAAATCTACGTAGGGGGCGCCACTACCACATTCCATCACAATCTGAACAGGAAAATCGAAATTTCGTTATCCAACCTCTATCACTCTTGCACTTATCTATATGATCACGCGCCATATTGCGGAATTTCATTGGAACAAAAATTTTCATACTAAACTGAAGTGAGCACGAGAATAACAGCGCCCTCTTGACAATGATCATTATATTTTTGGTCGGGCTTTAACTAAATTTAGATTTTCGCGTTCTCCGGTAGGTCCTATGTAAACAAACCGCCTTGAGGCATCAATGTCATATTTTATTATCTGTGAAAACTTGTCAAAAAACAGTTTAAGGTCCAATATATATATATATATGTTACTCTATGGTTTATGAAAGGTGCTAGTGCTGCACTCTGTTGGCAGAACATTGCAGTAATACTCCCTATTAACTTACAATTTTTTTAGGTTTGCTTTAGCTACTTTTAGCATACCTAGTATTTGAGTTTCCAGTTTGTTTCGGTTTTTATTTTGTAATTTATTTAAAGGGTGACTAAAACGTTTAAGCATTTTCTCTGTACGTAAGGCAAAGAAATGGAAGGTTTATGCCATAGAACCTTAAAAATATATCGGGATAACAGATGCGAACGAAAAGTCACGTGTCATGTGATCCTATTGGCACACTATTTTCATTTTAGCTACGATTTCAGCTCCTTAAAACTAGCTTTCTTGTTTTAATATTCTAAGGAAGCCATGTCCTACCAAATTGTCACTTTATACTTTACAGGATCGACAATGAATTGAATGCACGAAATGTATGAGCGATAGTCTTATTGACCCAGTTTCCCTCTACTGCGATATGTAGCTCATGTAATATATCGGATATTGGGCAATATGTCATGTAGGTACTTACATAAAGCGCGCGGTTGTTTCATGCGATTCACGCAGTGTTGAACGCATGCGATCACGGAAAGTAGGAAAAATTAAAATACGCCCAACGCTGCGTTCAGCGCGTAAAACAATATGCGGTCATTAGATTATCTGATTTAAAAGGTTTTTTTTTTTACATTCCGTTGATCGCATTCGTTTAACGCTGAGTTATCTCTATCGCATACAGCAACCGCGCGCTTAAATCTATGTTAACAAGAGATTACACAGAGATAAGCTCAAGCGGCCATAAGCTACGGTGCTGGTAAAAGCAGGCGAGCCACGGCCTTATTTGCTACTGTCATCGTGTCACTGCCTTATTTTCAGTGGCAACTGTATATATAGTAACTGAGAAATCTCCGTTTTGTATTTTTATTATAGTTCATAGCGAAGTTGTAGGTAAATGTTTAGTTTCTGAAATGTGAATTATTACGGAGTAGTTTTGAAACTTTTGTTTTTAGTTTATAACTATTGTTGAACGGGTTACCCTAAAGAGTATTAAAATGCTGTCGAATGTATATACACAATAAATTTGAAATGTGTACAGAATACATACACAGGATGTTTATTTAGTCACCAGCAATTTTTTCGTGATTTCGAGGTTGGTCCCATGGTAAAAGTTGCTCAGTATGACCTATATATTCACCCCGTAAATTATATGTGTATATGTATATTCCCTTCGGACCCGCTAAGCTCACATTGGGCGGGTGATACGTGGGAATGATTAGTTCCCATCTGTACGTGCTGGGGATACGTGGTACTTGCCTCGACCATGTCTGTCGTTCGTCTCTTTTTCCGTGACTCATCGACCTTACAAGCATTTAGCGCTATTATTTTAGCGCCTTAAGGGTTGAATTTCCAAAAATAAAAGAAACTAGCCCCGGTTTCGCTCGGCTTATACAAAACCTAAACAAATTAGGTACCTTCCTCAATAATCACTCTATTGATAGGTAAACACCGCATGAAAATCCGTTCTACAGTTTCTGAGTTTTTCGCAAACATACAGACGAGACGATATACTTATATCTAACTTTTTTGGCCATAATTTTTGTATTATATATGGAATAATATTTACAACATCAATAAATTGCTCTGATAATTAGATTAAGATAATTATATGTAATACTGTCTTACTATTCATAAGTGCTTGTTGCTAGGCCTACATGAATAAAGTATATTTGAATTGAATTGAATTGAACAGTATTATATCGGTTGGCACTTTTTAGGGTTCCGTACCCAAAGGGTAAAACGGGACCCTATTACTTTCCGCTGTCCGTCCGTCTGTCTGTCAGTCTGTCTGTCTGTCCGTCTGTCACCCGGCTGTATCTTATGAACCGTGATAGTTAGACAGTTGAAATTTTCACTGATGATATATTTCTTTTGCCGCTATAACAACAAATACTAAAAACTACGTAACCCTCGGTGGGCGAGTCCAACTCGCACTACACCGGTTTTTTTAAATTGATATTTGAAAAGGAAGTAATCTGAAAATTGACACCTTAAAAATACATCTTCCCCAACATTTTAGCGACATTATTATTCCTTCATAATTTTTCCCTTCAATAGACTCCCCGAAATTAATTTTCACAGACATAATGTATGAAACGTAAAGCTAGTATTTGTAATGCAAATAAGCCGTTTATTATGCTTCAAGGAAAAAATATTGCGGGTAGGAATCTTAAACGACTGCGAAATAACTTTGAGTTTCAGTAACTTTGGAGGAGAGTTCCTTACATAGACTAAGCATTTTCTTATAAGTGCCGTCGAACCTTCACTTTGTCTTGGATGATAAATGTTTGCAGAGCAAAACTGGGACTGAGTAAACTGTTGTAAACTAGTAAACAAACCACGAATTTACACTAACGTTCCGATTAGAACCACTAGGTTTAGATATGATATTGATCGGAATGCGACGTTTTTGTTTGAAGAAACGTCACTTTTGACACTGACATATCCGATCGATATTGTATCAGTACCCCTAGTGTAAATATTTTCGACAGCGAAACGTGACGTACGCGTTTGCGTTAAGTGTCATTTTGTATGAGATTTTTGACTTTCCAAAACGTCCCGCTTAGCGCGCTGTTCAAAAACCCATACAAAATGAGACTTAACGCAAACGCGTACGTCACGTTTCGCTATCGACTAAATTTACACTAGGGGTACTGGACGTAATATTTGACGTATTTTAAAGTTCGAATCGGACCGAGAAGGGACCGGATTGAGAAGGGTTATGATCAAACCCCATGTTATCAACTTTGCAATTAAAGTAGCTTTTAACTAGGATTGAATTATAATTTTGCTATTAATTGTATCATGGGATTCATGTATTTTGGATTTGGGGTAAGGTTTAGTATAATTTTCACAATAAAAAAATGATAAGGCGAAGTTGGAGTCGGGTGGCGTGGATAGGTTATTTTAATTTTTTTTTTAAATCTACATTTAGCCTGCTCATTTTATTGATAATTCAATTAATATCTATTTCTCGAAAAACTATTATTTTAAAATTTTACTTTGGCCAAGTTGGGCACCAATGGCGAAGTTGAAGTTGGGCGAATTCAATCCTTTGATACCTATGGAAGTGTCCTACTTGGGCGATCTCGTTGTGAACGCGAATGCCGTTGGGCCGCCGCGCCGCGTCGCATTCGCGAGTTATTCGCTCACGTAAGCCGCTGCGTAACGCCACAACGCGATTGGTTGACGAGTTCGCATCTCGCGCGCGATCGGTCGCAACTACATAGTTGCGTTACTAAGCGCCGTATGATCGGTAGGGTACCTGTGTGTTGTCTGTTCCGTGACTTTTTTAACTATTGAGACAATGTTTGCTGCTAATGGCGTGTCAATCGATTATTTTTTATATAGCGGGTGACAGTGGTTACATCTTTAACGACTTTGAAAGACGAGAGATGTTTCCGAAGTAAAAACCGTTGTCGCATTAAGTTTTTCCATTTTCCTTGTTGTCCGCACTGTCACTACAATACTTATAGAACTGTCTATTATTTATTTATATTATTTGTCCAATAAACTTACCTTTTAAGGAAATAATGAACGGTTCCACGGTATAAGAAGATTCGCGATCGCCACACAATATAGTTCGTGTCGTCCACGATGACGCGCAGATTTGTCAAATCTAACCTTTAATAACATGACAATACGAGTCAAGGCACACGTTGTCGTGAATGACACGATGTATAGAGAAGTACTTATTTGATGGACTGACTTGAATAGTATCGATAAAGTAACAGTTGAAATGGTTGTCAACAGGTAAGTCGCTGTATCAATATCCAAGCCGCAAGTCACGGGGCGAAGAAATTTGACTCGACTTTGTAAGAACTATTATATAATCTGTAACATTGTACTCAAGCGGTCACGCCAAGTACTACCGTGAACCACGTTCGACGTATTGCCTCTCTGTTGCACTTGTAAATTTGTACATGAGTAGGACAGGCAGGTAACACTTCGAACGTGGTCCGCGGTAGGCATTCAGGTATTAAGGTGCGGTAGGTACAGCCAGCAGAGTTTTTGATAAATCTTAGTGCTTTTTTAGATAATTAATAATTATACGGTTTCCAAAAAATATGAATAACAATCATGAGGCCTTTCTCTCTTAACTACATTGATTCGAAACCTGATTATAAATTATCGCTTGATAGAAAATAATCTAGAAACACAGGTCTAAAACGACCTTATTTTTTTAAATAATGGTTGCACAGAAGCTAAAAATAATAAATTTGCTATTTTTGATCGAACTCTTCAATTTGGAATCTTCGAAAAACTAACTAAAAATAACAATTCAAAATAATGTTAGGAACATTTAAAAAATTTTATAAAATCTATTTTTCGCTCCTATTTTTTACAATTATCAAAAAATCTAAAAAAGTCAAACGTAGGCATAGCCATGGTTAATATACATCAAATTATGTAAAAATATTTTCCATAATGTCAATATCCAGAGAGAAAAATGGGGACTACGTTTATATGGAGAAACGACCATCCTTTATCGTCTTATGGAAAATGAAAATATTTACAAATAAAAATAAAACTTACTTGCATTAAAAGTAAATAGTTGCATTTATGGGAGTTTTAATAATAATTAATAACAGGAAAATTAACATAAATTGCTTTTGTACCGGTCTGAAACTCATCTTAAAAATTAGTAATATTTTTTGCAAAAAATCAATAACTAAAAATGCGCTATTTTATTTTTCATCGAACTCATGGATTACCTTTTTATTAAAAGTTTGTAAAAGTAACAATTCAAAAACATACCCGCGTTCCTGGTCACGCACAGCCGTCACGCTCACTCTTACGCTCAACGAGAGTGAGAGAAGGACCTAAACCCAAGTCTAATCACATTTTAAGTGTTTTCTAATTTAGTCGGCTTACCAAATGTATATCCATGGAGGATATTTAATTTACCAATCGCTTTTGAGTTAAGAGATACGTCGTGAGAAAACCATAATAGTCCCAATAAGGCTTAGTGTTATAGATCGTTCTTTTAAAAACTAGTACAATTCTTCGGATAAGGTTTCCGAGTGGACCCCAGGCTCTCTTAGTGGGCCGTGGCGTGGCAAAATGCCGGGCCTATGTTACCAAGATGATATATAGTATTGTATGTTCCGCTCATCATGTTGGCATCTCACCTATGATTTGTGTACTTTTAGATACCGTCAACTGGGGTGAATAGGGACGGCTGGGGTGAATAGGGGCAAAACTTAAAATGTGATTTAACGGATTTTTTTTAATAATACCTAGACAAATTGTATCTTTCGATTGAAAATATTAGTAGATTTTATATGCTACTTTGTGTAGGTTTTTTTCCAGGTCATCTGTAACTTACAGCACACAAGCTAAAGCGTTACAAATATTAATACGTGTCAACATTACATTACATACGTGTGGGATAGATACCCCACACGTATGTATTTGTAGGATAGGTCTTCAAAAATGATATTGAGGTTTCTAATATACGAGATCTAGTAAGTAGTTGCTTTTAGTACGTCATAAATGGTACGGAACCCTTCATGGGCGAGTCCGACTCGCACTTGGCCTCTTTTATTTCTTCTAATACTAGGCTATATTCAGCCTTGTGTGGGTTCCAGATTGTGCAATTTGACTCTAGAACACTACGAACCAAGGCCGCGTACAGGGCTATTAGGTACAGAGATGATGGGAATGTTACATTTATAGTTTTGTCCCTATTCACCCCTGCCGTCCCTATTTACCCCGGTTGACGGTATTTGTTTGAGCGTGCGCTGTGTAAAGGCCCTGCTGGACGAAAGCCAATTGCATAAGTTCGCGGATTCCAGACGTTTCCATCCACCCTGCCCCTGCGATAGCTCTTAATTTATGAGGATTCCACCGAAAAGTCTTACTAGAACGCTTGAGACAAAATTTCTAATTTTAGCGCTAAAAACGGCAGCTAGGTGTGTTTACGAAACTCGACTTATCTTGTGGTTGGTGATCTTCTGTTTAATATAAAATAGTTGTCCCGGTAAATAGATATTAACAGACAATGAACACCCTAAATCGTTGAAAATATGACCTTAAAATTTGAAACATAATTTTCTTTAAATGTTGTAGTTAAATACCAGTGAAAAAGATTTTTTTTATTCCATGCCTAAAAGGATGAAAATGAGGTTGAAATTTTTACGACTAATGAGCAGATAAAGATGCAGGCTCAACGAGGGGGGTGGGGTTAGGGTCGGCAACGCGCATGTAACTCCTCTGGAGTTGCAGGTGTACATAGGCTACGGAGACTGCTTACCATCAGGCAGGCCGATTGTCTGTTTGCCACCGACGTAGTATAAAAAAAAAAGGCGCAAGCTACATTTGGATAAGACAATTGTGAATATTTTACGAGCAGGTTTCCGCAACTACCCTATTTTGCGTGATGAGGGGGGGGGGGATGGGGGAAGTAAGAGACTAGGCAGTCCAGCCAACTCAACTCCTCAAGGAATCCTATCAGACCTTTGATATTGAATAGGGCCTCGGGGAGATCTCTCAGAGATCCGATTAAAACCTACGCATTTAATTTTTGCTATAAGAAATACAAGACTACATTTTGAAACGTCATATAGATAGATAAACTAGTGCCCTACTTTGAGATCGTTCACCCCGATCGTGACATAGATAACAAATGTTTTTATTTGCGTTTTTCCCTAACGCTATAAAACACATAACGAGGACTGCCTCTTCTAATTGGCATAGCACCGTGCTTGATCCCTAACGTGAAAAAGATACCGTAAGCCATGGATATAAAGTTTGTTTTACACTGCGCATAACTAGATATACCTACGTAGTTGCATAACACACACTGCCTCCCGAATATCCCAACATTGCATCGCTTGACGTCATAGAGGCAAGCGATATAATTTGTTTTCTGTTTCAACATTTTTCGAAATCTCTGTTAGTGGAAATACAAGCATACATGCCCCAGTTAAATAATAAAATGCTTTTACAGAGAAACTGGATTTTTTCAGATCAATCGTTCATTTTAACCATGCTATATTTTTACATGAACTTTTTGAGAGTTCATTTGAAGGTGACAACGGAAATATCATTTTTTAGATGCTGTGGTGATTTATTTTACTGTCGTTTTTTATAATATTGCCAGAGATTCATCAAAAGCTTAATCGCTACTAAATAATAATTGGCTAAGTACCGGTCTAGAATCCCATCTAAATTATTATTAACAGCCTTATACAGTATACCCACACGATCCCACGAATCTAACCTTCAAAAACATGATATTACGAGTTATGGCACGCGTCTTCGTTAATGACACGATCTATACTCAGTTCAACAAAAGTAAATTTATGACATTTCATATTAGTTTCAAAACCATATAGCAATAATTTTAATTCTAATTTCTATCTACCGATAGCCATAAGATCCTGGACGCAGTTATTAGTTTTTTAGTTTCCTTGCCATCATAATGTTAGAAGACTTTTTTGTCAATCTACTGATTTTCATCGTTGCACGGACGCCATTTACTAGTCAGAGATATCCAATTTCAATAAAACTGAAATATTGGACGCAAAAAGGTTCGTGCTATCCAATGATTGATCCTTTAAAGTAAGTAAAGTCATCACTGCTGCCTTAAAATAAGGTTGAAGAGACCGCCAATAGAGGAGGCCAATATTAGTAGGTATAGTTTACATGCTTCTAAATTTTGAACCAAATGTAGCAATATTTTTTTCCCAAAACCAACCTTATCCTGTAGAAACAAGGTTCGATTTGTCGTAACATCTATACAGAATGCAGAAATTATTGGGCTTTACGTAATGTCCTGGTACGGCACAGATTTATTTCGCTTGTAAAATTTACTGCGGCCTTTATCTTGTCGGTTGACAAGCTTCACGCCTGCGGCAACCTAATTTACTGTACTCCTTATTTCAATAATACTGACCAGTTGGACTCTAATGGTGGCCGCATCCGTCTGAAACAAACGACGAATTGTATGACTAGGGAGTCGCCACATTTTATCAAAACAGAATCGCCTCAAGCCGGTCAATAAAACTAACGAAACGATCGTCGCTTGTTTTGTTCGTGCTCGGATGTCAGGAACGGGTGACTTTGGGTTGTGCGTAGTTTTCAATTGTATCATCATTACGCTTTAGGCGATCCTAGCTATGTCAAATCTGCAGTAGAAATATATAAGCGTGAAATATTTGTACGTGTAATGAAGTGTAATTTTTGCGTGTATTATCATCAAATGTATATTTCATTGCAGTCTTACTTAGCTGGGCTCTATCTACCAACAACATGAGACCGGCTCAAGCCGATTCTACATCATTATACGTGTGGTAGCTCCCTGACTCCAGTCAACTAATTTTATCAGCGTTGGTACATTAGGTTTCCTAATTCGCATGCCGCCATGGATTCTGTTCATGCTATTAAGACGGTAAAGGTGCATACAACCTACCCAATGATCGAAATTGAGGATAATGGACAATGTGATTGCAGACTCAAAGAAGAAAATTTAGAATGCGTAGATAAACATTACTGGAAATGAAAAGAATACTTTTAGTACTTAAATGAATAAAGGCTTTGTGTATATTTAATTTTTCTGCGGAAATTTTAGATAGTTTGAACATTATTTGTTGCCTAGATATTATTTATTTATTTAAACTTTATTGCACAATACATGAAGAGTACAAATGGCGGACTGAATGCCAGAAGGCATTCTCTACCAGTCAACCATAAGCCAAACCGAAAGTTCCTAATTGGTGCAGGGTCAGAATACAGAGTAAAATGTCAAAAAAATATCACAAAATTATATAAAATTATACGTACATAAATAATATGATACATAAATATACATACAAACATATATAAATATATACCCATTATGAAACATCATGAGGACGACCTTTGAATCTTGTCAAACAGATGCTTGCGCAACATGCGCTTGAAGGAGAATTTGTTCTGGGCTTGTCTCATATAGAGAGGAAGATCATTCCACAGCCGGATTGCCTGAATGTTGAAGGAATTCGACATGAAACCTGTATGATGTCGAGGGACAATAAGTTGAAGGCTACGGGAGGTTCGAAGATCGGTGCCGGGGCGCGGAGTAACAAATTTGAATTTGGAACGAAGGTAATCAGGGGCTGAAGGATCAAATTAAATTGAAAACAAAGTGCAGAGATTACGCAAGGATTGACGTTCACGAATAGGGAGCCAGTTAAGTTTTTTGCGATAAGCGGAGATATGGTCGTATTTTCGGAGTCCAAAGACAAAGCGGATGCAATTGTTAAGTAACCGACCGAACTTGGTTAGGTAAGCTTGTGAGAGATTGCTGTAACACACATCAGCATAATTCAGGTATTATAGGTAGGGACGGCATTTAAATTAATCATAATTTTCATCTATTTATTATACTATTCTCAGCTCAGCACTTTGAATACGCACCTGACGAAACCTACGATGCGAATTAGAATTTGTGAATCTTAAAATTAATATATTCATATTATTCAATTATTATTCTATGACATTTTGTTCGTAAATTCGAATCGACTTCTAATAGGCTTTTACCTGACGTCGTGAGTTAACTTATGTAAATATTCACACTTAAAAAAAATGGTATAGCAGTATTTGTGAATCCCTCTATTAACTTTCGAACCAATACGTGTGAGCGAGAGCCGCTGTGATTGGTATGGTATCGTAGTTATAGTTAGTAATATGCCACCTTAACACAAACTAAGTACCGTACTTAATTGAGTGCCGGTGGCAGTCACGTTCTGTCTTGTCAACAACAAAGAGAGTCTAGACGTCTGAACTTCTTTAATTTTTGCTTTGAATCCGAACGAGACGCAATCAACGCACTTGAGCTGTAAATGACATCTCAATAAATCTGTCAATCTGAGGGTAATCTAAAGAAAAAATAATGGGAGGATTGAGATCTCTCGACTAGTTAGATGACTTGACGAAAGAGTATAACTCCAGTACCCCTAGTGTAAATAAATTCGATTTCGAAACGTGACGTACGCGTTTGCGTTTAGTCTCATTTTGTATGTGATTTAGAAAGAGCGCGCCAAGCGGGACGTTTTGGAAACTCAAAATCCTATACAAAATGAGACTTAACGCAAACGCGTTCGTCACGTTATGATGTCGATTAAATTTACACTAGGGGTACAGAATGTCGCTTGCAAAACTTACGCTTTAAAAGGTAAATATACCACCTGATCGTCTACACAAAAAGAGAAAACGTTTTTCCACTTCTAAATATTTTCCATTCTCCATGATTTTTAGGGTTCCGTAGTCAACTAGGAACCCTTATAGTTTCGCCATGTCCGTCTGTCTGTCTGTCTGTCTGTCCGAGGCTTTGCTCCGTGGTCGTTAGTGCTAGAAAGCTGAAATTTGGCATGGATATATAAATCAATAAAGCCGACAAAGTCGTACAATAAAATCTAAAAATTTAATTTTTTTTAGGGTACCTCCCCTACACGTAAAGTGGGGGTGAAATTTTTTTTTCGCTTCAACCCTAGAGTGGGGTATCGTTGGAAAGGTCTTTCAAAACTAATAGGGGTTTTCAAGAAATATTTTTTGATTATGTGAATATATTCGGTGATAATCGCTCCAAAAGGAAAAAAAAATGTGTCCTCCCCCCTCTAACTTTTGAACCATAGATCCAAAAAATATGAAAAAAATCGTGGAAGTAGAGCTTAAGAAAGACATTAAATGAAAACTATAGCGGATATGATCAGTTTAGCTGTTTTTTAGTTATCGCAAAAAGTTTTCCCTTCATAGTAAAAAGACTTACTTTAATTATAATTAGGTACTGATTATGCAAATTTGCCTATTTGTTTAACTCGGGTGAAAGGTACCGTTTCATCCCTTGGTTAACAATTTACTATACTTTAAGCTCCAGTTTAGCTTATTGTGACGGAAGAGTAACTACGGAACCCTACACTGAGCGTGGCCCGACATGCTCTTGGCCGGTTTTTAGTATGTTATTGACACAATGAAAAACTAGGTTTATGTTTGCTTTTCTTTTTCAAAAGTTTCAAAACAAAAAAAAATAAGCAAAACCTATAAACCTGGAATATATTATGCTGAAGCGATCGACATCAAAATCAAAGTGATTTGTTAGCGGAAAACGTTTTCTCCCGAAATGGAATTCCATAGTACCGTTATTTCGCTAGAATCGCAAAGCTATTGTTCCCTCTTAAATGATTCTGAAAATTCTAGGAACCCAATTTTTGGTGAGACTGGTTGAAAATTTAACAGTGTAACTTGGCTTTTTAGGTTTCTTAAAATTGTGTCAATTTGGTGAAATGTAAATGTTGGGGCTTATTTAAAACATAAAACGAAACTGTATTTACCATGTGTTCATTTTTGTATGTGCGAACAGATAGTCGGAGGTACATACTATGTAGATAACTCTCTATCTAGCTGAACATACTAAAAACATTATTTGAATTTAATCTGTTTGTAGGTATATTTATGAATTCTATTAGAAGTATTAGAACAAATTAAATTATTTTCATAAAATATTTTAATTTGTTTATATTCGAAGTGGAAACACTACTATGTAAATTATAAACTGAAATACTACTTACTTACTTTTTCTTAGTATTTGACATTTATTTCAGTTTTATGTTTATGAATTATCTACACAAGTTAGCAAAATGTTGATTCGTTAGTGTGAAATCCGTGTATATCCACACTAACTCGGATAAGTTAGTATGAAGCAGCGAAGAGCCTCGTCGAACATAAAACTTTTGAGATCTTCATTACGTAAGTGCTCACTCGTTTCTTTTATCGTCACGTATAAACAGATAGCTTATTATTACCCGGTCCGTTATTAAGTACTCAGCATTATTAGGTTTCTACCTCACACATGATTACCATAATAGATGCAACTTTGTAGGGGTGAATGGTTGTTTATTGTACTAAGTAGTAGTAGTAGTAGTATATAGTCCCTATGTGTATGTAAAAAGGGAACTCATTTTCCTCTCTGAATATTGATATTATGGAAAATATTCTTTCGTAATTTGATGTAGGTACATTAACCATAGCTATGCTATGCCCCTACGTTTGACTATTTTTGATTATTTGGATATTTTAAAAATTAGGAGTGAATCACACATTTCATACAAATTTTGAAATGCTATCTCTTATATTAGTTGAATTCGAATAAAATCAAACGTAAGGGTAAACTTTGGTTGATAAAATTGTATCATAATATTTTCAATAATATTAATATTCAAAGAGTAAAATGAGGACTATATTTGTATGAAAAGGCGATTTTGCGCGGGTCCCCCATTTTCGTCTTAACTATGTGTACAATAGTAAGTTCATTGCAGCTGTCAACTAAGAAATCATAAGTTTGTGTTTAAAGTCGTATGTGCGGTCACGCTACAAAAACATTAATGACCCAAACTAAGTCCATCAAGTATAATAAACCTTAGTCATTATTAGGTTTAGGACAAAACGGCAAAAATAGAATCCATTGCACTTCGATTTGTCAAAACTTTGACAGTTCGGGTGTGCTATCGCCACTAACATGAAAATACGGAAGGTGGAGGTAAGGAAATAAATCTCCATGTTCCAAAAAGTGTCATCAAAAAACCATAAATAGGTGGCGCTACAATACCTAGAATACTTGAACAAAAAAATCAAATCATAGACAGCGCACTTTACTCCGTCAATAGCGCCTAGGTTCTTAGCTACTCTAGTGCTACTCTGGAGAGATTTGGACCTATTATTTATAGCTGACAGCTGGACACTTTTGCAGCAGTTCTACCATAAGAGATGTCACTCCTCTAAATCCCACACTCCATACATGAAAACTTGCGATATGTTAGCCATCGTCATCTTGAATCAATTTCCCATATCAAATTGGTTCCAAAAACAAAGGTGGTGCGAATATTACAGTTGTACTAGTTGTGAGTGTATAAATGAAACTGCGGCGGTGTCGGTTATTTAAAGTCTTTGCGTCATCGGTTGAGTTAGCACCTTTGGTGAAGGTTTCATTTATTATGTCTTAGCACCAGGCTATTAGCGATTCTGCTTATTAGAGTATCAAGAGCGTAAAATCGAAACAGACTGAAAAGTCCGTAGTAATTTATTATCAGATTCGAAAACATTAACGGGATCAGGAGTGTTGGAATGCTCGAATCGATAAAGTTAAATTTTCCCGACCTTCCACGCTACCGGGTGGATTCTAGTCTAGCCAAATAAAATACAAAAGCTTGATTGATTCCGTCGAATCTTTCCGTCACCTTTTTCTGGTTAGCTTTTTGATTGATGTATCTTTTAGTAAGCTGTCGACGCACCGTTTATGTGTTACCGTAAATACCTGTTTTTTTTTTTGTGAAAATGCGTTTTCCTTAACTATAACTAGTTTTCCGTTTTGCCTCAGTAAATACGCGTTTTCACTAGTTACAGCTAGTTCTCCGCCAGTTTTAACTGGGATTTTGCAGTCAAAACTAGTTTTCTCAAGTACCCGTACCATGAGTCACTGAGTGTCAAAACTGACATATACGCTATCGAGAACGTAATTTACTTTCTATACATTTCGCTCGCACTTATATGCGAGTACGAGCGAGATGGATAGAAAGTAAGTTACGTTCTCAATAGCGTTTATGTCAGTGCCGAACTGGTGGTAGTCACGGAGGTCTCTTGTTGACTGATCAGAGTGATCCCCAAATTACTACGGACTTTTCTGTCTGTATCTATTGGCGACCGGTCTGACCTAATGGGTAGTGACCCTGCCTATGTAGCCGATGGTCCCGGGTTCAAATGTATGTATGTAAATGTATATATCGTCGCCTAGTACCCTGTACTATATGCCTAAATTAACACATTAACAGTAACTATACGTTACTGCCTGCAACATAAATATGCGACGCACGTAATTGTATAAATAGCATGTAAGCAATTATAGCCTATAAATAAGTTATCTTTAGTTTTACCCGCTCTATATACTTGTAAACCAAGAATACCACAAATCTTCGGCAATGTTTGAGTTTACTTATGGCGTTATTCATAAACGCGTTACTGGCCTGAATTAGCTATTCGTTTGTCTTTATCTGTCATTTACCCCGCCCATGGTTTGCCCACTAAGACCCCTCTGTTGCCGCCTCCGTGCTATAGGGTACCCAGGAACGCCAAAGTACTCTAAGCAGAATCGCTAATAGCCTGGATCTAAGACATAATAAATGATACCTTCACCAAAGATGCTAAAGGTGCTAACTCAACCGATGACGCTAAAACTTGGTTCAGTTTTACAAAAAGAACACTTTTGAAATTCACTCAAAACGACAAGTGAAGCATATTGAGTTTATCACTCAACTTTATAGGCGTTGCCACATCGTTCAGCTGCAGCTTTTACTCTAACGAGTACTGTAAAAGGCTGACGATGTCAACCCGACTTAAGAGGAAATAGAACTGTCAATTACAGTGCACTTTACACGTTTAGATGACCTAGATACTTAGTGCTCGTGAGTTTAAAAAAGTCTGATGTTACTTTACTTTTAACAATAATTTAACCCTTGTCCATAATAGCGATGTAAATAGGTTGTGTAGGTCATTCTGAATAACTTTAACTTCGAAATTGTGCATCTTCACCTCACAGAGCTTAATAATTAAAAGAGCGTTCGTAAGCCACGTAGACCTTTGTGCGGCGCAGCTGAAGTTTTTTAGCTGATATTGAACACTTATTATTATTATTATTATAGGTAAGCTCAAACGCGGGAATACTGATCTTAAAGCTTAGCTTAAATTTAAGAAGAAATAACCAACGAAAAGAATCTGAATATGTTGCCTTATAATATAATAGGATCAGTTTTAATGAGCATTAAACCTTAAGCATGGACTTAACTTAAGGTACCCCATCTTATCTGATTATCGTCTACTTGTAAATATTGTAAAATGCCTCTGTAAGATATTCCACGATCTACATTGTTACGTAAATTGCTAAGTTGAGCTGATGACCCTTATAATTAATTTAATTAGTAAGTATAAGACAAGAAAATCTATACAAGCTACTTAAGCAACGCTAAGAAAAACACTCTACGAATCACTCTAAGCTTCAATTGCTAACATTGTAAATAAAGCTTTATTTTCTTTCCAGTATAGCTTGTATTAGCTTATGTGCCTACAAAGGCCGTGGAAAGTAACACCTTGAGATCATTGCAAATAAAACAGGCAAAAATGTACTTCCGCGAGTTTGGACAAGGTTCAAAGTCCGGTGATAAGAGTGTCAGCAATAGGCTAGTAAATATTTGCTGACACTCACTTCAGTGATTTTTTATGGAAGGCGTGCGCGAGGTTTCCTAGATTGGTAATAGTGGTGAAAACCACTACAAGGAATTAATTTATTAATCCGGATAGAACTACGTTCAATAATGCTGACACAGCTACCACCAGTTTGACTCTGACGTATTTGCTAGCGTTTGCGTAACTTACTATGCATCTCGCTCGTACACCTGTATTAGTGCGAACGAGATGTATACCGGGTGTTTCCTGTAACACGAGCAAATAAATAAACCATATATTGTACTCCTAAAACGATATAACTTTTTAAAATTATGAAAGCTTTAGATTATAACTTTTTCATACAAAGGAGAATGGGCAATTTGTCCCATGGATGTATACTGTTGAGACATATCTCGTTTGAAAGGGTTTACTCTTAGCATTATTTTATTGTATGACACCAACTTTGGATAACGTGCAGGGACTGAGCAATTTAAAAAAAAGAGTGGCCAATATAAACTGTTGTTTTACAAAGTACTTGTTATGTAGCCGGTTGTTAGGTGTTTTGTATGAAAGAATATGAGAAATTCTAGATTTCTGTTTACCACTACTTACGTTTAAGTACGTACAGGGCTGGAATTAGTTGATATAACATATGCTTGAATTAAAAATACTGCTATTAAACACTGAAACTTGCTTGTATACTTAAGCCATATATATCATTTAAAAGACATTTTTATAAGGTATTTTAATATATCTATACTTGCACTCAAATGCTTGCAGGGGCGGTAATAAAACGAGTTTTTTCGTTAATTAATTGTGGTAAATGCCGCTTTGTTTGTTCTACCTGGCACTAGATGGAGCCTTGGTAGCCGTTTGGGTAATTTTTACTATTGGTATATACATTTGAGTCATATCCTATTTGGAAGGTCTTCAATTAAGCATTAATTACTTATATGACACCAAAGACCGAAAGTGTCCAGGGAAGATGATATTAATAATTTTGATCATGCGCTGCGGCGTAAACTGGAACTAAAAAATGTCATTCATATAGAGTTACTTTTGTAACCATTTACATCACTTTGCATGCCTGAAATATAATGAAAAAGTAATTTATATATTTTTTTAAATTATTACCGCTCAATAAATGGCACTAAACTACTTAATTATGATTTTTCAAATCCTCTCTAGTACTGACATCTTGCGTGCAATAGGAGAACCGAATGAGCGGCAAATGCTGGATCCGTATAGTCGCTTATAAACGCTAAAAAATGTCACCGAAGAATAAGTTTGTTTAATTCGGAACTTTGACAATAAAACGAGTGGTTACCTTGAACTAGTAAGTTTCGTCTATTTATCTCTCTTGCTCTTACATATTCGAGTGATAAAGGTAGAAAACGCATTATATTTTTTAAAGTTCGCGTTATGTCCCGCTAGAAACGTTATATAAACTTATTATTAAACATGAAATAAGATTCCTAAGCAATAAGTAGGTAAGTAAATGTATTTATGGAGTAGTTGGAGTACCATAATTAGCAGCAAGAAAATAAATCTAAGTTTATATGTTACGATAAAATAAATCGTAAAAAGGTACTATGTACATACTTGTTTTGTCTCTCTGCAGGAAAATTGTGTAAAAGTGAAACATTTGAGATTGCGTCGCGGTTCAAAGCAACGTTCCCTTCGTTTGCCATATGAAGCAGGATTAAATTGTGTAGTTTTAAGTTCTCATGTAAGTGAATTGTCAAATTCTTAGTGAAAATAAAGAATCTTAAACCTAAAATTAACGCAGTGAATACATTACAAGTATCAGCGACTCTTAACTGCTTGCCAAGCTAAGATAGTAGCTGTATTTCGTTCCATTATATATACATATGAAATAAAAACTTTTGAATACATTTAACACCTTTATTTCATATAAATTGAAAAATAACTGACGGCATACATTTTCTTCACGGTCGCACAAATATTAGCAGGATGAGTCGACAAGTTAATTTAAAGCAAGCATTGGTGAATAGGTGCATCCAGATCCAGATAAGAGAATGCATGGTTATTGCAGTTTGCTAAGGGCACCGCTAGCTGGTGCGGATGCACAGAGCACTTATACATACCTTAATAAATAAAAACTTTTGAATACATTTAACATCTTTATTTCATATAAATTGAAAACTAAGTGACGGCATAGATTTTCTTCACGGTCGCACAAATATTATCAGGACGAGTCGACAAGTTACTTTAAAGCAAGCATTGGTGAATAGGTGCATCCAGATAAGGGAATGCATGGTTATTGCGCCAATCTCGGACCATTTGCGATTAGTTTGCTAGCTGGAGCGGGTTAACGAAAAACAGTAACTGGCGACGCTAACTGGCGCGGACGCGTGCGACGAATTTTACCTACAAAGGCACCCGCGCGCGTGCATCCGCTCCGTGCACTCGCGCCAGCTAGCAAACGCCCTTAACCTTTTGAACGCCAAGAATACCTTAAGGCGTCGTAACTAGCTATGCTCAAAGCGTCATAAATACATTATAGCTGATATAGCCGCTGTCAGAGTAACCTTCACACTTTCAAGTAAGGTTTAGGGCATAGGGCGTCCGCAACGTCGCGCGTGTGCACGGAGCGGGCGTGCGGCTTACAGTATGAGCAACGCTAACTGGCGCGGACGCGTGCGACTGATTTTACTTACAAAGGCACCTGCGCGTGTTTGCCCGCTCCGTGCACTAGCGCCAGCTAGCAAACGCCCTTAACCTTTTGAACGTCAAGAACACCTAAAGGCGCCGTCACTAGACATGATTTAAGGGCCATGAACACATTATTGATTGTAGCTGTTATAATCGCTGTCAAAGTCCCTAATGTAATACTCATGCACTTTCAAGCTCACTTGCGCCCGTGACCTTGGCATGTGAGTAACGTTTTTGTTATGGCGTTCAAAGGGTAAAGTATCAATGTCGTAATGCGTCGCTAGCACGTTATTTTCGAATCGCACCCGTGATCCCGTGTTGGACTGCACACGCGGTGTACACTTCTTGTTATTGTAACCGTTTGTGCGCCTAGATAACACAAGTACACATACACAACTCGCAAAATGCTCGCGTGCTCTTGTTTATATGTAAAGTACGTCTTCTAGGGCCGCGGATTGGACCCACGCGACCGGCGGGGCGGTGAGCAGCATACATTGGTCGCAATGCAAGCTGTAAAGCTAGTGCAGTGCATGAGGGACGCGCGGCTTTCTCTCACCACATCTTTAGGTGTTCTTGCCGTTCAAAAGGCTAAAATCACCTAATGAGGTGGCTTTACATTAGCTAGATGCCGGCCCACACGCCGATCCGGTGTGCAGGCTAAGGAAATCGTTATGTAGACCAATTCGAAAGTGCAACTGACAATAAATCCATTTTAGGATAATATTGGAATGATACCAGTTAGCTGTCATTCGTGCGTTCATTTCGCACTTATACGCATGTATTTGTGCGAGCGAGACGCCCGCAAGTAACTGATATGATTCCAATATTACTTTAACATCGGTGTGCACGCCCCTTTTTATTCATAAACAAGGTAAGATTGAACCACTATAGAAGGCAGCAAAGAGGCCGGCAATGGAACTGGTAGCGTTTGATGGAGACAATCAGTTTTCTGTCAAAGGCAAGTTCAAATTGGCCTGACTGTCTCACTCGCACACCGGAGCAGCGTTTCATATAAGCGTACTTTGTTATATCCAATCGACCCGCTCTATTCAGTAGGTTTAATTATCTCGATCCATCAGTTAAGTAACAATCTCTTCAATCTGGTGGATCGAGATGGTGGATCCTACTGGACAGATGGAACCTATGGATAGGAAAACGTTATGCTCAACAATTTGGTAGCAGAAAATGTGTTTTTTAAATCGCGACTGTGTCATTGACATAATATATCTGAGGACGGGCCTTACGGGCAATAAGAATGAGGCCAGTACAGCGGTGTTACGCACACGAGTTTGAGCCAATCGTGCAGTCTAACGCCACAAGTACCACAACGTGATTGGTTGATGAGTTCGCATTACGCACGTGATTGATCGCATCTAGTTGCGTTAGACAGCACGATTGGCTCGAATTTGTGAATGACACATCTGAACTAGCACTATCGTTATTGCCCCTAAGGTCGGTCCTTAGATATATGGTAAGCGTTAGGATGGCGGTGGACCTCAGCGAATTTCAAAGAAATATTAATAAACATATTGTACCTTCTGTGTACCTCAGTGTACCTTTAATAGACCGAGACGAGATATTTTACAAAACGGTCCACCCGCCAACCTGACGTCAGGATGGCGGGTGGACCTATGAAATCTTGCATGAGCTTAGCCTAGCTTGTTTTGGGGAGAGGTACACCGGTTTCTATTTCTATTTAAAGAGGTACACTGAAGGTACAATGCGTGTTTAGATATCTTTGAGCACCTCGGCCACTCCGATATATCTGATGGCGACTGTACCATATAACTGCATACTTTTAGTGCGGTATAATGCAAGATTTCATAGGTCCAACCGCAATCCTGACGTCAGAATAGCGGGTGGACTTTTTCTTAAATATCTCGTTTTGGGTTAGGTACACAGAAGGTACAATATGTTTATAAATACTTACTTACTGCTGTGGCGCAGCGACCCGAAGTGGATCTTGGCCTCCGACACCAAAGACCGCCATGCTTCTCTGTCCAAAACAGTTTCCATCTAGTCGACGGCGCCGAGTTCGCTAAGGTCTTTTTGCATTTCATCTCTCCAGCGGGACCTACCTAGGACGTCTAGACGGTCTTCGGCCATTTGAAACTTCAGAGTACGCCCTTCAGGCTGCACGATCCTCACCCATCTGGACTACGTGCCCGAGTCATCGGAGTCTGGCAGCGCGAAAAATCCTAGGACCCTCACGTGGAGAGGATGGAACCTGGAGACTCCACAGGAATCAGGAGATTGAAGATCTGGTGTCCGAGCCGAACGTCATTGGATGTTTATAAATATTTCTTTGAAATTCGCTGAGGTCCACCCGCCATCTAGACGCCAGATGTCAATGCCGTGTACGACCGCCCTTAAAGCGGTGTATTATCTCTAGTGTCTCCAATATGTTCTCCTGGTGGGTCCACGGGGTTTATTTTAAGTGTTATCATAAACAGTGTTCACCAGTGGGTCTACGGGTACCTAATTATTTTTACCATGGGCCGACCATGAACACGATTCTATTTTGAAAACGTTGCCCGCGTAGCTACTTCAGTCTAAGGCGGTATATACTCTACACCACGTTCACAAAAGATTGATATTTTAGGTAAAAACTCAGATTTCGCTATTTTGTCCATAGTAAATACTAATTCAAAAACTACTGTAGGGCCTAAAATCTTCTGTGATAGTAATGTAGAGATAAATACTGTTGACAGGCGGTCAACGGTATTTAGTACAATAATTACACTAAAACAATTCATATAGAATACAGAACCTATGAATAATATATATCTAGAGAATCTAACTTTAATGCAATAATATAATTGAACAAAAGAAATACATTAGTACGAGTAGTACGATCAACCTATATGTCTATATTTAATAGTCTTAATGTTCGTGTATCGGTTCTGTATTCTATGGCCATTAATTATGCTTTATTTTTCAACTTTCTTTGACTACACACAAGTACACATTATATTTGCTTTTTTCTTGAACTTTATCTTGCCCATGTTCGATTCTTCTTATGTCGATGCATCCTCATTATTGCCGTATGGTTTCTGAAAATACAATAACACTTTTTGTATTGTTTTCTAATACCTATGTTTGAAGTCGGTTTCCTATTTTTAAGAGAAGTTTTTTTTTCATGTAAGTACCGTCAAGTGGGGTAAATTAGAGCAGATGGGATACCTATTGACAATTATGTCAATAAACAGTTTTACGTTCCATCAAGAATTGAGAGGTTGCCTCAATTCCTCATGGAACCCATGATGTAAGCTAGACCTTTACACAAATATTCCTTAAACCTCGTTAAGCTTCTTTACAAACATAACAAAGAAGACAAATCGTCTAGCGTGAAATACGCATCGTTAAAGAGTTATTTTCTGGTCCTGATCAGAAGTTCCACTTCTTCAAATAGCACTTTTTTGAATGGCAATGCCTGGTCTGTTGATGAAACTAAATAACGCCTATAAGATTTGGGGAGTTCCCTTAATTCCTCGTGGTTTTGTCAAAAATAGGACCATCTTGGAACTATATACCCACTTTCAAACGATAACTAATTTTCAACATTGGTTCAGAAATGACGAAGATCTTACTTAACATATATACAAAAAAAAAGTTTTTGAAGTCGGTTAAAAAGTAGTATCTATACAATACTTCCGTCCTTTTACTAAGAAGGGATGACTACTACAATTTGCTTACTAGGTAAGTACTTACTTACTATTAGTATCAGATTGGAGTCGACTCGAGAGTCGATAAAATGGGCGTCGCTACCCTTTCCGGGTGGGGGGGATTTCACCGCATGAAAAAGAGACACATATAGTGAGTTCTTACTGTTCTACCAAACTACATAATTATATAAAGTAGTCTTACTTTTTGAGTCAAATTAGTTTAATTCTAAAGGTGCGACGTAATGGCCTGAAGCCCGCTCTTAGCATACCTAGTTATACTATTTGATGGATATTGGTGTCAATTTATAATACGTTTAATTATTCATTGTCTTTACCTAATTATCTTTACCTTTTGCCGACCGGTTTGGCCTAGTGGGTAGTGACCCTGCCTATGAAGCCGATGGTCCCGAGTTTGAATCGCGTAAGGGCATTTCTTTGTGTGATGAATACAGATATATGTTCCTAAGGCATGCGTGTTTTCTATGTATATACGTAAATATATATTTATCTAAATAAGTATGTTTAACGTCGCCTAGTACCCATAGTACAAGCTTTGATTAGTTTGGGGCCAATCTGTGTAAGATTGTCCCTACCTATTTATTTTTTTATTACCTAACGTAACCTACTTTAGGTAATGAAAGCATTTTATTTTTGTAAGGGTAACAGTTTTGTTGGGATATAAAATGGTTAATGATAAAAACTAATACTTTTACCAGCATTTTAACTTTATATTCATGTATTCGAAACCTATACATTTATGACAATAACTTTTGCAAGACGATAAGATTTTTTATTCACAATAACTTGTCCGTATTCGAACTGTCTGGCTACCCGGCTAGCCGTGGCTGTGTACCCGGATTTTATACTCTGAAACTGGAACTAGTGACAGATAAGAGTCGATTGATGTTTTTTTATAAAGACACTTATACTTAAATAGAATTACTTACCTGTTTAATTAAAAAAAAAAAAATTTAAATTAAAATTAAAAAATTAAAATTAAAAAAATTAAAATTATTTATTTCTATACAGAACACAGAAAAACATAATTGGTATACTGGCGGACCCCAAACTAGGCTGAGCCTGTATCTCGGGACCCTTGAGTGCAATACATTGGCAATAAGTATAAAGACGTTACAAATAGGTACAGACTTTACAAATCAGAAAGAGAAGATTAAAAAACTAAAATATAACAACACTAAAATACATTACAAAACGGTGGATACTACTATACAAATATGTGTGTGTGTGTGTGTGTGTGTGTGTGTGTGTGTGTGTTTGTGTGCGTGTGCGCGTGCGTTAACTTGGTACAAGAAGAGCCTCCGTTTCGTGATATGTTAACGACACAAGCCACTTTTTTACTAGCATTTTAAATTAAAAGAAAGACTACTTATACATAATAATCCTTACAGTTTTAACCTATTTAACCTACCTACCTACCTACTTTTAATAGTAGCAGTTCGGTTCACTTAGTAGAAATACCTGTTCTAAGAATAATGAAAAAGAAAGAAGAGTAATAAAAATAAAGAATCTGGAAGTCGTTGAGGTGTTCCGTTCTTCATCAGCAATTCTACTTCAACAAATGTCACTTTATTGAGTAAAAATGCTTGTAATATTGATGAAAATTCTAAAATGACTATATGTATGCCTATCCTATACAATATGAGAAGCTCCTTCGGTTTCTCGTAGAACCTATCATCAGAACTGGACCTTGACACAAATGTTCCTTAAAAGCCTTACATGCTATAAACGAAATGAAATAAAAAACACGCCTAAGGTAAAATACTTGTCGTTGAAGAGTTCCATTTTTCTCAATTTCACTTCATCAAATGTCACTTGTTCAAATAAAAAAACTTGATATGTTGACGAAAATCCTCAATTCCTCCCAATTGTGAATTCAAATCGATTTAAAATCCTGAATTCCTCATTGAATCCATCATCATAACTGGACCTTGACACAAATGTTTCCTAAGAACCTAGCTTGCTACAAACTTAACAAAGAATAAGAATCGCGCGCGTTGAAGAGTTCCGTTCTGGTCAATATCACTAACTTGTTTAAATAAAAATGCTTGATATGTTGACGACAATCCAAACATTACTGTATGTATTGTATGCCTATAAGATTTGAGGAATTTCTTCGATTTCTCATGGAACCCATCCTCAGAACTAGACCTTATGACACAAATGTCTTCAAGAACTTTACTTGCTACAAAATAAACAAATAAAACATATCGCGCGCGAATTGGCGAGTTCCATTTTGGCCAGCATCAGCTGTTGCATTTCGTCAAATGTCACTTTTTAATAAAAATGCTTGATATGTAAATAAAAATCCAGAAATTATAAGATGTCAGGAATTCCCTCGATTATTTATGAAACCCATCATCAGAACTGAACATTGATATAAATACACCTTAAGAACGTTACTCGCTACAAGCTTAATAAAGAATACAAAACGCGTGCGTTGAAAAGTTCCGTTCTGGACAACATCAGCAGTTCCACTTGATCAAATATAACTTTTTTTAAATAAAACACCTAGAGATATTGATGAAAAAAAAAAACTATATGTATTTCTATAAGGTTTGAGGTGTCCATCATCAGCCCTAGACACTAGACACTGGTGTCTAGCACAGATATTTCTTAAGAACCTTACTTTCTACAAACTCAAAAGTTCCGAGGAATTGTTCGGATTAATCTCTGCCGCCTCTTTCCGTCACCGCTTTACGTTACATCATTTATATCTTCACCACTTAGATGGTTGGCAATCCTCAACTGTGCATTTCTCTAGAAACTTCCTGCCTCATGCAGCTAAACTATGAAATGATCTGTCGCATGCGGTATTTCCGGCCCAATACGATCTTTAAAACTTTAAGGAAAGAGCGTATTCCTATCTTAAATGCCGGCACCGCACTTACAATCCCTATGGTGTAACAGATGTCCATGGCCAGCGGTAATTGCTTACCATCAGTTGATTCGTCTGCTAGTTTGCCTCTTATATCACAACAAACAAAAAAAGAAAAAAATCTCACGCGTTGAAGAGTTCCGTTTTAGTCAACATCACTAGTTCCACTTCATCAAATGCCACTAATGTGAATAAAAAAAGCTAAAGATATTGATGAAAATCCAAAATGACTATATGCCTATAAGAATTGAGGAGAATGAGGAGTTCCCTCGCTTTCTCATGAAACACATCATCAGAACTGTACTTCGACAAAAATGTTTCTTGAGAACTTTACTCGCTACAAACTTAACAACGAAGAAAAATTGCGCGCGTTGGAGTTCCGTTTTGGTCAACATCAGTAGTTCCACATCATCAAATGCCACTTTTGTGAATAAAACTTGATAATATGTTGATGAAAATCCAATAAGTACTATATATATACCTATAATATTTAAGAGATTCCCTCGATTCTTCATGGGACCCATCATCAGACCTTTACCTTGACACGAATGTTCCTAAAAACCTTAGTACTTAAAACTTACTTGCTACAAGCTTAACTAATAAAACAAATCGCGCGCGAGTTGGCGAGTTCCATTCTGGTCAACATCAGCTGTTACACTTAGTCAAATGACAATTTTTTTTATAAAAATGCTTGATATGTAAATAAAATCCCAGAAATTATTACATGTATGCCTATAAGATTTTAGGAATTCCCTCGATTCTTCATGAAACCCATCATCAGAACTGTACTTTGTCAAAAATGTTTCTTAAGAACCTTACCTGCTACAAACTTAACGAAGAAAAATTGCACGCGTTGGAGTTCCGTTCTGGTCAACATCAGTAGTTCCACATCATCAAATGTCACTTTTGTGAATAAAAGTTGATTATATGTTGATGAAAATCCAATAAGTACTACATATATGCCTATAGCATTTAAGAAATTCCCTCGATTCTTCTTGGGACCCATCATCAGACCTTTACCTTGACACAAATGTTCCTAAAAACCTTAATACTTAAAACTTACTTGCTACAAACTTAACTAATAAAACAAATTGCGCGCGAGTTGGCGAGTTCCATTCTGGTCAACATCAGCTGTTACTTTAAGTCAAATGACACTTTTTTAATAATAATGCTTGATATGTAAATAAAATCCCAGAAATTATTACATGTATGCCTAAAAGATTTTAGGAATTCCCTCGATTCTTCATGAAACCCATCATCAGAACTGGACATTGATGTATTAAGTACACCTTAAGAACCTTACTCACTACAAGCTTAATAAAGAATACAAAACGTGTGCGTTGAAAAGTTCCGTTCTGGAACACATCAACAGTTCCACTTGATTAAATGTAGCTTTTTTTTTTAATAAAACGCCTAAAGATATTGATGTAAATCCAAAAAAAAAAAAACTATATGTATTTCTATAAGGTTTGAGGTATCTATCAGACCTGGATCTAGACACAGATGTTTCTTAACAACCTTACTTTCTACAAACTTATCAGGACAAATCTATTACGGCGAGTGTTCTATCGAATTTTCGTCTCTTTTCGTCAGCGCTCTACGCTACAACATTTTTATTTTCACGACTTAGATGGTTGGCAGTCCTCAACTGTGCATTTCTCTAGAAACTTCCTGCCTCATACAGCTAAACTATGAAATGATCTGTCGCCTGCGGTATTTCCGGACCAATACGACATTTAAAACTTTAAGAAAACAGCGTATTCCAATCTTAAAAGCCAGCACCGAACTTACAACCCCTATGGTTAAGCAGGTGTCCATGGGCGGCGGTAATCGCTTACCATCAGGTGTGACGTCTGCTCGTTTGCCTCTTATATCATAAAAAAAAACAAAGAAGAAAAATCTCGCGCGTTCAAGAGTTCCGTGTTGGTCAACATCAGTAGTTCCACTTCATTAAATGCCACTAGTGGGAATTAAAAAGCTTAAGGTATTGATGAAAATCCAAAATGACTTTATGCCTATAAGATTTGAGGTGTTCCCTCGCTTCCTCATGGAACCCATCGTCAGACCTTTACCTTGACACAAAGGGTCCTAAAAACCTTGGTACTTGAAACTTACTCGCTACAAACTTAACAAAGAAGACAAATCACGCGCGTGAAAGAGTTCCGTTTCTGATCAACATCAGCAGTTCCACTTCACCAAATGTACTTACTTACCACCCATTTATTTGAAACAGTACCTAGGTACTCCATTTTGATGCCGCCAGCTTAAAACTTCAATGGCCTCAGTGTCCGATGAATAACTTAAAAATGCTGAAAGTAATAACAATTATAATAAGTTGGGGAGTAGCGACCTTACACACCCGAGTGCTCCTGGGGAGTTCTGTTACTGGACATACAATAATAATAACAATAAATAAATAATATAGGGACATTCTTACACAAATTGACTGAGTCCCACGGCAAGCCGAGAAGGCTTGTTTTGTGGGTACTCATACAACGACATAATAATATACATATAATATACAAATACTTAAATACATAGAAAACATCCATGACTCAGGAACAAATATCTGTGCTCATCACACAAATAATGCCCTTACCGGGATTCAAACCCAGGATCATCGACTTACTAGGCCAAACCGGTCGTGAAAAAAAGAGCAAAAAAAAAGAAAAAAGAAAGATATGTCAAAAGAAAATGCGATTTGGAAACGTTATTCGCCACTTAAAACACTTTATATATCTGGTTCACAGCATTTATTTGGTGCTGATATAATGCCTGCAATATTACCCGAATACATTAAAATATGAATAAATTATCATAAATTCAAAAGATGGTCCCTATAACAGTTCATTTTTACGTGGAAAAATGGCTTTCATGTAAAATGTTTGTCAGACATATTTTTGGAAGTATAGTACAATCATTGTTCGGATTAATCCCTGCCGCTTCTTTTCGCCATCGCCCTACGCGACAACATTTCCATCCTCACCACTTAGATGGTTGGCAGTCCTCAACTGTGCGTTTTTCCAGGAACTTTCTGCCTCGCACAGCTAAACTGTAGTAAGAACTGTCGCCTGCGGTATTTCCGGACCGATACGACCTTCAAACCTTCAAGAAAAGAGCGTACTCCCATCTTAAAGGCCGGCAACGCACTTACAACCCCTCTGGTGTTGCAGGTGTCCATGGGCGGCGGTAATCGCTTACCATCAGGTGATCCGTCTGCTCGTTTGCCTCCTCTACCATAAAATAAAAAAAAATATAGGTAACATTTCACGAATAAAAATACGGTAACACATATTTTTAATTATTTTTTTAACTTATCCTACGCAAAATAGAATTGGAGAAACTGACATAGGGACTATCATTCGACACGACACGTATAGTAAAGTATGAATCCGCTCTAAGTCCCCTTACATAGACAGTGGGAAGTTAAATAATTCTTGTTCTGAAAACAATAAAATGTTAAATGATTAGGTAGGACAATCCAAACTTCTAAGGTCGCGTAGGTCAGAAGTAGATATGAATTTGTTCGACGATACGATAGGAAACTTTTCAGCATTTACATTGGCGTTTTTTTTTCTGGAATACTATCTAAATTGCACTTTGTATATATGCTACATTTTTTATATAATTTGGAGCCTTTATTTTCCATGGAGTCGAACGCTATATAGCAGCTATACGAGAAAAAATAATACTTTTATCTTACCTACCCCATGAATAGTGAAGATCATCAAGGAGCATACTCTCTGAGATCAATGGAATGGAGTGCCTTTCGATTGGAGAAAATTATAGCGTATTAGAAATATACTATTTTGTAATTACAATGTTGAATATTTTAAATTGCGTGTTTTGACAATTATTGTTGACAATATTACATTCAGTCATCTTGACATAACTTTAGAAATCCATAAACTAGTCTATACTTTTTAAAATGATGGAGTAAGACTGACGAGATTACCGCGATGTATAAATGTTTTACGTCAAGTAGAATTTTGCTTTAGAGCGACATCTGGCGTTGAGTAGAAAAGTTAAGGCGTAATTAACTACAATTAATTAACTCATTAAATGGTTTTATTTTGGTCCCTGCAACGATTTGACCCCAGTTATATTATACGAAAAATAGCTTATAAAAATACTTTTCACATGATATACATGGCATTTGTATACACTCTTATTTCGCTGTGTATTAAGTAATTTTTAGAATGACGATTTTTTAAAACTGTACATTGTGTCCCTTTAAATACTTTATCATTGGTGTTGATACAAAAAACATAAAGCATTTTTTATATTCTTTCGAATAAAATACGCTAAAACTTTTTATATCCCGCGTTTAAGGAAATATAACTGCTTAAATGCGCAACTTCTTTTTTTATATAGCACGGTCCCTGCAAGTGGTCTAAGGTTGGTGCCATACAATAAAATAATACTACGATTAAGAGCTTTAAAACGACATATGTCTCAACAGTATACATCCATGGGACACTCCCCATACAAAAGTGCCCATTGTCCTTTAATATTATTTTCAATGTACGCTGATATCAGTGTATTTGACGTTGCTTGACACGCTTTAAACATAGCAAAATTCGCAATACATTGCGTCTTAGAATTATCTACAATGTGTAATAAAAATCAAAACATAAGTTATTTTTAAAAGTTGTTGAACAAATGTTGGTCAGTTTGAGGAGTACAGCCTACAGTTTAATTTATTACTCCTGTTACATGAAACGCCCGGTAGAAAGTAATTTACGCAGCGTTAGCGAAAATGTTTCCTCCACTCAACCCTGTAATGTAATTATGAATGTATTTATACCGTGATAATGTGTATGACAATTTGTATGGCTTCACTAGGATGGTCAGGAATCTCCTTCTAGGTTATTATTCTAAGGGTTAGAACGTAAATAAATATTTTTTGTATTTCGTGTAGAAGTTCCACTGAGTAAACCAATGAGAGCTGAAAGTCATTCAATTTGTCCCTTTAAGTATACTTCACATCGTCCATTCATATTTCTGTGGTCCGTTTACTCGGTTCTTAAGGTTTAGTCAAAATTAAGCGTAATACGCTTCAACGCATGTATTCAATGTGATTATTATTTTAAAGCGCTTGTTCTTACATTGTTTTTGGAATATAAATTGTAGTATTCTTGGAGTCTTTTTAGTTTCTCATAGCTTAAAGATTAGTTCTACATAGAATAGTTACATCTGTTTTATTAACCGACTTCAAGATTTCAAAAGGAGGAGGTTCTCAATTCGGTTGTATGTTTTCTTATCTCATGTTTAGTCATGTTTTCTTGCTTGTATTTTTGTTTTTGTTTTGGCTAAGGTTAAGAATTTTAACATAAGTACAAACGCGTAGTATTATATTAGCAATTAGCAGCTTTTGTTTGTCTGTAAGTGGGTGAAAACTCTGATATGATTTTTGTGGTTATTATTGAAGTCCATTTGTATTTCGATTACACCTGTTGGCAAACCTTAATAAAAAAATAAAACATACTTAGGTAAAAATATATCATTAATATTAATTTTCTACCCTTATTTGTTATCTGTATCAGTTTGTTTTTGAGCGAGGTTTTTAGTGACCCTTTGTATTATAATTCACGCGATAAAATCGTATTTATATGTATGCATTATCTAATTAAAGTCGCGATTATCTGTCCTCAAGCGGCTGTAGAGGCGGCCCTATTTGGCTGCGAACTGCAAATATATGCTAACTAGACGTGACCCTCCGGCGGAATCAAGGCGCTTACATCGCCGGCTGGCCGCGTAGTCATCGTGCCAACCGTTAACGCTCTGTAGCGTATCGTAGTCATCTCTCTATCACTCTTCCATATTAGTGCGACAGTGACAGTTGCGTTTCGTTCGCTAATGTTAACGATTGCCATGATGGCTACGCGGGCTGTTTACAGACCTCAAAATAGCGTCTCCCGAGCGTCAGCGTCTAATCACCTTATCTCAATGGATTAAGGTAAAGAAATGTATAAATTTTTATGAATTTGACTGTTCAATGAAGCTGAAGGAGCAGCATTCTAACTTTAAAATTCTGCTATTGATATATTGCAGCGTATCTCGCTTACACCAATAAAGTACGAGGTGTAAAAGTATTGTCAAAATGATTTCAAATCGGCAATGTGTTTTCTATTCGACCTAAACACGCGCGTGAACACGCTGGTTGTAATTTTGAAATAACATGTCCGATGTCACTTTGCTTGCGTTGTAACATAGTTACTATGGAAGGTAGAGGCAAGGAACATAATCTCCTTACTTAGGCAGAACTGTTGCAAAAATGTCCAGCTGTCAGCTATATATAATAGTTCCAAATCTCTCCAGCGCAGCGCTAGAGTAGCTAAGAACCTAGGCGTTATTAACGGAGCGAAGTGCGCTGTCTATGATTAGATTTTTTTAGGCAAGGAACAAAATCTCCATATACCAAAGAGATTTGGAACTATTATTTATAACTGACAGCTGGACACTTTTACAACAGTTCTGCCTAAGGAGATTCTGTTCCTTGCCTCTACCTTCCATAAGCAAACATATAACAATACAGTTTTGTTTTGAGGATCAAATGTCCCATATAGACATAGCCAAGCAATACAAAAGTCACAAATTATAGTCAAACGTCCCGATTCGAAGAATGAGATACGATAACGAAATGTTCTGGTTTAGATTGTCATTTAGATATCGTTTTAATGTCGTATAATTGACAGAAGCAGCTCGATTCGGTCAACCAATGTCACTTTGACGTTAGAAATATCGTAGATAGATCTTATTGGGATCACAGTGGATTTCGAACAACTCTATTATATAGCATATATTTTATGTTGATTTACATTCTTTAGGTTTCATTTATAGTTACTATTTTTAAAAGGGTTTTTCTGATTTAAAAAAACTGCAAGATCGTGTAGTCCTTTCTAATGCTAAGAAGACGAGGTATAAATGTTGGCTAGAACTCTATATTAAATATCTCTGTGTGTCATCTATTAATCCACGCTAAGTTTGCAACAACTTGGCACTCTAGGCAGTGACAATTCAGCCCGATTCGAACTTTAAAATACAGCAAACAAAGATACGATATGGATTATATGTCAGTGTCAAAAGTGTCGTTTCTTCAAACAAAGCGTCACTTTTGACAGTAACATATCCAATCCATATCGTATCTTTAGGATAATTTAGACGTATCTAAAGTGCGAATCAGTCCGAATCTATGATCACGCCATACTATGCGTAAAAGTTGGTGGTGTCAGTCTTAAGTATACTCAATTTGTCCAATGGCTACTTCCCTAAAAAACACTAAAAGTATAAACATACTTTAACAATTTTACTTTCAATTCTACCTAAAGGTTGCCTGTGAAGGATCGCTTGATAGCGATAAGGCTGTGTTTGCTAACCTCTACTTGAGTTGCTATGTTCATTGAATTGTTTTCAGTATTGAGGTGTGCAATAAAGAGTAATTATATTGTATTGTATTTCAAGTATTATTAAATAACGCAAGTTGTATTAACTAAAACATGTGAGAATGACACGTAAAATTATTATGATGTTAATATGATTTAAACAAAATATACACACAGCTGCAAATAAGTATATCCACTTCATGAATGGAATTCATTCATAAAGCGGGTACCTATGCACTTTAGCAGCTCACTGTAAATAAATATTTTACAGTCGTTTAATTTGCTTTCAGCGGTTTGTAGTAAATCACCCAGCCTTCAATTAACGACTTGTGATGGGCGCTCGAGGTCGATCCAAGTAAACACTATGCGGGCACTCGTTCAACACACCCGCTGTAAAACCATACATGTTACTCTATAACCCATAGTGAAAGACAGGGACAGAGCCACCGTGTCTAATTAACTAGTTCTCAAACAGTTTTCCCTAATCGAATTGTGTGTCGTCGCGCTCATTCCCATTGTGATTGCCGTTGTTTCGTTTTAAATAGTGTTGGGAATCGAGTGTTTGGAATCTTTGCTTCTGTCTGATCTTAACCGTTGTTTGAATTTTAGAAATAAATATGTGTGAAGTGAAATAATATCGGTATTTAGGTAGTTACGGTCAGAATATAGAGACAGAGGGGACATTAAACACATACGTTTACATCCGTCGTTTGGTGTTTCAAACATTGATTTTTTCCGCCTCCTCTTTCTGGAACACGACTTCTTCGCAGAAGAAGGCCACCGCTTCCCTTTTCCGTAGCGAGAGGTGCGCAACCCCCGTCAAGGGCTACTCTTTCCACGGCAATTGCACTCTTTCAGAATGTGCTGGGCTGTGTCATCCACCGCGCCACATTTATGGCACTGGAGGGCTATGCTCCTGAAAAGCGCTAATGGAACTATAAAAATGACTTCTTCTATTTCTGGCATTTAGTATTTATCCCGTTTGCATCTTCAGCTGAGCCTTTGGAGCCCAGAGTACATCGTCTTTTTCAAAGTCTGCCTCTTTTTCTTCTGAATTGTAATACATACAAACGAATCTTAGTTGTGGTTTTGTACCATATACACCGTGTTTTTATTGAATTCCGTTAACTTCGGGGTATTTGTAACTACGTTTAAGGAAACTAGTAGTTTTCAAAAAATATATTTTTTCTATAATTTTCTTATTTTTATATATTGCATATAACGTTGTTGTAATACGGGCATTACGTTTAACTCAACCAAACAATTGAAAAATGTGACATATCAATGTCATTTCGAGCCCTTAGCCCATAATTTGGATTCCCTATTTAAAACATACATATTTATAAATTCATTTTCTGGCATATCTTTCTCTCAGACGTATTCCTTAGGAACGTTACATGAGATATTTTTTATGCTTTTACGAAGTAGGCAGAGCGGATAAAACTAAAAACCTGGGAACTTTATATGAAATCTATTTATAACATTAGGCTTTAGTTCCAATTTTGTTTGATGTTCAAATCTATTATATTTTACGTGCTTCGGCAGGTAAAATATAGCTATAATAATAACGAGTATTTTACTCATGTCGGAACAGATATAATATACATCTATAAGGCATTGAAGGTGAAACGTTGTTTGTTAAAAAAATATTGAATACATTTAAGCCCAGTTCGCTACCTCATAGTCAGTAAAATAACCGTGTTTTTGATGAGTGACTCGGTGCTGTTGTTTCTTCACGTGTCAACACAGTGAATCATTGTTTACGTATTAAGTGTTGGGTGTTGGTTAGACGCGAGTGACGCCTAAGGAGTTGCAATTGTCTACTGCCTATATAGGTAGACCACTGTGTCATAGCTAACCTAACATTTAAGCAAAATTGTCAACCAGTTATACACTTTTTGTTACAACAACCTACAGCACAGATACAGGCGTGCCTAGTGCGGGTACCAAAGTTAATATTTTAGGAATTATAAACTTTTGTTGTTAATAAATATTTTTTCATTTTCATAGTCTTGTGTTATATAGGTATATTGATTGTCATGAAATCACAGTAACCATAAAAAACTTGAAATTTTCATTGTTATTTGAATTCTTTTTTACATATATTTTACCAATTTGTACCTAAAGGTGTGCCTTTATTCGGTTAAGCACAGATTCTGGTATATGTGCGTGAGTGATCTCTTTAATCCATCTACTCGTAAAGCAATTTATTGTATCTATAGGATAAGAGGTATTCGAATGAAAAGAAAAGGTCCAGTTTGCCCTACTCAGAAATCAAAATTGTGTTACTGACTGTTAATTTCTGATTTACTTAACTATTATTTCTGTAAGAATCTCATTCAGAAATAAGTGAAATAACATTATAAGATACTTACACCTACACATACTTAAAACATAATGTACCTAACATAGCATATAACAAAGGGCTTGGTATAATAATTACTCGCACATTGCATTAAAGTCCCGACACATTATGCCATTGCCGACGCGTTATGCCATTTGTATACTTGTTTATTTGTACATACTTAACCACTTCATTTAAAGCAAAGAAGACTGTCGTTTCAAGTTCATTGTGAGCCAGACACGTAGAGGCAAATTTGAACTCTTAAATTTTAGCTTCTTTTTCCTAGCGTTGTCCCGGTATATTGCCACGGTTCATGGGAGCCTGGGGTCCGCTTGACAACTAATCCCAAGATTTGGTGTAGGCACTAGTATTTACGAAAGCGACTGCCATCTGACCTTTCAACGTAGATGGTAAAACTAAGCCTTGTTGGGATTAGTCTGGTTTCCTCACGATGTTTTCCTTCACCGAAAAGCCACTGGTAAATATCGAATGATATTTCGTACATAAGTTCCGAAAAACTCATTGGTACAAGCCGAGGTTTGAACCCGCGACCTCCGGATTGCAAGCCACACGCTCTTACCACTAGACCAGCGCTTCTGTTATCTACATTTGCTATGAGCATTTTTATCAGTTTTAGGGGTGCATACCAAATGGGTAATAAAAAGGAACCCTTATGGTGCGACTGTGTCCGTCCGTCTGTTGACAGACAGACATCGCTAAATATCTTGGAACTACTTCCGATATCGATTTGAAATTAGAAATAGTTATGAACAATACTAACTCGGACGGGTCTCTATTGTTTCCCATAAAGTTTTAAGTCATAATGTATTGTTTGTCCGCATTTTCGTTAGTCATAATTTGGTTTTTCTCAGAAACGCGTAACTTTTCAGGATTGCCATAAAACAAACCTAACCTAACCTAACCTATCTTAGGATAACCTGAGGAAATTCCTGAAAAGTTAACGGTTTCAGAGTTATGACTAATGATAATATGACTATCATTACATTATGACTTTCAATAATTATGTCAAACAAAGGGATCCGAACTCGGACACATTGAAAAGTGTTTTGTCTATATGGACATTGAAAAATACATGTTTCTTTAAGATAACATTAATATTATTATAAATATTACAGGAATAATATTATTATCACGCCTCGTTTTTCATATAGTTTTTTAATTAACAAACACATTCCTGATGTAGTTTTCAATGTAACCACCTTCGCGTATGTTTATAATACTTGAAATTTATATAAGAGTTCACTTAAACTCTCATATACATTTAAATAAATACACATTCTTTTAAATAAAAGAAAAAATTGAAATCGGTTCACATGATAGATAATTATCTAGTTAGGCGATAGATGGCGACAACGCCATCTAATTCATCTAAGTTAACACTAGCGTTTCCCGAGTGTCGGTGGCTAGTCAATTCTTGGTTGCTGCTCGACGCAACGTTGGCGCAACTGCGCTACGACGCGTTTTTCCATAGCGCTAACTAGACGCCGACGCTCAAAAACGGCTAGTGGCTGTCATACTTTATATACTTCTGGCCTAAAATCTTTTGTGTTCATATGTATGGGATAAGGGCAGGAGGAAGATGTAGTTTCATGAGATAATTGAAACTTTATACGGAACCCTTGGTGCGCGAGTAATTCGAACTATCAATTGTCCGGGTTTTTCTTATTTGCCAAGCAATTCGGTATGTTAATGCATATTTTGGGAATCCGAACCTTTAAAAAGGTATGTTTAGGGCCTCGTAGGTTATCTGAAATTGCAACCCTTCATCTACCTACTAGTTTTCTATCAGTCGTGGTATAAAAAGTAATAACTCATTTTGCCTTTAAAATCAATGTCTGAGGCATCCGACGTCTGCGTCCGACATATGTTATTTAATTTTAATTAGCTTAGTCGTGTTTTAATTGCTTTGATATACCTAATGGCTTGGCAATTTCCGACTTTCAGATTCAAGTGAGTATGAGGTTAAGGAACTATTGGGGTTATAATTTTGGCTTTGCACACGCTTGTAGGTGTACGCATTTACTGTTTCTTAAGCCAACATATTTAGATACCTTTTGAATCAGTCAATTTTAATTATGGAATAATTCGGTGTAGGTAAATAATATTTAATATGTACACACTAAAGATGTAAAAAAGGTTACAACACACGGAAAACTTTATTTCGAAGTGCTTCAAGAGATAAACAAATAACTTTCGTTGAAGGGTAAGTAACTAACATTTCCTGGACTGGTTTGAATATGTATGTGTGCATCTAAGTATCTATTATGTAAGGCCTACATCCTACCTTTTGACGGATTTTAAAGTAAGGCGTGTAAATAGACTCGTTTTACTTATCACATTGAGTGCCGGGAACCCGCTCGGCGGGTGCTCTGTTCGTAGTCGCTTTCCTCTACAAAGCGGGAAAAAGCTACAATCAGCTACGCGTGTAGCGCTACGAAAAGGTTGGCAGTGAATGCGTTGAAATTGCTTGCGCCGCCTATCGCCCATATATAGGATTTTTCATGAATATAGCTGTGCAGCAGATTGCGTGATTTCTATTTGTATGTAATTTCATTTCATCGCTATACTTACTCAACCTCGTATCTATATATTAGATACGTATAACAGATACGAGTTTGAGTAAGTATAGCGACGATTTGTAATATAATAAAAATGAAGGAATTACGATTACTAGGAAAAGCAGACATTTCCTGTTCTAATTGGGATTTTTTATTTGATCTTTACTTTAGAAATTGTTTCCACAATATTTTGTGAAATAATATATTAATTTAATATACAATATTTTATTTTTTGACCGTCGTTTGTCGTAATACAATTATGTCTTTATTTAATTATTTTGCAACACATCCTTATTTCTGTAGAATTAAAGGTGTGTTATGATATATTTGGCTACTTTGGCCTTCACGACTGACTGACTGTACAAAAGAGTAAATAAGTATATATAGTATTATTTATAGCCCTCGATGCGCGAGTAATTCTAACTCTTAATGACCGGTTTTTTCTTATTTGCCAAACAATCCGGTATAAAAGTGCATATTATGTGAATCCGAACTTTTTTCTACTGAGAAAACAAGACAGTGATAATTGAAGTTTATCCGAATAGTAGCTGTTAATACCCAATAAATACAGTAGTGGCTGTAAATATCGCAAATCCTCTGCATTTTAATTTATCGAATATGCTTACAAAATTTCACGAGAATCGGTTGAGAAATGCGACCAGGAGCCGAGTTTTGATTTTAATTTCTTTTTCTGAAATTGTTCATATGTTTAGACAGGAAGATACGTCTGGTATCCTGAAAGTCACTTAACGCACGCTCAGAGCGTCAGGAGCGTGAATGCTCGACGCTGACGCCACAAATGGCGGTTAGGGAGTGTGCGTGCGGTGGTGGAGGAATATCAGGCAGTGGAAAGGCTTACATCGCACTGCTAGCTCGTCGGTGTAGGAGTTGGAACAGGCTGCCCTCGGCGGAGGAGCAGAGGCTGCGGCTGCGCAGGCGGCGGCTCTCCTCCATCTCGCGCCGCTCGCCGCGCTCGCGCCACCGCGCCATTATAGACTCGAGACAAAGCATCCCGACATCACTCAAAACGTTGCCTCAGTCTTTTTATCATTGTGCTAATTTTTTAAAACAAAAATTCGTAAATTCACATTTTACAACGCGTGAACTTGCGAAAAGTTCCGTTCGTATTTGTACACTGGCACTGTTAAATGCGGCAAATCACTCACGTCCCAAAGTTATGTGTTTACTAAGTTAATCACATGTTTTGAGACTTCTCACATATAATCTGCTCAGTCAAGAAGAGTTTCCATACAACACAGATGCGAATTTTAATTGTTTGTTTGTAGTTATGAAGTGTTTTTGAATTGTTTTTCGAGTGGTGTTCAGAGGAGCGTCGCGACTGTTCCGTTGGGCGGCGCGAACAGAACTGCCGTGAGTCGCGCCGCTGCTGCCTTAAAGTACCAGCTGTCCTACACAAGTATTGCCTACTACTGTAGCGGCGCATGGGAGGTTTCATTGTTAAACTAAACATTGGAGACTTTTTAAAGCGAGTTTTTGGTGCATCTTGGATACTCTTCAAGTAAAGTGCAAGGTTGAATTTTAAATACTTAGGCATTGTCTAACATTCTCGTACTTGACCTACATATGAAATGCTTCTTATTTATAGGTCAAAGCTATTGTCCAACACTTCGTAATGTTAGAAAAATATACATCAAATCCAGTGACCAATTGAATGTTGGTACATAAAGCGAATCTCTAAATTTAATTGCATAATTAAGAGGTTACTTAACTTTGCGTCAAATCAAATTAGGAGGCCGACTATAGGACATAAGCAGATAGAATTAGTATAAGTGAAAATGACTTTCATGATTGCAGTCAATTATAAGATTCAAATAGAATTAAACATTATTAACCTTAATAGCACAGTTTCTGTTTTAAAACTAATGAGTATTCCCTAGGATCATATGAAGAAATAGTTAGATAGCGAAAGTACATAGACACAATTTTGGTCTAGGCCTTATTAAACTGGAACAAATAGTATTTGTCTTAAGCCCGCTGCAGTTGACAACGCCCTGCAGGCGGGTCGCTGACCGGGTTATGGGGGAATTCTGCCAAAAACCGCCCCTGTGCGTACACACGCCTCTCTCATATCTCGGAACAAAAGAGCCTCAGTACGATACTAGATCCGTGCAAGTTATGACCTTTTGGCTCTTGGACGATGGTCATTTGAAATAATGGACGACAACGTACAGACTCAGCATTTTGGAGCATTTACTAAAACTTGGGATCAGGATAGTCACACGTAGGCGCTCTTTACTAACATACCAATTAGAACTTTAGTTATTTTATCTGTTTCCGATATGATACTGATCTGTCAGTGTCAAAACTGACATTTTTTCAACCATAAACATCACTTTTGACAACAAAAACATTGAATAACAATAGGGAGCGTGCATGAACTATAGGAGGCAGCACAGGAGCTGTCAGATTTTTGGCGCGAGGCGTAAATGTGATGTTTATTGTTCCAATGTAGCCCACGAGATGGCAGAACCTAACATGCACAACAAAACACGTGACGTGTAAATTTACATGTTTATTGTTCCGATTCAGGCCACAATATGGCAGACCCTCCAACGCGCACGGTCCCTATAACTAAAGCTCGAATTGGCATATTAATGTTTTAGTTACATCCTATACCATTCTATGGAAGGTGCTCGTGAGCATTGCGAGAGATTTTAACGGTGCATTCCTGATGGCAACAGAAGCAAAAAATGTTATATGACTTCTTGTGAAATTCGACAAAAAAAAATGTTTTTTCCCCTTTTTTTGAACACTGCTGTACATAAAACGTAATTTTTATTGATAAACACATAACCTAAAAATAACTAAAAAGTCTCGAATATTTTTTTAAAATTTTACGATGTCAATCAATAGGTATGTCCAGACTAGACCTGAAAGTGGCAATACCGCAGTCAAAAATGTGTTTTGTACCGACTTATCGTGAAAGAATGATGTCGAAAAATATTTAATAATGTCTGAAACTAGGCCTAATCCAGAAAATTGTATATGAAATTTTAGTTTCTAAATATTACCAGGAATGCACCGTTAAAATCTCTCGCAATGCTCACGGGCACCTTGTATTACTACAAGAATAGACATTGAAAATAATAACATATAATCTTCCTCAGCTGCGCTACAAAGTAAACATGCAATCAAACTTGGACAGTAAATTATGGTCTACTAAGGTGAATTGTCTCTTTTAAAAACAATTTTTTTATTAAAATATCATAGTTCGTAACAAACAAACCTAGCTACGTAATTATAGAAAATAAACATACAATAACCCATGTTTACGCCAACTTAAAAAAATTATAATGTCTGTATTTTAAACGAATATTATAAATGTCTGTATTTTACATCAGTAAAAAAAGTTGCGTCCAACTGAGAGGAACAGTTGAGCGCAACTCTGATGGTTCGTGTCATCCACGATGACGCTTAGATTTGTCAAATCTAACCTTTAATAACATGACAATACTAGTCAAGGCATACGTCTTCGTGAATGACCCGATCTATAAAATTTGCAGGTTTAAGGCGCCTATGTTTGATCACCGCGTCTTATACGGTCCATCTAGATCTAATAAGGCATCTGTGCTCTTAACTGTGCAACAATGCCCTAGTTGATCTGGGTACGTTAAGACCTTTATATTCTGGGGCGATCTGTAGCTTTATAGTCAGTTGAAATGGAAGTATAGGTACATTTAGATTTTTGCTCCGTGAACCATGTGTTAGAAAGTACAAATACAGATAAAGAAAATCTTTACGCGATGCAATAAGAAAATTGTAATAATTAAAATGTTATGTAAAGTAATACCTAACATCGTCTAGGTGGTTTATCTTTAATCCCACGCCTCTTTCTTAAGACTTAGACTTAACTGTATAAGAATTCTGAACTGGTAAGCTGATTTGTTGTTTACCATTGGCTGTACAGGGATTTTTTGTTCCATAGAAAAATCGACGGCTTATCAGCCGAAAATTATGTTGGACCACTTTTTTAATCACCAAACTCGACAGATTTTAACCACGCATTTGTGAGGTCATAAGAAGCAAAACATGTTATATAACCATGGGTCGAATTCGGCAAAAACAAAGTTCAAGTGTGTGTGTGTGTGTGTGTGTGTGTGTGTGTGTGTGTGTGTGTGTGTGTTTTCTGCGCACGACGTTATTTCATTTTACATCGTGGCAAAAAAACATTGCAACTAATGTAAAGATTTTTTATTTACAAATAATTTAAGCGAGTTTCCTTTAAAACTTTGATGTCTGTTAGTAGGTATGTCTAAACGTCGCAGCCAAAAATGCGTTTTTCACTGAGTTAATACAGAAACAAATTCTCACAAGTACTGTCATTATATCTAATTGCTAATGCTACTTATTATTATATAAAAATATTCCCAATGCAGTAGCTAAACGCAGCCGTCGGGCTCGGCTAGTATTCGGAGGCTTTTCAAAAGCACCAATAGGAGGGCTCCACATATTTTGTAACGCGGCCAATTAGAGGCACCTAAATTTAAACCACCTTTTGTACTGATCAAATATTCCAAATCACTCTTTCATCATCCTCATACTATTAACACCCACTTTCTACATTTAAGAGCCCTTAATCCTTGGAGCGTTCTCCGATTTCACGAAATAACGCTCGATAGATGGCGTTGGCGCTCGGTACGCGAGCGCCGGCAACGCGACGCGCGTTTCAATGCAGACTAGAATAATCTTGATAGTTTTCAATATAATTTCAAGCAACATTAATTTTAGTGTCATATGATATCATATGGGCACTCTTTATTTTATTGTATATGCACAGTAGTTTTTTTTATGTACACTACTACTAAGTGTACAGACTACAGAGTGTACTATAACCCTTGCTCTTTATTCTGTCTCTTTCACACCAATGGAAAATGAAGAAGTTAGTAAATGAATGCAGGTATAAATAAAGTATATTAGTGCGATAGAGAGACAGATAGTGTTTCGTTGTCGTATCGTAAACGATTGACATGTTGGCCACACACTTGCTTAGTGCCTAGCCAAAATACCAATCGTTTGCGTATATTAGTGCGATAGAGAGAGAGTAGTGTTTCGTTGTCGTATCGTAAACGATTGGCATGTTGGCTACGCACCCATGATACCTAGCCAAGGTCTCATGATGGAGTCAGGAGTAGGTCACTAGAACTCCTAATCTACTCATTATAATTCCATCGTATTTGAGCTCAATAGATTTGCCCTGACGAGTACCATCGATCTAAATGAAGTCCAGGGTCTCATGATGGAGTCAGGAGTTGGTCACCAGAACTCCTAATCTACTCATTATAATTCCATCGTGTTTGGGCTCAAAAGATTTGCCCTGACGAGTACCATCGATCTAGATGAAGTCCAGGGTCTCATGATGGAGTCAGGAGTTGGTCACCATAATTCCTAATCTACTCATCATAACTCCATCGTGTTTGGGCTCAATAGATTTGCCCTCACGAGCACCATCAATCTAGATGATGTTCAGGGTCTCATGATGGAGTCAGGAGTTGGTCACTAGAACTCCTAATCTACTCATTATAATTCCATCGTGTTTGGGCTCAAAAGATTTGCCCTGACGAGTACCATCGATCTAGATGAAGTCCAGGGTCTCATGATGGAGTCAGGAGTTGGTCACCAGAACTCCTAATCTACTCATTATAATTCCATCGTGTTTGGGCTCAAAAGATTTGCCCTGACGAGTATCATCGATCTAGATGAAGTCCAGGGTCTCATGATGGAGTCAGGAGTTGGTCACCATAATTCCTAATCTACTCATCATAACTCCATCGTGTTTGGGCTCAATAGATTTGCCCTCACGAGCACCATCAATCTAGATGATGTTCAGGGTCTCATGATGGAGTCAGGAGTTGGTCACTAGAACTCCTAATCTACTCATTATAATTCCATCGTGTTTGGGCTCAAAAGATTTGCCCTGACGAGTACCATCGATCTAGATGAAGTCCAGGGTCTCATGATGGAGTCAGGAGTTGGTCACCAGAACTCGTAATCTATTTATCATAACTCCATCGTGTTTGGGTTCAATAGAGTTGCCCTGACGAGCACCATCAATCTAGATGAGGTCCAGGGTCTCATGATGGAGTCAGGAGCTGGTCACCAGAACTCCTAAACTACTCATCATAACCTCATCGTGTTTGGGCTCAATAGATTTGCCCTGACGAGCATCATCAATCTAGATAAAGTCCAGGGTCTCATGATGGAGTCAGGAGTTGGTCACTAGAACTCCTAATCTACTCATTATAATTCCATCGTGTTTGGGCTCAAAAGATTTGCCCTGACGAGTACCATCGATCTAGATGAAGTCCAGGGTCTCATGATGGAGTCAGGAGTTGGTCACCAGAACTCGTAATCTATTTATCATAACTCCATCGTGTTTGTGCTCAATAGATTTACTCCGACAAGCACCATCGTGTTTACGTTGGAATTATAATGAGTAGATTAGGAGTTCTAGTGACCAACTCTTGACTCCATCATGAGACCCTGGACTTTATCTAGATTGATGATGTTCGTCAGGGCAAATCTATTGAGCCCAAACACGATGAGGTTATGATGAGTAGTTTGGGAGTTCTGGTGACCAACTCCTGACTCCATCATCAGACCCTGGACCTCATCTAGATCGATGGTGTTCATCAGGGCAAATCTATTGAGCCCAAACACGATGGAGTTATGATGAGTAGATTAGGAGTTCTGGTGACCAACTCCTGACTCCATCATGAGACCCTGGACCTCATCTAGATCGATGGTGCTCATCAGGGCAAATCTTTTGAGCCCAAACACGTTGGAATTATAATGAGTAGATTAGGAGTTCTGGTGACCAACTCCTGACTCCATCATGAGACCCTGGGCCTCATCTAGATCGATGGTGTTCATCAGGGCAAATCTATTGAGCCCAAACACGATGGAGTTATGATGAGTAGATTAGGAGTTCTGGTGACCAGCTCCTGACTCCATCATGAGACCCTGGACCTCATCTAGATTGATGGTGCTCGTCAGGGCAACTCTATTGAACCCAAACACGATGGAGTTATGATGAGTAGATTAGGAGTTCTGGTGACCAGCTCCTGACTCCATCATGAGACCCTGGACCTCATCTAGATTGAAGGTGCTCGTCAGGGCAACTCTATTGAGCCCATACACGATGGAGTTATGATGAGTAGAGTAGGAGTTCTGGTGACCTACTCCTGACTCCATCATGAGATCCTGGACCTCATCTAGATCGATGGTGCTCATCAGGGCAAATCTTTTGAGCCCAAACACGTTGGAATTATAATGAGTAGATTAGGAGTTCTAGTGACCAACTCCTGACTCCATCATGAGACCCTGGACTTTATCTAGATTGATGATGCTCGTCAGGGCAAATCTATTGAGCCCGAACACGATGAGGTTATGATGAGTAGTTTAGGAGTTCTGGTGACCAACTCCTGACTCCATCATGAGACCCTGGGCCTCATCTAGATCGATGGTGTTCATCAGGGCAAATCTATTGAGCCCAAACACGATGGAGTTATGATGAGTAGATTAGGAGTTCTGGTGACCAGCTCCTGACTCCATCATGAGACCCTGGACCTCATCTAGATTGATGGTGCTCGTCAGGGCAACTCTATTGAACCCAAACACGATGGAGTTATGATGAGTAGATTAGGAGTTCTGGTGACCAGCTCCTGACTCCATCATGAGACCCTGGACCTCATCTAGATTGAAGGTGCTCGTCAGGGCAACTCTGTTGAGCCCAAACACGATGGAATTATAATGAGTAGATTAGGAGTTCTAGTGACCAACTCCTGACTCCATCATGAGACCCTGGACCTCATCTAGATCGATGGTGTTCGTCAGGGCAAATCTTTTGAGCCCAAACACGATGGGATTATAATTAGTAGATTAGGAGTTCTGGTGACCAACTCCTGACTCCATCATGAGAACTTGGACTTCATCCGGGTCAAAAATAATAATGCAAACCCTAACGTAATTTCAAGTGAAAATGCGTTTTTCAGAAAATCGCAGCCAAATAACACTAGACCTTACTCATAGTGTTGTGTTCCTGCCGGTGAGTAAGGTTGCCAGAGCTCAACGAGGGGCGGGAGGGGGTTAGGGTCGGCAACGCGCATGTAACTCCTCTGGAGTTGCAGGCGTACATATGCGGGCCGTATGCTTGTTTGCCACCGACTTAGTATTAAAAAAAAGTAACACTGAAAATCCATCAATAAGCGAGTCTGTTTGGCATACTGTAAAAAATGAACTTTTATTAAGATTTTCTAATCGCAGTATATAGCACTTCTCGGAACTCCGTAGCTGATTACGATCGCAACGAATGCCTGACAATCGAGCACAGGTCCGTCCTCTAAGCGCGCTCCGCGCGGACTGAGAGCGGGGCGTCGCTGCTGCGTGATTTATACGTGTTTTAAAAAAATATAAATTTACGGCAATGTAGGTCCCATAGTTACGATTTTTTTTTTATAGGTTAACATAAAGTTACAGTTTGTTATAATATTATTTTTAAAGCAAAATATGCGTACAATTTGCGGAAATAAAATATAATAAAACCCTGTTTTCGCCAAAAAAATGAAGAAAACTCGGAAGGTATTTTATCAGTTTTTTCAAATGAATTTTCGATTGTTAATCATTCCAGCCCCTCGTACGAGATATGTTGAATCAAATTGTAGTCATTCATGTACCAAATGATTCTTGTTTATAGCAAAATTGAGAACCGAAACGCCACATCTCACTGCAAAATTTGGAAAAGACTCCCAAAAAACCTCATTAAAAAAGAGGTTTAAAAGAGAAAATGAAAATTTGAACTGTTGGAGCCCCTAGTTTAGGAAACGATTATTTAAGTACGTTATCAGTTTTTGAATAAATACTAATAGTTACGTCGTAATCTTGAATGAAAAAGGAAGCATTTTACAAAATACGCTCGTCTGTAGGAATAAGGACTCTTAACCGTTTTGGCAAGAACCCTTGTAAACCAGTACCTTTTGGAAGATTATACTTACTTCACTTCATTATGAATCGAAGTTTTATTTGAGTCGTCGAGATCCTGACCTGCACGGCGGCTAGACTAATTTTTAAAAAAACTGTGTGTTTCATTTCAGTTTCTTCAAGAATATACCTTTAAACTCTGTTGGGCTATATGGGCCCACGGTGTATAAGCACCTAAACCTAGCAGAGACTGCCTAGCCTAAGCGTTAAAAAAACACACAATACTTCCAAAAATTTTAATAAGTGGTTATTTTTATTGATTTATATATATTCTAGCGGTCAATCAGGATTAAGTACCTAAAATATATGTATAGAAAGAAAAATCTTGCATTTAAATGTTAACATCGTTTTCTCGTTGGAAACGAAACAAGTAACCACTTAAAGTATTATTTCTTGTGTGATGCTGATGGGATTCTGTGATCAAACTGCGGGTGGCGAACATAATCTCCAGCATGCAGGGCCTCATTTGCCAAGGTTACTTGCAATGCTTTTTTCATTTTGTTTAACTCACTCTTTTGTCCCTAGTGAAATGATAAGAACGGTTGTTGTACCTATTATTAAGAATAAAACTGGAGATGTGTCATCTTTGAATAATTATAGGCCAATTTCACTAGCTACTGTTCTGTCCAAAGTGTTTGACAGTTTGCTTAATGCTGAGCTGGATAACTACCTGCAATTGCACAGTGCTCAGTTTGGGTTTAGGCCTGGCCTGTCCACAGAGAGTGCAATAATTTGCATGAAGGAAACTGTTAGATACTATACTAGTAGAAAAACCCCTGTATTTGCTTGCTATCTTGACTTATCCAAAGCCTTTGATTTAGTAAATTATGAGATTCTATGGAAGAAGCTTTATGATGCAAATGTACCTAAAGATATAATACATGTTTTTAGATATTGGTACTCTAGTCAAATTAATGTTGTTAGGTGGGGTGATACAATGTCTGATGAATACAGCCTTGACTGTGGGGTAAAACAGGGTGGGTTAAGTTCCCCTAAATTGTTTAACATATATATAAATGCACTTATCGAGAGGCTCAGCAGCATGCATGTTGGCTGTCGCATACAAGACACTAGTTTCAATAACATTAGTTATGCAGACGATATGGTGCTGTTGAGCCCCTCGGTAGGAGGGCTTAGGAAATTGCTAAATGTATGTGAGCAATATGCTATTAGTCATGGCCTTAAATATAACTGTACTAAAAGTGAATATATGATTTTTAAGCATAGTAATAAATGTAAGGATGATTTTCCCCCAGTATTGCTCAATGGCGTCCCTTTAAAACAGGTATCTGTATTTAAGTACCTAGGACATGTAGTGTGTGATAATATGAAGGATGACGAGGATATAAAAAGGGAGCGTAGGGCACTGGCGACTAGAGCAAATATGCTGGCACATAGATTTAGGCGTTGCACCGCGCCAGTAAAAATAACATTGTTTCGAGCTTTTTGCACTACCTTCTATACATGTGCACTATGGACCAGCTATACGCAAAGGTCGCTAAGCGACCTACGTATCCAATACAACAATGCCTTCAGGGCACTGTTGCGGTTGCCTCGCTGGTGCAGCGCGTCCGGGATGTTCGCGGATGCGCGCGTGGACGGGTTCCAGGCCATCATGCGCGCGCGCTGCGCGGCCGCGCTGCGGCGCCTGCGGGGCAGCCGCAACAGTCTCCTGGCAATTATAGCTGACAGGCTTGACAGTCAGCTTCTTGTGCACTGGACCAGGGTACACTCAGTGGTAGCTACATACACACAATTCGCATGAGTGTATGTAGTTATTACTGGTGTATGTGCCTGGCTCCAGTTTTAAACCCTTAAATATCGTAAGTTTAATTTATTTCAATAATAATTTAATATAATTTTTTAGAGTAAGTCGTACTAACACTGTATGGACCAAGGTCTGAAATAAATGATTTTTATTTTATTTTATTTTTATTTTTATTTTATTTTATTTTATTTTATTTATTATTTTTTTATAAAGCGTGTTCTAGTCTCAAGGGCTTTAATTACCGTCCAACGTCCCATTAAACGAACATTAAACGTTTGAACACCAAAACCGTAGGTTTGAGGCCTCAGAAAGCGGGTGTTTTATTACTTGGGTCAAGATATACGGCCCGATTCGAAGAATGAGATACGATAACGATAAGTTCTGGTTTACATAAGTTCTCATTTAGTTATCGTTTGCATGTCGTAAAATTGACAGAAGCAGCTCGATTCGCGCAACCAATGTCATTTTGTCGTAAGAAATATCGTAGATCGATCTTATCGGGATCACAGCGGAATCGAAATAAACGTCAACTTTGACATGTCGTTTACTTATCGATCTTTTAAAGATCTATCCAAGATCTTAAACGTGTATTAATCATTCTTCGAATCGAGCCGATACATATTGAATCAAACTGACCTTTTACATTTGATAATTGAACATTGAAAATAGAACTTGGGCTAAAAACTAATTTCTTGAATCAAATAACAGATTCAAGAAATTAGTTTTTAGCCCAAGTTCTATAATTTACGATTTTTTTTAAATTACCTTATAAATTCTTAAAGATCTTGAAACCAATAATATTCCTAGGTCCAAGATCTTTTTAGGGTTCCGTACCTCGAAAGGAAAATATGGAACCCTTATAGGAACACGACTTTTGCTTTATTTCGAATGCACCATAATAAGTTATTCAATCTGGAGCGGACTTTAGAGCTTAGGAACACTTATTACCTATACAAGTCGCATAAAAGAAGTCGTCACATGATTGTAGCGCGCTACGCCGTAGCCCCCACCGTAGCATATGCGTAGCCCTGCTTTAGTGTAAATTTATTAAGAATAATGGAAAGTCACACATCACACCTATCATTAGGAAGTTGAATAGAACCCCGGGTCATGATATGCACACAATAGAAACTCCTAGTCATGCTATAGTCATTGCAATGCTGTATTTCATATTTGTGTGTCATAAAAAAGCCAATAAAGAAACAAAATAAGCAAATAAACTTGTAACTCAAAGAAAACAAAAGCACTCAGGTATAGAAACTTTAGTTGAAACGAAGTTTTCTTTAGCTAAAATGAACTTTATTCCTACCGAATAGGAACCATAAAGCTTGCATTATTAAAGTGGTTTCTCAAAACCTCCAGGCCCATAAAATCGCACTTTACAACATCGAAAGTGGAGCAATTTGGAAGGATAACATCGACAGTCGGAGAATAAATTTCAAAGAGTTACTAGATTTAGACCAAGATAAGTCTGCAACGATTTAGATCGCACACGCAGTGCAAGTGTTATTTTAAACGTCAAACTTATGACATTATGACGTATAAATAACATTTGCACTGCGTGTGCGATCTAAATCGTTGCAGACTTATCTTGGTTTAGCTCTACCACACGGGGACGCCGGTAGCTGAGTGGATGGTAGCTGCAGCTGTAACTGGTGGTCGTGGGATCAAAGGATTTTTGTGGACTGTGTAGTGTGTATACGTTTACAATTGTGGGGCAAAAATATACCAATGTTAAAGATTAATTAAATATCGACTCAAGTATTTCATTTAGGTGTCGATCTTTTAAAGATCTTAAACGTGTCTTAATCATTCTTCGAATCGGGCCGTCAGTTAATGCCAAACAATATACTACATTTAACCCGTTGTTAAAATTAGCTGTATTTAACTATCGCAAATTTTCTAACAATCCAAAGAATCAATGTCCCGAAGTGTGGTTACCCCACATTAAATACCTAACTGTCAGAACCTGTCACTCGATATTATCAATGTGAGTTAATAATAATCGATATCACTATGAGTGACACTAGTGTAACTGGCAGGTGATTGATAAACAAAGAGAAAAGTGTTCATTTGAAATTATTTAAACGTCTTTATTAATCATTATATTAGGATAACCATGTGAAGCCTAAAAAAATGGGATAATTTAAAACTTTAAAAATACTTTGGATTATTTATATACGTATTTTGGAGACTTCATTGAGGGGCTTAGTTTAGGCAAAGGTAATAAAGAGTTTAAATCTAAGAAAAAAAAAACGTGCCTCTTAGGTTGACATCCAAAACAGATGGCGCTGTACTGTGTATGTTTTGCAGTCACTGAATTGTTAAACATCAATTTTTGACAATCAGAGCTACCGCAAAATGTATGGAGCTGTACAGCGCCATCTTGTTTGCCTGAATTCGAAGCACGAAATTATCTTAGATTTTTCGCATCTTACTCAATCAATGTATCTGGTTTAGGGAAGATATGTGTAAAGCATTGATTTTGTATTACCATTTTGAAGGCACCCTGAATAACATCTGACAATATATGACGATAATATTTAAGAATTACACAAAGGTGGATAATATTGTAAAGTTCTATTGATATCGACTTATAAAACAACTTTCAATTGCCCTCGCAATATTTAACGTTAAACCAAAACTGCCCCCGTCAGGGCTGTGATTACTTGACACCCTCCCTCACCTTAAGCCTTCAGTGAGTACGGTCTCTGTAAACTCATGGTTAGGGTATACTAATTGCGTAAAAATGACACCGGTATACCAACACGAGTATTTTAAGCGAGAACGCATTGAATCTACCCATAAATCATACGATCTAGCTTAAGCCTCATGCAATCATAACATAATATCTTTGCGCAAATTTAAATCCGATTTCTACGATTTGGCATGTGTCATGTAGGCTAGTTGCAACCAGTTATGGCCCCGTAGGTTTGGGTACTTCTCTCACTCTCACTGAGCATAAGCTAGAGCGAGATAGATGCGCTTGCCTGGGATCGCGATTATCATGTTTTTGAAATTTAATTAATTGTAAGTTTAAATTAAAAAATCGGCCGAGTGCGAGTTGTTTTACTCGCGCACCTTGGGTCCCGTACAAACTTTGAATTATCTCGTGTATCTCGTGTGTGTATAAAGGTTAAAAACTTTTGATTAGAAGTACCGATACTAAGTATAATTGTGTACAGCGCCATCAATCGGCAAATTTGCGCGATGTAATGCAC